>NC_141039.2:28223333-28540000 GCF_052040795.2 Danio rerio
TATTTGAGGAAGAGGTTTAGTTTCTTTATTATTTTGTTTCAGTTTTTCATCAGTTTTATTTGCTTAGATTTGTTCATGCTTGTTTTTTTTTTTTAGTAATATTATCATTGTTATGATTATTATTATTGTACTTATTTTTTTTATTTGAAAAATGAAAACAATCATTAATCATAGGTTTCATGTCAGTCCTTGTTTTTATTTATTTATTTATTACACAAATTAAACATTTGCCAAAGGGTTACATTACATTTCGTTTTGTTGTTTGTTTTGTTTTTTGTTTATTTTATTTATTTTATTTTATTTTATTTTATTTTATTTTATTTTATTTTATTTTATTTTATTTTATTTTATTTTATTTATTTGTTATTGTATGTTATGCAATTTAAGCATTTTAAGTATTATTAATTTATTTGTTTATTTGTTTTTCATTTGTTAGATAAATTATCTAATAGCTATTGGTCAAATGGTTTAGTGGAAATAATTAGTCAAGCTTTCATTCTGTAAAAGTCATTTATCCAATGTCATTTGTTGTTTATTGTTTTTGTTTTTCCACCATGTGTGTTAAGACCTTTCAGCTTTCGAGCTCTGCCTGATCCAGGAATAGTGACTTTATTACAAAACTCTTCATATGTTGCTGTTATAATGCAGTGCAGCGCTGGTTATCATCTGGTGTTTTTGAAACAGAAGAGTGTACTGTAACACTCGATCCTCCGGCTGCCACACTCTCTAATCTCATCCAGAGCAGCCGCTGATTTTCAGAGGATTACAGTTGCAATAGAAACTGAGATTACAGACTTGTGCCTGTTTATCCCATTCTCTTCGACCACTTCTCAGGAAATGTGTCGGGCCTGTGCATGGCTTCCTTTAACGCTTTCTCTCATCTCACAGGCTCACCGGCATTACCCAGTAACATGGCCTACTTCGGCTGCTCTCAGGATGAGGAGGATCTGGAAGACGAAGATGAGATTGAAGAAGAGAAAGCACCCAGCGTGGCATCTACATCGTGCCAGTCTACACCTAAGAAGGGCAAACCACATGGCAAGATCAACGGACTCGGTAATAAAAACAACTGGAGCACAATGCAAATACAAACTGTTCAACATACTGCGAAATGGTTTTTATGTTTACATGGTGAATTTCTGTGTAAACGCATGCTGTGTTGTAATGAAGAGTATCTAATAGTTGCATTAATTATTTAATTTGAGAGATAAAGTACCTAGGCTAAATCTCTAAAAAAAAAAAAAAAAACTATTAAAATTAATAGAGAACTTCAAAATTAGTATTGGTTTTCTGGATTTGCCATTAATCGGTATGCATTTTGAGTACAGTTTTGGTTGGTGCTACTAATAATGTGTATTCAAAATGTCAATTACAAGATTTAACATGGTTTTAGACCCTAAATAATATTGAAAAAAGTAGATATTTGACATATTTTGAAAACCTGCAACATTTTATGTAGACCTATTGTCATTTTCTGCAAATATATGCTCAAAATGATAATACACAGTAATCAACATTCAAAAACATTTTTTAAAACTGTAAGCAACTGGTTTTTAATCATTCTAGAACAATGTTGATTAAAGGTTTTGATCCACTTTAAATGTTGACTACTGTACATATCTGAAATATCTAAAATTATAAAATTAATATAAAACATTTACTTAAAACATTAACTTTTAAGTAATTTTTTATTACTTTGCCGTTGTTTAGAGCTGTACTTGCATAATAAACTGTGATTTGATTCAATAAACCATGAAATAATGAACCATAAAATAATGAACAGCTCTCTAAAAACAACATTGAATTCATGTTTCTAGTTCATTGCTCAAACTGCCACAAATAAAGAAGATTAATGAATTATGCAATAATTCAACAAGTTAATATACACTAACTCTCAGGATTTAATAAATAATGCCTTTCATTTAGCATACACGGATCAACAGTTTTGAACATCTGTTTTTTTTTTTTTACTTCTTTTTCAAGAAAAAGAATTACGTGTTATTGTTTCTATTTAATATTTGTCATTTCACAATATTTGAGTTTTGATCAAACCAATGCAGCTTTGATAAGTACAAGACTTTAAAAAACATCAATCTTATTAGTTTAAATGTACAAGAGAGAGAGAAGAGATGGAAATCTTGTATTTGATCGAGACGTGACGCTTCCATAATTAACTGTGATTTAATTAAATTAAACTATAAAATAATGTGCTAACAGCTCCCTAAAAACAACATTGAATTCATATTTGAAGTTTAAACTTCAAGTTCATTATTCAAACTGCCATAAATAATAATGCAGATCTATAAATTATGGAGTAATTCAACAGGCTAATATACACTACTTTTCAGGTTTAAAGAAATAATGCTTTCATTTAGCATTAAACTGATCAATAGAGTTTTGAATGGTTATTGTAAATCTATTTCATGTAACCTCTGTTCTTTTTTAAACGTTTTTCAAGGAAAAAATATTGTATGTGTTATTTTGTAATTTCACAATATTACAGTTTTGATCAAACAAAAGCATCTTTGATGAGCACAAGACTTTGAAAAACATAATTCTTTTTAGTGTAAATGTATGAGAGTGAAAGAGAGAGAGAGGGGTGGGGGGGTGGGGGGGGTGGGGGGGAGATGGGAATCCTGTGTTGGATTGGGACGTGACGCTTCCATCTTTCCACTCCAATTATCACTTTAGTAGGAAAGGCGGTAACAAGGTGTTTATGCATTCAGTTGCAGCTGTGCCGAGTCTCTGTACGCTACACACACTCACACACACCTCTACAAATGAAGGCGAGACAGTCTGAAACACCTACTCTGAGTGAGTTTAAAGAGGGACAGCAAGGTATTGTGAAAGCATGTGTGTTAATAAAACATCTTATTCACAAACAAAAATAATCTCTCAGCAGATAATTAAAAGACAAGAGACCCATAAAGTGTCTTTACGGGAAATTTGATGATCAAGCTGGGATTTAAATATAAACACATACAGAACACATAAAAATTTTAGATTTATGTTTGATTTTTAGTTCTTTTTTATTGTTTGTTTTTAGGCAATATAGATATCCTAGAGCAAGGGTGTCCAAGCTCTGTACTGTAGGGCCTGTACTGTTTTTTGGCAATATAAATAACAAACAGACATTTGCTATTTTAACCTAACTTCAGAAATTCTTTATTTCTGTTTTTAGTTAGTTTTAGTTTTGTTCATTTTGTTTCGTTCGTTCCATTTCGTTCATTTTGATTGTTTCATTTGTTTTGTTTCAATCGTTTCATCTTGTTCCGTTACATTCCATTCCATTTGTTTCATTTGCTTGTTTGTTTTACATGAAAATGCTATTGATTCAAATGTTTCATGGCTTATTTTTTGTTTTATTTGTTTTGTTATCAAATGAAAAAGTCATTGCTCAAAATGTTTTTTGACAGTCAACATACTGACATGCTCTAAATATTTATTTCATTCATTGTCTTTTTTTTAACATATAAAGCAATTGTTAAAAGTGCAAATGAATACACTAGAAGCCTTGTTTGTTTGTTTGTTTGTTTGTTTGTTTGTTTGTTTTTCCATTAGTTATCTTTTAATTTTTAAATAAAGACAAATTAGTGCTTACTTTTATAACAGCACACAGTGAGCGTTAAATAAATTCAGTAGCATTCTGCAAACAAGGCTATAAAGTCTGCAAATGCACCATTTTATACACTGAAATGATATATATGTGTGTCTGTCGAATGCTAACATTAGATAAAGGAGTATGCCATTCCAAATTTTCCAAATTTCTATAACTAATTGTAGAAAAGCAAATGATGATGTTGTAAATTTCCTTTTCTTAGTTTAGTACTTCCAAACAGTTTATCTAAATTCCAACACACTGATCAAAAACCAGTTTTGCCAATCAAAAACTCTCTTGTCTGTTCCTGTTCTCTCGACATGGATGAATTACCTCACTTTTATTTCTCAGCCAGTGTTAAGTGACCTTAAATGGATTTCTTGATTTCTTCAGATTGGCTTCCATTCAGGAATTTGCAGCTTGATCTTTACAGTATTGAGCTTTTATACATGTAGAGCACCATAAGCTGGTTATGCTGGTGAAATGCACACTGTCCCGTGATCAAAAAAAGTCTTTGTCCCACCTTTCTCTCTCTCTCTCTCTCTCTCTCTCTCTCTCTCTCTCTCTCTCTCTCTCCATTCTGTCTATCTGGTGTCTGGACGCAGCCTGTTGTCTGACCGGCCGGTGTCAGATGTGACACTTTAATATGGGGCGCAGGCAAAGCTCCAATCTTTCCCTCTCTCTGTGTCTCTCAGAGCGAGAAACCACAGTGCTCTGCTTTCATTCGCTGAACCTCTGTAACCCAGAGGCGTGTTTACATTTCTAAATTAAACACCTTTTATTGAGTTCAGCTGTCGGTAGCAGATTCAAGCACAAGCCTTACAGCGCAAAAGCCCGTCCGTTTCCCTGTCGCTGACACGCTCTGCTGCCTGTTGATATTTAAACACTGTAAAATTAAAGTGAGCAGTCATAAATACAGAGAGCAGTTTGAATATGTGCTAATTAGAACCGTCCAGAGGGCCTGATAACCAAGCTGTCCAAAAGCACTGAAAAGGTTTCTAACAGCGTTGTCTGTAGAGTAAGTGCACATATACTAATGGCAACTCAGAGATGTTACTAAACAAACTCAGAGATTTATTTTGCTTTTGTTTTGATTTCATTAGTTTTGTTTGATTATCTTTTTTTAATTTTTTTTATTTTTGTATTTTTGTTTTTAATTTAGTTTAGCTTTTTTTGCCTTATGTTTTACCAAAAAAACATTTGTTTTCTCTTCTTTGATTGCTGTGCTTTTATTTTTTACATCAGTTTTGTTTTATGCTGTTTTGAATCAATTTGTTTTGTTTGTTTGTTTGTTTTTTTATTTTGTTTTCTTTTTGTATTTTTGTTTTTAATTTAGTTTATCTTTTTTTTGTTCTCTCTTTTACAAAAAAAAATGTTTGTTTTCTCTTTGATTGGTGTGCTTTTGTTTTTATGTCGGTTTTGTTTTGTGCTGTTTTGATTTCAATTGTTTTGTTTGGTTTTCTTTTTTATTTCACTTTCTTTTTGTATTTTTGTTTAATTTAGTTTAGCTTTTTTGTGTTGTTTAACAATTTGTGTGTTTGGTTTTCTTTTTTCTTTTTGTGTTTTTTAGTATTAAATTTAGTTTTGCTTTTTTGTGTTTTTCTTTACAAAAAAGTTTGTTTTCTCTTTGATTGGTGTGCTTTTATTTTTTATATATCGGTTGTGTTTATGCTGTTTTTATTTGATTTGTTTTATTTGTTTTTTCTATCCTTGTTTTTATTTATTATTTTTTTAGTTTAGCTTTTTGTCTTGTGTTTTAGAACAAAAGTTTAGTTTTCTCTGATTTTGCTTATATTTTTATATCTGTTTTGTTTTGTGCTATTTTGTTTGGGGGGGGGGTCTGTTTATGCAATTTTATGATGCTTGTAGAAAGTTTAGTTTGCACTTTATTTCACTTGCTCAGGACTTTTTCTATATGCATACAGAAGTGCTGATGTCTGTTTTTTACTGTGCATGTTTTGTCTTGCGGTGGAATTTATTTTTGAAATGTTTCTTTTTTCTTTTACCACGTTCTGCCAATCACATGTCTGTCAGAGGACTTCCTGTATGTAGTGGTTTTGTTTCTGTCACAGGGCATCTTGACTGGGTATCTGTCAGTGTCTAAAACAGTACATGTATTCAAAATAGGATACTAGTGTATATTGTGTACTATTTTAAATGTATATTAAAACAAAAGGGGAAGCTAGGGTAATTCATTTCATCTGTTATGTTGGTTAATATTTATCATGGACAAAAAAATGTTCTGACAAAAGTCAAATTAGTTTGTAAATCATCTTATACAGTTCAGAGTATTGCATGAAATAGCATCCCAATAAACATAATGCTGACACAAAAAATGTTTATTAATAATGATTGTTTGTGTATTTTATTAACCCTGTTTTTATTTTTATTTTTTTATTTTTATTTTACTGCAGTGTTGAATGGCCATAAGGTACACAAGGACAAAGAGCTCACTCCCAGATCCAAAGCCAGAGAGTCGTCTGTGGGGAGAGATCGCAGCGAGAGGTGTGATGAGTCTGAGATCTCCCACAAACACACGGCAGCCACAGCCAAGAGCCACAACACCAATGGCCACAACTACAGGAGAGCTGCAGAGGAGCTCCGAAAGCAGGTGCATATCCATGAGTAGAATACAATGACTGGTTTTGCAGGTCAGCAAATATGCTGGAGCTGCTAGTCAGTAAAAGTTGAGGCGAATGGTTTGGTTCAGTATACTAACATACAGTTCAGTATGCATTTATCCACATTTCCACTGCCGAGAGCACCAAAATAGTGAAGTGTAATGTACCCCTTTTTTTTGAAAGTGTTTTTTTCTTTCTGTGTATGTTTTGTCGTGCATTAAAATGATTCACTAGCTAAGCTTTTGCATTTGAAACAATGAAAAATATATGCAATATATGAATAAATATTTGTGCTGGCAATCACCAAGCCTGCCAAGTGAAGGTACTGTTGGCAGTGGAAATGCAAGCCTGGTCAGGGTGAACCATGCCAAATTCTGCTATAGTGTATTATACTAAACTGTATATCTCCGTGGAAATTAGACAATTAAGTGCCACAAAAGTCATGTAGTCTAACATAACCAGATATTCATCAAATTATATTAACATTGTAATATTAGGTCACACTTTATTTTGATGGTCCGTTTGTTGAATTTAAGTTGCATTGCATCTACATGCCAACTAACTATCATTAGATTATAAGTAAACTCTCAGGTTGGTGTTAGGGTTGGTATAAATTGACATGTACTTGCAAAGTTTCTTATAGTCAGTTAAATGTCTGTTTAGCAGCAGTATCAACAGATATTAAGCAGACAGTCTACCAATACTCAACTGGACCATCAAAATAAAGTGTTACCAAATATTATTTCCCTAATCTGTTGTGCAAATTGTGAACATATGTTTTTTCTTCTACTTCTAATTCTGGACTGTCTTCTTGTGGACTTCTAACGACACAATCTCACAACAATTTGTAATGTTTTTATTAGCATTATTAGGTTACGCCTCTAAAGGGCTATGTTTTGTATGAATTAGCCACTTTTTTGCCAACACGTGAAATAGTTACGTTTCCTCATGAGATCAGTTTGTTAATTACATATTAATTAAAAAATGTATTTAAAAATAAATAATTTTTACCTCTAAGCTAATAATAAAAACTGACTTTACCATAAAGATACTCACATTCTGTTTCTTGTACATTCAGAATGTTGTAAATTACAGTTACTTGAATGTAAAATAGAACGCAACAATGACAAAGGGCCCTGCATCATATCATTGTTTGTAAAACCAGGATATGCTTAATAATGTTAAATTGTTGCTTACTAAATCTAAAGGGCTATTCCGATGCTTTTGACTGGGACACAGAACCAATTACGGTACTTGAATTCCTAAGTGTAAATCTCTTACTGTCAACTTGTGGCACTAAAACCAGGACTTTCTGCATTTTTTATATAACGTCTTCATTTCTAGTTCGTTCAACAATTACAATTATTAATTCAAATACAGATATTGGTCTTCCTGTCTTTTCCAAAAAAAAAAAAAAAAACGCAACATTGTTGCATATAAACAGGATTTTTTTTTTTTTTTTTTTGCGCTGCCTTAGTGTTTTGTCCATGTAATCAAAATGACCTTTCTTATGTGTATGAGAAGTATAGGTCCAATGTATTTTAGCACTCATGTTGTAGCAGTAGTACCTAAAAGTGGTGGTTTAATGACTGATGCCATGTTAAACCCTTGAGTCGGATAAAGCCTGTTATTATACTGACACACGCACATAAACACTTTACCACTCGTCTTTTATACTTAAAACAATAAACAGGGATGATAAATGTGGCATAGTCTGCAAAACTATGACAATCTACAAGACAGCTGTTGACCTCTCCCTCTCTCGCTCTTTTTCTTTTTATTGTCTCTCTTTTTAAAGCCAATTTTCATGTGTTAAAGAGCCATGACATGAGCATAACCGATTACACATGCTTTGAATGTTTATCATGCTGCTTTCTATTTTTTGTATCGAGCAACTCTGGAAATTGATCGCATTTAGTAACACACTATAGGTGTACAGTATCTTCCTCCATCAGTGGGAATATATAAAGTATATCGATGGAATAATTTTGAGAGATAAAAAGGCAGTGGGAGAAGGGATTTATTATTTTTATTGTGGACTTTATGTATTTATTTTGGCTTTAGAGTGTTTGGCTTTACTTGATCTGTGAACTAGAGTGTTCTCTTGCTGCTAACAGCAGGTGCAGAACAGGTTCAGCAGCATTTTTATTAAACTGATTTGTGTGTTAATTGTTAGAGTGAGTTACAGCTGTATTTATTTATTTCATTTTATCCATGGCAGTTACATTAAGGAGTCTTTTTGATTTTTTTTTTTTTTTTTGTCTTTTTCTTTTTCTTTGAAGATTTCCTGTTCTTTTAACTGCTAGATATTTGGCTGTGGTGTTTGGAGTTTGTCTCCAAAGACAGCAGAAATTTTAGATGTGTTTTTTTTTTCATAGAAATATGTTACTATAAAGTGTAAAATGGTAATGAAGTTGAATTAAATGGATGGTTTACCAAAAAAATGAAGATTTAGTCACTATTTACTCAAACTCAATTGGTTCCAAACCTTTTTTTTAACACTTTATAAGTCAATGGTTGCAGGTTTTCAGCTATCTTTTAAGCTAATTTTGTGTAGAAGAAACATAAAAAAATTAAATAAAATGGTTTGAAACAATTTTGTAAATAATGACAGAATTTTAGTTTTGGTTGAACTATTGCTACATGTATATAACATATGTGCCTAATCTGTAGAGACCATCCAAACTGATTTTTTTTTCCCCAATCAAAAATAGTTTATTTAAATTTTGAATTTAATAAAATTTTTTTAGCTTTCTTTATTGATTTTAGCCGTTTTTACAATGCACAAAATTTTTTTTTCCATTTATGTTTTCATTTACAGTTTTCATTTGCATTTTCGTTGTTGATTGGATTTTACGATCTCATTTTATGTTAATTAATTTTTTTAATTAAATTTTTTATGTAAATTATAATTATTGCACACAAATAATAAATGAATAATTAAATAGTCCTAAAAAAATGTATTTAAAGACATTACCAGCAAAACACGGAGAAACACAGTGCATGGTCTAAAGGGCTCTTAAGTTGAATGCTACTTCATCAAAAGCCTAAAAATAAATTGATCTACCTCAAGCAGATCACCTAAATTATAATAAAAATAATCTATACATATACACACACGTATATACACTTATACATATAAATAAATGCATGTAAATACACATACAATATAAAGGTACATCATATAACTACAATGGTAAATTAATAGCTGGTAATACAAGGTATACAGAGATAAGATTTGCATCAGCTTACTTCAGGAAACCTTCAAAGGGATTCCAAATTTTGGAAAACTTTTCAGGTTTTCTCTTGACCAAATAAGTTAATTTTTCTAAAGCCAAACAATAAAACAATTCCCGCAACCATTGTCCAATTTTTTCCACAAACGAGCTATTATAAGTTTTCCATGTAACAAACAAAGTTAACAGTGTCTTTTCTGAACTAGTGAAAGTGCTTGTAATAGGACAAATATTTAGAATACACAGCTTTGGACATGTGGGTATATTCTGTTTTAATACTATGGATAGATAAAAAGTTTAGAAATTCCTCCTAAACATGTTCAACCAAAGGACACTTCTGAAACTTCATAGTCTGAACGGATAGATTAAAATGTAGTGTGTATGTGTGTGGTGTGGGCTACAGCGCTGCAGATGTTCTCAGTTAAATCTTGTGCTGTGCTGCATCTGGCCTATAGCAACACATGATGTCATCTGTCCTCCCTCATGCTCACATGAGTCCAAGATCTACTTCAAAAAGCTGGCCTGGCCTCTTGTCTGTGTGGGTTCTCCTGTTATTGTTCCTGGCTGTTAAACGGGTTTAATTGCACATCTCTAGCCAGCCAACCTTTAACTATTCCATCCTTCCTTCCATTCTCTTTCCTTGTTTTCTTCCCTGTTTCCTCCAGCCTGCTCTTCGTTTCCCCTTCAGGGGGTTGCCCACTGGGGACAGTCCATTGACCTGTATTCTCTTGCTTGCGTGGTTTCTTCCTCACTTTCTCTCTTCCACCTTTTCAGACAGTCTAAATAATAGCTGGCAGCATGTGGCAGGGCTCATTTGCCCCCTCAGGCAGAGTTCTGGGCTCAGTGAGCCCTCTAGTGGTCATGATGCTCAATACACACAAAGCCAGACGCGGGACAAGCTCTGCTCAGCATCCAGCGTTATGCTGAGTGGGATTATCATTACCATCACATTCTGCACTCTCAGAGCCCTGCAGATGGGATAAGGCGTGCCATAGACCACTGACGTGTTATTTCAAAAGAGGGCGGGTATGATGACGGGGGTGCTTCATAGACATGGCCGCAGCTGACATCATGCTACATTTGCTTACTCTACCTGCAGAGAGCATCCATCATGCCTGCCTCTGGGGCTGGAGTCTGTCGCTTTCTTTTATATTCTCCCCCTCTCCCTCCTGCAGTTCTTTTTTTCCTGCTGCCGACAAGAGGAAACGATTGATGAAGGAGGTCACATTTCAGTCCCCCTTATCTTTTAATAGCCTCTCTTTGTTGTGCGGCTGCACCTGATTGGAATACAATACAGCCGATGTCTTACTTCAAAGACACTCAGCAATCTCCTCGCCTGTCCGACAGCAAACCTCTGGCTCCGAGATCAGCACAGTCTGGACACCGTTCCCACAACAGAGACTCTCGTTAAGGGTGTTCAGTGACTTTAAAGAGAGGAAAATGAGGGAGGGTGTGGCTCCACATCTAATGGCCTATTCAAAAGTGTGAAGTTATCAAAATGGGCCACATCAAGTAGTCAAATGGAACAATTAAATGGCTTCTTTGCTATCAGGTGGAAAATTCACACTGTGAGACAAGGAATAGTGTAAAAAAATAACAAGAAAACACAAACCTAAAAATCTTGCCAGTGTAATGCAGAAAGAACAAGCCTTTTTGCTAGATTTAAAACCAGAGTCTCAAATTGGTACTTGCCCAATAATATATTTACCACGAATATGCAAGAATGGTTTTCATATCCGACTGCATCATTATAAATTAAATAGACAGTTCACCCAAAAATTCAAATTGAGTCATTATTTACAGCCCCTTCACTTGTAGCAAACCTGTTAGAAATTCTTTCTTCTGTCGAAGACCAAAGACATTATTTTGAAGAAGGCTTGAAACCCTTAACTATGGACTTCCATAGTGTTTTTTTACTATGAATGTCAATGATTACAGCTTTATTCAAAATATTGGTTGCATCCGAAACCGTCTACCACTCAGTAGGTACTGCATTTGATTTAAATGTACTACTTGGTCTTTAGAAAAGTTTGTTCTATGTCGTATGAATGTGAAAAGGAACTCGGACATACTGTATCCACCATTTTGTCATAATTACATGACCTACCTGTGTGAATTGCCTCCTTTGACTCACATTCATGAATTCTCTCATGGGGAATAATGGGATAGTACAGCGTGCATCAGATGCACTCTTCAGAATTGGCCAGAAGTAGTAAGTCATCCAAGTATTTCTCGCATACTGTTTTTTTTTTTTTTTTTAAATCTATGAATTCGGACATACTGCTCTACTCATAAACTGTTTTTAGCATACTATATAGTATGTAAGTATGTGATTACGGGTGCAGCCGTTGTCTTTTGTTTTCAACAGAAGAAAGTAACACAAACGTTTGGAACCACTCAAGGGAGAGTAAATAGTGAATAAATATTCCTTTTTTTTTTTTTTTTTGGTGAACTATGCCTTTGAAGGTTTGTTGACGAATTAAAGCCAAATTTCAGGACTGTTCCTTCCTATCCAGTGAGATATCTCTGATGTCAGGAAGCACATAGTGTTTATTTCACCTAGAGTTTTAGCCCACTAAAACCCTCCGGCTGCATCATCTTTTCTTGGCTCTATAAGAAAACACACATAGGAAATCAAATCCTTTCTGCCTTGCCAGAAGAACAGAGCCAAACAAAACAATGTGAAGAGAGAAGTCGAGGCTGACTATGTTTGTAGACTGGCATAGTCGAATTCCCATGGCGGCTGTTAAACAATGAGAGGCCGGGCGTAACCCAAGCTGCATCTGCTCTGCTGTGAAGTATATTGGGGGCCTCAGATCAGCTGAAAGCACGGCTTCTTTTATTTGAGGCATTAAAGCCAAATTTGAAGAACTTTAGTTTTCTGTACTGAATAAAGCAGCCGATGAATTGATGCTTAAATAGGATTTTATGATTAAACTACACTTCTAAGGATTTTTCGCAGCTGTTGGCACTGAATAAAAAACATCGTTCTTTTTCTTCATCAATCTAGTACACTTCCCCTCCCTATTTCTTCCCTGCTGTTCTCTCTGGTTTGGGGTTTTTGGAGCTCTGTTGTGGTCTGTATTATTGTGTGAGTGGAGACATGAACTGTGACTGTCTTGGTATGCAAATAAAGGTTAGGAACTTATTCTTTTCAGTCAGGATTTGAAAATTCTCACAGATTCCATTGATTTACTTTATGTAGCATTATGATAACAATCGTTTTTCTCTGTTCACTTTAGGTCTCGAAAGTAAATGGACTCACAAGGGCATCATCAGTTGGCACGCATAAAGCCAGTGGCAAAAAGCAGAAAGACTTTCGTCTGCCGTCCAAAACTGTGAAGTACACAGCCACCGTGTCCAAGGGCCACGTCACCTACACCAAAGCAAAACGAGAACTGGTTAAGAAAGCCAAACTCAACCACAGCAAGCACGGAGCTTCTGCAGGCCTTCGTGCTTACAGCAACAACCATCACCATAATTCTCATCATGCAACCAGCAATGGCCATGGCCGGCCCCAGCTCTCTCACTCAGGAAAAGCCCAAAGTATCAATGCAAAAACCCGCAAACAGGTGCTATTGTCGAATGGGGTGCATAAGATGACTAATGGGAGCCGGCTTAACGGCAGGCTAAATGGACGCCATAGTGCCAGGGAAGAAGAGGTTGTTGACCGACCAGTGCGGCAAGGACTGCGGAACTCTAAACGCAGAAGTGATGCCATGACATTGCTTGGAGCTGTAACTGAGAGTGAAGAGACTAAAACTAAGCAGCAAACCACTGAGGTTAAGAAAGCTAAAGTGCAGCCTAGCCCACTTGAAACTCGCAGCAAGAAAGCCCTGAATCAGTTCAAGTCCCCTAACATAGTCACTATTGCACATAGTATCACTGAAATGGCTGCCTCCCCTATTCAGAAAACGGGTCCTGCTCCTCCTCCATCTCCCCCTGCTGCTCCAGCTTCCCCGTCCATGCCCCAGAACCCTGCAATCCCTGAGCCAGCACGACAGCGACCCAAACGTGCCTCTGCTGGCAAACTGATGTTCATCAGAAAAGCACAGCAGAGGGCCCAAACTAATCCTACCCTCAACCGGACCACATCCACTACCTCAGCCAGCAAGTCCTTCAAACCAGCAGAGCCCACACACACACCTCCACCTCGGCTGGACAGAGACAGGGAGCGTGAGAGGGAAAGGGAGAGAAGCAGGGCAAGGTATGCAGCCTTGGGGGATGTGCCCATTTTTAAGCCCAGCTCCAGGGAGTTCCAGGACCCTTTGGTGTACCTAGACTCATTTCGGGAACAGGTCGAGTCATGTGGACTGTGCAGAGTGCTGCCTCCTACTGACTGGAGGCCAGAGTGCAAACTCAATGATGAGATGCGTTTTGTGACACAGGTTCAGCGCATACACAAGCTGGGCAGGCGTTGGGGGCCCAATGTTCAAAAACTTGCCTGCATTAAGAAGCACCTCAAATCTCAGGGCATCTCAATGGATCAGCCACCTGTTATAGGCAAGTCCTTTAAATCCTCTGCATTTAGATCTGCTTTTGTTTGTATAGGTCAAATCAGGACATGGAACACCACTGCACTGCAGAATTTAAGGCAGCCTCTCCTATGTATAATTTTCTAGCACCTAAAGCATTAGACCAGGGGTGTCTAAACTCGGACCTGAAGGGCCAGTGTCCTGCAGATTTTAGCTCCTACTTGCCTCAACATACCTGCAAGGATGTTTCCAGAAAGCCTTGTAAGAGCTTGATTAGCTAGCCCAGGTGTGTCTGATTGGGGTTGGAAGTAAACTTTGCAGGACACCGGCCATCCAGAACAGAGTTTGGGTACCCCTGCATTAGACACTATAGAGCACTGATACTACAAGGATAAGTTTGAGGGTCTAGAGTAAAGATGACCAAATATACTAGCAGCACTGCTTTGTAGTATTGTACCCTTGTCAAACATGTCTGAAAATCTTATCAGAATATTTTTTTACAATACATCTGAGGAAGGTGTAGGCTTCAAATAATTAAAAAAGTACAATCTATAGGGCATTAGCTATCCAGGAGTAGCTTTGCTCATCCCTGGGCCTTAGTGACCTGCATAACAAGAACTTCAGTTACAATTGAAAGAACGAGATACAACTATAGCTAGGTTGCCCCGGGCTTGTATTTATGTAAATGTTTTTCAGCATTTCAAGTCCATAAACTGGGGAGAAAACAATTAGTATGGAAACTGACCAACAAACATTCTCATAGTCCAGTCTTAACATATGTTATCAAGTCTATTGTCTGCCTGAGGCAAGGAAAACCATATGTCAAACCAATTGCCCATTACTTTTTGTCAAATATTTTCCAGCATGATACAAGTTTAAACGAGCAGCCCCAAGCCTCAGAATTTTGTGTGCTATTTGAAGAACCGGTCATAAATTACAGTTGAAATAAATTTTTATTGAGTGAGTCAGAATGCCACCGTATTCTGTATCAATTCCTATGAGAGTTTTAAACTATTGGTCATTGAACTTTGCTGGCACTGACTTGCCCTCAGTCTTTAAACTCACTTTCTGCAGGTGTTATGTTTCATTGCTTCAAAAGACAAATAAAGATGCAACCCCAGATTACTCTAACATATTCAGAGAATTAATGAGCTGTGAAATGTAATGAATTTTAATTTTTGGAGCTGTCAATACCCATTTGGTGGCAGATGGTGCAGTCTGTCGTAGTTGCAGTGATTTCATTGGAGTTGTTTGGAAATGATATATTGTCTTTTATTACACCTTTCCTATCAAACTGTTTTCACAAGTTTAACAATCCCTTCTTCCATCTCACCCCTTCAGGTGGCTGTGAAGTAGATTTGGCTCGTTTTTCTGAGCTGGTCTGTGACTTGGGTGGAATGCAGCAGGTGATGGACCTGAAAAAATGGAGCCGGCTGGCCGATCTGCTTCGCATTCCCAAATCAGCACAGGATCGTCTGGCCAAGCTCCAGGAGGCCTACCTCCAGTTTCTGCTCTCTTATGACCTGCTTTCACCTGAGGAGCTCCAGCGTTTGGAGCAGGAGGTTCGAGCGGAAAAGGAGGCTCTGGAACGCAAGCGGGGACCCCTGGAGGGTCACTCTGATAACGGCCATCATTCTCTGGCTCTTCCTCGTTATGAACCCAAGAATGGGCTCAATGGCCTCAGCCATCGCAATGGCTTCCGCAATCACCACAAAGAGCCAGACATACAGCGGCAGGCTGGCCGCCGCAGACTGTTTGCTCAGGAAAAGAAAGGGGAAAAAGTGGAGTGTGAAGAGACAGAGGAGGAGATGGAAGATGAAGGTGTTCTCAGTGACCAGCACAAATGTATATACAAGGTAAGAGAGGTGATAAATGATCTACTATTTTTGTTATGGCAGCGTAATGCTCTTCAGCTAGCTAACATATTGTGTTCCTTTCTGAAATAGAAATATAATTTGCCAGACTTGATTCATTCATTTTATTCAAGTCATTCAATCTGGCAGATGTGCTGTTTCTTCAGATAGTGAAGTGTTTATAGAGGGTTCACCCCTGAGGTTCCATGGGTTGTGCCAGAATCAACTGATGACTAGGTTTGTCTGAACGCAAAGCCACACCACTGTGGAATAAAGTATGAAGGCTTAAAATGTGATGTGTTTTGGGTTTTAATGCTGTCTAGGTTCCCCCAAATAAATTGCGATATTAGCACGTAAATAGCATTTTGAGTTTACTCGTTTTATTTGCGTCTCAAATTCACTTTACAATAGACGGGCATTTGCATCATGGGTGGGCTCTATGTCTGCCCTATGATACGAGCTTCATTGCTAAATGGCCAACATGGATTTTATTGCGAGAGTAGCTGTGCTTTATGTGCTTTAGGAAGGCTGATAAGCAGCGTAGATTTGTTTGGCACCATGACTAAGTCCACTAGATCATTTCAGAAGTGCATCCAGCTCTTTGAGTTCGTCAACTCCGCCAGAAACAGTACCTGGACGATGGAAGCTTTCAGCAGTGCTTCAGACTGAGCCAAGCCCAGTTTGATGAGTGGTTGCCTGATGTCGACAAGAGGATTTGCAACCACAGGCACTACGTCAAAATCACGTCCATACTAGAGCAAGCTCCTGATTGGTTAACACGAATCTCTGCTGAAGTTCAAATTTTCCAACTCGAGCGAGTCACATGATTCAAGCATCAAACGTGCAAAACACTCAATCGTGCCACTTCATTCCACACAAATCATGCCGCAGGATGTCTATTTGCATTATCTTATTCATTGTTTCTCTTATAGTTGTGTAAATTGCTTCCTTGTCCTCATTTGTAAGTCGCTTTGGATAAAAGCGTCTGCTAAATGACTAAATGTAAATGTAATGTAAATGTAAATCACTCGCACTTGACAATTCATATGCGTCTGGTGTGAACGAACCATTCAGAAGTAGCTAACCAATGTGAAAATTGAGGCAGCTCACTCAAATATGGGCCAGAGTTTGTGTGGTTCTTGTGTTTGAGAGGACCGATGGTAGAGGAAAAAGAGAACTGTGAGTGGGTTGGTGGTTATCTGTGAGAATGGCTGTTGTGTGAGAGGCCTTGTTCCCAGGCCCTCAGTTCCTTGTGTATGTGAGTCCGGGCTTGTAGATATAGTCTATGTAAGGTGACTCCGTCTGCCTCACCAGCCCTATAAAAATACCCTGCTGACTCTTATAGCACCCTGTCTGTCTGCCTGTGTGTTGTTGTCCGAGGTAACACTTTCTGCAGGGTGGTACGGTAAGAGTGGGCCTCTTCACAGAATAATGTCTGAATATAGGTCACAGCTGAGCTTCACACACATACTACACTTCTGTTCTTTCCCAGTGCAGTATCTGGCAGTTGTCTTGTTTAGAGTTATAGTTGCTTTCATGTGGTTGAAGATTTTGTGTAGCACCTAAGAAAATTGAAGCAAGTCAAAATTCTGTGAATTTTACAGTAATTGGGTAAATTCACAATCTGTATCTTGAAACTTGGAAAAGGTGAATTGTCTAATGAGTTAAAGGAACACTCCGCATTTTTATTTTTGAATAGGTTCATTTTGCATCACGCCTAAAGATAAACAGTTGAGTTTCACAAATTTTGAATTCATTCTGACAATTTTTGGATCCGCGGGAGTATTTTTAGCTTAGCTAAGCATAGATCATTGAAGCGAATTAGACCTTTAGCACCTTGATATAAATGACCAGAGTTTTGATAATTTTCCTGTTTAGAACTTGACTCTTCTATACATGCATCATGTACTGACTGTGCTTTTTTTGTGACTGCTATTTTCTAGGTCAGTATGCCAGTGCCTGAAAATATGGCATATTCATTGCCTGAATAAAACTTCCATTAAAATAACCAATGTAGTGATTGTGATAGGCTATGAGTGGGATGCTAATGGTCTAATCTGATTCAATGATCTATGCTAAGCTAGAATAAAAGTGCTCCTGCCAGACCTCATTTACATTAGATTTTGCCTACACATTGTTGTCTATTGGAAGGAATGCATCAATAAAGCCGCCATTTTGGTACAGAGTTTAACAAATTATGCGTTATTTCTGATGATTGATCCACATCAGATGTAATCTGCTGGCCAATAGGGTTTTGAATTTTCATTGTTTCCTTTCACATGGCCTGTCCAACACAGCCGATACATTCTTCACAAGAGTTTATGCTAGAGGGAAGACATTTTCTTGTGCTTTTGTTTCTGCAGTTACAGTTTTGAAATAAGTTGGATTTCAGTTAATATCAATATTTGTATTTATCAGGCCAATATTGGTATCAGCCAAAATATCCATATCGGTGCATATGATTACATTTATGTTACAGTAAGGCTCAGTATTTTAAGTAAATTGAGATGTTATAAAAATGTAAACATTCTTTTTGAGAAGTATCTGTGGCTGTTATCAGAATACACAGACAGAGATACTTGCTTGTGTATTATTTTGCCATTTGTCTTACTGATTTATTTGTTATGCTTCCCAGGGGAGATCGGTATCTTTGACCACCTTTTACAGAATAGCAAGAAATACAATGATGATGTACTTCAACAAAGAGCCTGGGGCTGCTGAAGTTGAGGTAATGCTTTCTGTATTTTAACCATTTATCAAATGTAAATGTCTGTTTGTTATTATTGCTATATAATGTCAGTTCTGCTTGTGACCAGAATCCACATTAAAAATCAAGTGCTTCGGTGTTATATATATAATTATAACTGTTCTTTGACAAATCTTCTTTTAGTAGTGCATGTTTTCTACATCCAAATACAGTTGTGTGCTTGTTTTTTGTTATATTTCCTCCTTCCTGCCACTTCTCTTCATCTCCATCTGTCCTGCTTTTCTTTATATAGCAAGATTACTGGCGGATAGTGGAGCAGAGGGACTGCCATGTAGCAGTGCATTATGGGAAAGTGGACACAAACACACATGGAAGCGGCTTCCCTGTGGGCAAGTCGGAGCCATTCTCCAAGTAAGAGCTGCTTTCATTTGAGATTAAAGGCATTGTGGAAATATGCATTGCTGTTTTATAAAAATGATGTTATTATATCTCTTCTTCTGTCTGTTTCTCTCTTTCACCTTAGGCATGGATGGAACCTCACCGTCCTTCCCAATAACTCTGGATCCATTCTGCGCCATCTTGGTGCTGTGCCGGGTGAGTTCTCTACCGTCGACTGAAGCAGGACATAAACTTCTCTCTGCATCATGGAATTTTTTTATTTGGATTATTGAATAGGTCTTCACTCCTCTTTCTGTCTCTTCTGTCTTCTTCTCTTTCACAGGGGTGACTATTCCCTGGCTGAACATCGGCATGGTCTTTTCTACCTCATGCTGGTCACAAGACCAAAACCGCCTTCCATACATTGATTACTTACACACTGGTGCTGATTGCATTTGGTAAGTTTTCGTTTTCTGATATTGTGGCTATGAGCAATATCACACGAGTAGCAGTGCGATATGGCTGTATATCGGCAATGGCGTGCGAATCTGCATTTGTCACATCTACACATTTGTCACATCTGCAGCTGACGTCAGAACAGCAGAAACTGTTGCTACTTCACCAACGTTATTTTAGAGCTAGTATTGGATTGATTCCCTACCGTAATATCTAAAGTAATGACAAAACTGGTGATTTTGCTAACATTTTAAGATTATAGGGCTGAACTGCATGAAATGCCATCAAACAAATGGCCTACCAAAATGTATTCAGGGTTATACAAAGAGTGGCCAACATACAATACATATATTCCTGATCTATGAATCCCATCTCACACTCCATACACTACAATTACTATGATATTTAAACAGCACTGCAACATAAAAAAGAGATAGATCGACTTAGGATGTCACTCACCAGTTTTATAATATTTTGATCAGCTGGAGTTTGAAAATATGCCAATCTTTTCTCCTCTAAGGGTTTATTATGCAGTCTCTCGCCATCTAGTGGATGGACAATGTCAACCGTCTTTGCTCTGCTCAATGACAGGCTAATGAATTTTGACGCGCTATAATTTATAAATATTTAAAATTGGCAATATCCTTATAAATAAACTGTGTAGTTGCAGTCTAAACAACTATATTCTCGCCTAAAAAACCTCAAAAGTACTTTATGTCGTCCAACAGCTGCAATATTTGTTAAACTGTAGTGCGTTTATTGATCTGCTGGCACTCTGTGTTTATTGCCAGCAGTGCCAACAAATATATATATATATATATATATATATATATATATATATATATATATATATATATATATATATATATATATATATATATATATATATATATATATATATATATATATATATATATAGTTTTAATATTTATATAGCATTCCTTTAATTTTATATTAGGTTTAATAATTAAAATTTGGTTATTTAGTACTTGATATTTAGCCATTTAGTTTTACAATTTATTTTAATTACTTGCAAAGATTTGGATAACAATGACAATGTTGTATTTGTGAAAAAGGCTCGTTTTACAAAGTTATATGTATTAAAATGTTCTTCCTCTAGAGGGCTCTGTGCTCTGTAATTCATACAGTGAAGTACAGTCTTCATTCCACTCACGAGAGGATCAGCTGTGATTCTTTTTTTTATGTGCATGACTCATCATCATAAAGCCAAGTTCTGTTTCCATGGCAACAAATCTGGTTTAGGAGACGCTAGAGACAGTGCTGTTGTGTTATGTCATGCAGACAATGACAATAACAGGAAGTTTTGCCCATCCTATTATAGGTATTCTATTCCTGCTGAGGAAAAGACAAAGCTTGATAAAGTGGTGCACACACTGCTACAGGCCAATGGAACGCCGGGACTGGAAATGCTGGAGAAGAATGTTATGGTGAGATATTGCAAATTATACTTAATACTATTAATAATAATAATAATAATATAAAATAATAATAATAATATATTTTTGCTTTTTTGTCAATGTGCACTTGACATCACCCTATAGCAAACCACAGCCATCTTTGTTGTTGTTTGAGAAGCCATTAAGTCTAAATAGGGAAAAGGCTGTTACAACTTTCATTCATTCTGATTTTTAATGCGTCTCCGCATTTGTTTATTACCAGATTTCTCCAGAGGTGCTTTGTCGTGAGGGAATAAAGGTCCATCGTACAGTTCAGCAGAGTGGGCAGTTTGTGGTGGTCTTCCCCGGTGCATTTGTGTCCAGGGTGTGCTGTGGCTACAGTGTGTCTGAAACTGTGCACTTTGCCACACCACAGTGGATGAACCTGGGCTACGAGGCTGCTAAGGTGAGACTTTCACATTTTTTCATACTTCTGCAGGACTGTTGACACCCTCTCATTTTGTTACTTTCAGCTTCACTTTTATGGGAATGCTTAGTGCAACATGAGTACTACTGAATGAAAAAAAAAAACATTTAAGTATCTTATAAATGAGCGAGTGCAAGTAAACAATGTCTGTTTGTATACAGTTTTGTTTGGGTACAATGTTGTGGTGGGCTTTCTAAGACAAGTTGGTCTTTTGTGGCTAATTGCCTGCATTTGACCACTTGATATTCAGTGTTGAGTAAGTTACCTTAAAAAGTATTTAATTTTCAATGGCATCATTAAAGTTACTTTATTAAATACTTTGTCTAAAAATAACTTAAACACTCAATAAATCATTGAAATACTTAAGCTAGTAATATCAAAATAACTATCATATAAGAATGCAGAATGGAATAAAACTTTTAACAGGGACTTTTAGCTTTAAAAAAAAA
This sequence comes from Danio rerio, assembly GCF_052040795.2. Lineage (NCBI taxonomy): Eukaryota > Metazoa > Chordata > Actinopteri > Cypriniformes > Danionidae > Danio > Danio rerio. The sequence goes on from NC_141039.2 coordinate 28,244,991, forward strand.
AGATTTATACTTCTAGTTAAACTCCTGTGTCAAAACACAAAACATTTCAAGGCAGTTGCACCATATTAAACAAAACATGTTTCCTACCTACCCTATAAAGAATTCAGATGCAAAAGCCTCTCTGCCATCTGAATGTTTATTCTAAAGCTCTTATGTGCAGGTTTGATCATTTCTCATTTATGGTGATGAATGGATTCTTTTCATTGCCTTTAAACTGAAATAACTGAACATAAGACGATGAGAAAAATGCTTATTTGAAAAGAACATTTCAGATGGTACTTTGAGGCTTTTGCATCCTAACTCTTCATATATTGACATTAATTTCTTACCTAATTTATTGTTTCTTAGGTGTGTGTGTAATCCTCTGACAAATATAACTATAGTTGGGATATTCTGCAAATATATGTATTTGTCTAACAAACAAAAATACAATTATGCTGCTTCTCTGAATTAATTTATACAGAACTCTTCAACTTTGCATTAAGTATTTAAGACAAGAATATTTTAAGTGACTTTAATTAAATTACCTAAAGTAATCCCTTACTTTTTCCAGATAAAAAGTAATTTAAGAAGCTAGTTACTTGGTAACTAAGTACACCTAAACACTAATGATACTTTACTATGAAAGCAATGCAATCAATATACCTACTGTATAGAAATGGTCAAAAACTAAACAAGTTAAATCATGTTTACATCAGTCCTAGCATTGGCCACTTTTAATTCTATAGATCAGTGGTTCTCAAACTTTTTTCACCAAGTACCACCTTAGAAAAAAGTTGTCTCTCCAAGTACCACCTTACGATGCTATTTTTTAACCAGTATTAAAAAATAGCGTCGTAGGCCTAATTAAGCAGCTACAGGTGTGCACATTGTTAAAAACAATGCAGATTAATTTCTATTATTTAGAATATGTATTATTGTCAGTCACTTTAAACATTTTAAATAGTCTGAACATTAACTGTGCTTGCAGGTAAAAAAAAAAAAACGTTTTAGTTAAAATGGGCTTTTAAAAGTTCATTAAAAAATGGCACTGTTCTTAAAAAGTAAAAAGAAAACTGCAGTACTTAAATCTAAAGTTTTCATAGTAGCCTATTCATCAAAAGTTGGAAATGTTGCTTGGACCTTATAAATATAGGCTAAATGTCATATTCATACACTTTCAGACAAATCTTGAAATAAATGTTAAATGTACATATGACAGGGTTCATACAGGGACAGCCTAATGAAAATCAATTCCAGCACCTATTTTTTCAAGACTGACATGCTATGTATTGAAGACCTGAAATGTATTCTCAGCAACCCATAAAACATTATATAGGAATAGACACAAATAAAAACCATTAATAATAATAATAATAAAATAAAATTAATAATAATAATAATAATAATAATAATAATAATAATAATAATAATAATATTTATTAACCATATATTAATAATATAATAAACCTGCACTAAATGCTTGTAAAATCTTTTTTGTACTCAAGTAAAAATACTATTACACTGCTAAAATAACACAAATTTTAGTAAATAATACTAATATTAGGTAAAAGTACAAAGTACTCTTTTAATAAGTACTAGTTTAAAAAATCTGATTTTCATTATGAAATCACTTTTTTAAGTGTAAACTTGATTGAATGGTTTAATTGCTTAAATCCCAAAGCTACATGTATAGGAACTTGCACTAACAAAGGAAGTGTGACCGATTTTTCCTTTCATGACAATTAATCTTTTTCAATAGCACTGGTAAAACTACCACATAATCTTTAAGGCCATCCAGACAGTTTTTGCCCATTTTTAAACAATATTTGCAAGCTTTGAAAGGTTTAATTAAAGTATATGGTAAAAAGATTTAAATTTAGCCTTTTATTTGCATATTTTACACTATTCTTCTTTACAACATGGCAAATTTATTTTCTTAAATAGCTGTACATCACATGGAGATTTTATTTTACACTTGAGCTTAATCTAAAATACAAACTTTAAAAAATACAAGTACACTGTCAGTTAAAAAAAAATAAAACAAATGACTTAATTTTACTTGAGGTATTTAAAATATGACAACACTACATTTATCAAAGCAGTGCTTTAAGAGCCTTATTGTTATTTATGATAAATAAACAATAAGTAACAACGGATTGCTTTGACCTTTAATGCTTTAAGACAGATCAGAATACAGCTAAATGTATAAATCACACAAATACTTCATCCAGAAACATTTCCAGCATAATTATTTTGTCGTAAAGAAATAAAAAATCCACCTTTGCTAAAAGTAAGTTTCACTTCACAACACAGCCAAACAAGAAGACCATTAGCATTGTCATCGATTATGCATCAATCTATTTCTAAATACTTGATAAATTTGAATACTTTTGATTAAATTTAGTCAAGGAGCAAAGATAAATGTCTACTTTATTAGTGGAAAGATCGCGATTGTATTCAATCTGAGCACGCAGGCGATCATGAGAGCACTTGCAGTTCATTTGAAAAAAGCCTATTTAAGAGCTCGCATAACTGTTTTAGCGATTTGCGTACATTAATGCGCTCTCGTGATAAAATAAAGCACTCGCCGCATTTGCAGAAATGAGTTATTGCGCAATACCTCCATTCCCGCACCGCCATTCAGACTGTATAGAGGAGTGACAGGTCAGAGGCGAGTCGACTCGCTGTCGGAGAGCGAAACGTGTATGAAGATCATAAAATAGGCAGGAAATATGTCCGCGGTTTAATTACTCTGCTAGACATTTCTATAGTGAAAACATCCGAGAAGCAACTAAATTAACAAAACATTTGTTTTTAAGTTGTTTTTTCTGTCTCTGCAACACAGAAAGCCTTTGTCCCGCCCTTACGTTTCACGCAAAACTAGACAAGGTCGACTGTGATTGGCTACTTTTCATGTCAGTCAAATCACGCTTCAGAATCAATTCTTGAACTTCGGAAACTGATTTATAACAGCTTATGACACAATGCACTAAAATAAACACTCTAAGCAAAGAGCTGTGATCGTACGCTTCACTAAACAGCCAATGCTGATCACATCGATGTTATAGTACGCATCAAAGGATTAAAAGTGTTAATTGTTTATTTCATTATTTGGCGATTCCTCCGCGTACCACTAGGAGGAAGCCCGCGTACCACTAGTGGTACGCGTACCACAGTTTGAGAACCACTGCTATAGATGCATATAATACCAGCAGGCCTTAAATAATTTGGTTGTAAAATGTGGTTACCTCTCCTCTAAATAGCTGAACTGTCAGTACAGAAAAGGATTAAGCTTTAAAACGTGTGCTGCACATGGACATTTCTAGGCTATAGATGTTTATGTGCGTTTGCTGTTTTTTCACAGGACCTGAAATGCAGGCGCATAGCAAAACCCTTCTCTATGGAGAAGCTGCTGTATCAGATCGCCACAGCTGAGGCCAAACGAGAAAACAGACTTGTGCTCAGTACAATCTCTTCTCTTCTCAAAGATCTCAGGTGAGCATTGCCAGCCTGCCCACCAGTCAAATCATTACTGCAATAAACTTTCTTAACCATTACAGCCCTCTGTAAAGCAATTGTCAAGAGAGTGTGTGTTGATGTCCAACAGGAACATAGAGATGAAGCAAAGGCAGGAGCTGTATGAAGCAGGGCTGCTCTCCTCCGCACGCTACTGCACTCATGACCACAACCAATCACCTGCTGACACCAGGAAGAAGCCGCGCAAGTGGCTGGCACTGGAGTCATCAGAGAGGCGCTGCCAAATGTGCCAGCACCTCTGCTACTTATCTATGGTGAGATTATATCAGGTTATATTATCCTGCATTGCATACAAGGGTATTGAATTAGCATGGACGGAGGTGTCATGTCCTTAGCAATATCCACATATTACTGAATTGTCTCAACCAAAAATGTAATCCCCTCAAAAAAAAAAAAAAAAAAACATTTTAAAGAGCCCCTATTATACATTTAAAAGGGTCATATTTTGTTTTTAAGGTATCCAACAACAGGCTGATTTGCATGCAAAAGGTCTTATAATATGCAATTATTTTTACCTGATTATCCCAGTGACTCCCATTCGAGTTGTTCAGCGATTCATTTGTTCTCAAATCCCCCCTTAGCGCGAAGCTAATCTGCGCTGATTGGACAGATGACAACCTGTTGCGATTGGTCGACAGCGTTCAGCACGAGACAGAGTGAAATGCCCAGCACGTCTTATCAACAATATTGAAATAGCCACAGTGCATAGTGTATGTGTAAGCATACCTGCCAACAGTCCTGTTTTTCCCAAGAGTCTCCTGTATTTCAGACCCATCTCTAGCCACCCACCCATTTTGTCATTTATCCCGGAAAACTCCCATAATTTCATAGCTTCATAGTAGTTACTAACACCATAGTTCACAGTACCCGGTTCTCAACAGAGTTATCAGGGCCGGCGCATCCATAAAGGCGACCTAGGCAGCCACCTTGGGCAGCAGAATAGTCCGCAAAGCACTCAAACTGCACAAGGCTGGGCTATAATGCTGAGGTATTTTTTCAAAAATAAACCTCAACCACTCAATCACAGTTTCATCTTTGTGTAGAGAAAATAACACAAATTTTCCCTCACACTTCCAATAATATCCAGCAGAATATCCCACAGTGTCTTCATGACTTAATTCAAACAGCGTCTGCTACAGTGCTTGTCTTCCTTTTTTTTCTTTGCTACTGTTTGTGGGAGGGGCCGCAGGTTTCAATTTTCCTGAGTTTGCACACGCAACAATTAGGCGGGGCTTAAATTTCATATCCATGTTACGCCGAAACGGCTAATGACTCACTATCAAGACTATTAATTTGAAGCACTATGAGTTGACTCTTTTATAAATGAATCAATAGTTTTAAACACTGTACACTTTCATATTTAAGCATTAGCTGGATATTTCACTTAACTTAGAGCTGTTACACACTACATGGAAGGTCATTTTCAAAAACTTTTAATAGGAGCTATTTAAATATCATTAAAATTAAATTTAAATAAAAGCAGATCGTTAAATAACATTCTCCCAGTCATACTTTTCTCAAACATTATGTGAGAGGCTGTAGCTAAATTTGGATGTTAGCAGCACCAAATGTGCAAGTTCTCTATGAGGATTCGATACAATGTTGACACATGGTCGTCAAAAGTGAATGAGGATGGCAGCAAAACTGAATGAGTTCGCTGCTGAATGAGTTAATAATAAATAGGCCTTATTCAGTTTTAAATTGGATTATGGCCTTCGACGATTATAAAAAACAATAATCGAGTTAAAACAATTATTTTGGCATATCCCGACCCCTTTCCAACAGTCTGAATTAGTAGATTTCAGTAGAAACATGTAACATGTGACTTTAGCAGTGACTTTTTAAGTGGGTGTTGGATTTGGTCCCCTTCAATGTCAAGAGCAAATCTATGCCATTGATTGCAGAGCTCAGATCACCACGGTGGAGAGCTTACTTCCTACGGACTTGAGTTACAACCGTGCTCCAACATGCTATTTTCAAGTAACCCTGAAGATTTCGATGACCTGGTTAGTGTGTACTTGATCAGGGTTGGAGCTGAACTCTGCAGGACGGTGGCCAAATCTCAGATGGCACACTTCATGCACACTTGTGGTCTTGCAGACTTATGATGGCTGCCATGTTTGAATGACTGTAGTGTGCCCCAGTCATTTTAACTTTCAGAGGGGTGCCAGCAAGCATGCACTTTGCAGCTGATATGTGCCCTTGATTTGATGTCTTGATGGAATTGCTGGTTGCGAATCATCCTACTTGGGTTGGGGCAAGCAGAACAGGAGAATTTTTGCTGGTATATAAATACCATATGCATTCCTTGGGATGCTTGGCATAATTTGCACACCTGATACAGTTTATTAATAGAACTGTAGAACTGAAATGTTTGTTCCAGACAAAGAAGACATCGAAAATGTGCAGCATTGGGACTCCAGGAATATGCCCACTATATCACCTATATATGTTATATCACCTTTGCACTTTGTAGTTGTTTTTTTGTTTTTAAGCATTATGATTTAGGATGCACATATTTAATTTCAAGCATACTTTACAGCCTATACTATATTAATTTTAATACAAAAATGTACAGTCAATTTGTACATAAACAAAACATGGCAAAGGGAATGGGACAACTCCATAAATAATAAATTACATGAAATTAACCTGAAAATAAATGAAAGACATTTAGCAAATTATAATTTTGAGACCTGTCATGATCAAACTGTCTATACTAGATGTCGAATTGGACATTCTAGGTTGACACATTTATATTTACTGAATAGCGAAGCACCACCTAAATGTAATTACTGTCAGGCTGCTCTTACCATAAAACAGATGTTGTTGGAATGTGGAAGTTTTAATACCATTAGACAACTTTTTTTTTTTTAAGGAGAGTACTTTGATGGACCCTTTAAAAAGGTACCACCAGGAAGAATCTTAAATTATTTATCAAAAATTGAACTGAAAAATCATATTTAACTTTTAATATATTTTTGTGTGAATTTTATCTATTTATATTTTATATATTTGTCTAAGTATTTTTTATTGTAATATGAATTTGTTTTTATCATGTAATATTTTATGTATATCCATTTTACCACAAAATAGCCATAACTTGCTGATGTGGCAATAAATAAATAAATAATAAATAAATACATAAATAATACAAGAATGCTTTGTACAATGCCTGAAACCTCAGCCAGAAGAAAGAGACACTTTAGGTGACCAATGTAAGATCCAAATTAGTTTTAAAATTGTGTAAAAATATAAGATAAATATTTAAAAAATAATAAATAAAATGTTGTTGGCATTAACAACCTAATGGTCAGTGCGTCTCTATATATAGCACAACTAAACTGCAGGCATCCCAAGCTCAATTCCTGACATGTAGACCTTTTCTGTTCCGATCACCACCCCTCTCTGGTCCTAGAAAATTTGCTTAAAATAATTAAAGTCCTAAATATTTTTATGAATAGATCATATGGGACATTCTGAAAACATAGAAATGTACATTTTCACTTCTAATTAATGTGACCAGGCCTGACCGTTAGGCTTGTTCTCCTTAAAAGATCATACAAAAACAAGCATAAAATCATACAATTCAATTATTGAACGCATCCTTGATTACTGTCAGCTTCTATTCCGTCACTTCCTCCGAGTTATAACCTTAAACCTTTATTGCACGCATTTTATGTTATATTTAATGCAAATGTGACAGGACTGAATGAAACATATCATATTTTTAGCATATCAAAATCATTAAAGGTGTAGGGTCAATTTGGCTGAGGACAAGGACAATGACAGGGTGTGTAAGTTTGTAAATTGTTTTTAATAAAGTGAAATGAATGACATATTTCTTTTACAGAACAACTCGCAGAAGTAAACTATTAGTCTATTTCTGAATTTTTTATTTATTTATTTATTATTATTATTTTTTTGCATTTAGTCACTGTATTTACATTTTTATTTCAAGGACAGTTAATGTACGATTTAGTAGAATGTCTCATATATATTTTTAAATAAAAGTGGTGTAATCATCCCCATGAAACTTTATTTAATAATTTCTATTATTTCTTTTTTTTTTATTTTGTGTATATATACGTCCTTTTTCTGAACTCTGGATCTTAAAGTAGGTTTGACAATGTGTATTATATTTGTAAAAAAAATTATTGAAATGTTTTAATATTGAACATGCTAATTATTCACTTTGATTCATCACTAACAGAAGACCTGCTGAGAATTTTAAATGTGAACTATATAACTGAGCTGATGAATCTTGTCAATGCTGCAGGTGGTGCAGGAGAACGAGAATGTGGTGTTCTGTCTGGAGTGTGCGCTGCACTATGTGGAGAAACACAAAAACTGCCGCGGACTCAAGATGATGTACCGCTATGATGAGGTGAGAAATAGGCCTGCAGGGGGAGCTGTTGAGATGTATTTGTTTAAGGGAAATATTCAGCAATTAGCAATCCTCCTAAATGAGCTGTTGCTGTCGCTTGCTGAATTATTGTGCTCTGGCAAATGCTGGTGATGATTATTTGGAAAACATTGCCATTAATTGAATGCAAACACATATCTCCAAATGCAAATGAGCTTCAGTGGATTCTGAATAGTATTTTCTATTGATTTTTTTTTAATTGATTCTGGTTAGCTCTCAAATGCAATTTTTATTTTTATTTTTTTTTTTCATCTCTAAATATATAGTATTGTTCTCCATATTTGTATATTTAATTTATAGAAGGTGAGGCAATTACAGGCAGGTTAATTTGCATACACTAAACTTACATTTTAGTCTATATTACATTAAATGTCATTCCACAAAATAAATTATATATTTCTCTCTGTTTACAGTGTTGTTATAAAATTAATACAAATAAAATAAAACAGTGCACATAGTGTTCAGCATAAATTAGTTCACTGCCTTTTGAAAATTAATAATTTTATCAATTTCTCATTGAATATATTCAATAATTTACGGTACATTTTAGCAAAATGGTTTTATTAAACCATTATATCCATTAAAATAAGAGTGTAATAATGTAATGTCTTTAGGAATAGAAAGGAAATACATTATAATTCAATCAAGGTATTGCAAAACAAAAATTACAGGCTTCAAAATTTCAACAAAATGTAATATTTTTATTTAAATGAAATTTTTTTATTTAAACTCTAGATTTTTTTCTGTTCATAAAAAGAAGTCATATTTGGGTGTACTAATTTTTAGACTGTAGTGAAGTCTGGTACCGTCTATTCTAATGCATATACACACATATCTTATTGTAAAGCATCCTATAAAATATTAATTTTAAAGAGAGATCTTGAGGAGTGTACTCCTTTATGCTGAGCACTGTATATATTTACATTTCTGAAACTGACTTCATATAATGTTTTGTGCTGGAGATGCAAATATAGCTCACAATTCATGAAATTATTTGCATATTTAAACCCACCAACCTGCTTTCTCTCAATTTATTATAGGTGCATATATTAATTCAATCAATTACAATAATCTCACATTTTAAATGTATTAATACATGGAAAAACCAGTGGAAAATTATTTAATTTACACTTAGAATTTTTAATTTACGCGTTACACTTGACAACTCTTAAGGCTGAATTATACTTCTGTGCTAAGTGATCACACGTTGGTGCATGCCTTGCACATAGCAATAGATTTACGCTTCTGCATTCTGTTTGTGTTGCTCTGCAAAAACACTTCTGAAATGCTAGCTGGCAAAGGGGTTTCTGTGTTCCTCTGTGTCTTATTTCTTTTTAATTGTTTTGTTTACACCGTAAATACCTTTAATGTTAATTTACTGTGAAAATAGCTCAAACTTGCTCATTCAGAGGTGGGAACTACTGGCTGTTTAACAACTTTAATCATAATGTAAGCACAAAACAAAAGTATGCATCTGGAGCTTCTCCACGGGACTCGACACCTGTTAAACACTCACGTCAATGGGCTAGTTCCTCTCCTGTGACTCTCGGGCCTACCCACACTTATCAACACTACCTTGCCGACAAATCACAGAGTTTGGTTGTCACAACGTGTAGTTCTATTTTTTAAGAGGTGCACAATTCCCTCTGCTCTTAAATACTTTCAGAATTCTCACTACTCTTGAATACTTTAAGAGGGGCTACTTTTTAGAAATATAGTATTTAGTACTTTATTTCTAGACACTAGGTACATTAGCAACAGAAAACGAACAAAACAATATTACTTGCATACATTATATACTTTCTGTCATGAACACTCTTGGGATTTAGTATGGTAATGAATATGTGTATGGCAAGGTTGATGCATTTGGTCTTGGCGGTATAGATCTGCTATGTTGCTGCTTTGATTATTATGGCAGAGCAAGTACAGAGATCTGCTAATGCCAGTGTATACACAGACATACCATCTGAGAATATAACACTGCTGCTGCAAACATAATATACAGTTAAAGTTAGAATTATTAGCCCCACTTTGAGTTTTTCTTCTTTTTTTTTCTTTCTTTTTTTAAATATTTCCCAAATGATGTTTAACAGAGTAAAGAATTTTTTGCAAAATATTTGGTACAATATTTTTTCTTCTGGACAAAGTCTTATTTGTTTTATTTCGGCTAGAATAAAAGAAGTTTTTCATTTTTTTATGAACTATTTTAAGGTCAATATTATTAGCCTCTTTAAAGTTATTTTTTTCTACTGTCTACAGAACAAACCATCGTTATACAATTACTTGCCTAATTACTCCAACCTGCCTAGTTAACTTAGTTAAGCCTTTAACTGTCACTTTAAGCTGTATAGAAGTGTCTTGAAAAATATCTAGTCAGATATTATTTACTGTCATCATGGCAAAGATAAAATAAATCAGTTATTAGAAATGAGTTATTAAAAATATTATGTTTAGAAATGTGTTGAAACAATATTCTCTCCGTGAAACAGAAATTGTGGAAAAAAATAAACAGGGAGCTAATAATTCAGGGGGGCTAATGATTCTGACTTTAACTGTATATGCAACCCCTGTAGCAGATCTAAACACAGGTGGAACTGTGGTGGAGGAGGGTCTCAGCTTAACAGCGTAAAATGTGGAGCATTTGAACTAATGAGGAGCAAGCTCATTGGCTGCCGAGGTGACAGCAACCAATCTCCTGTGACATGTAGTTAATGATGCAGGGGCAGATTAGGTGAACCTATCAGCCTGCACATGCATAGAGTTTCATGGCAGAAATTTCACTTAGTTTAATTATATTTTCTGCAAGTAATGGTTTTTGAGTCGAGTATGAAGTCAAGTATGATTTTTTAGTACTGTTTTTACCACTGTATACAACCAGCCAAAAGTTTTAAACGTTTCTTCCCCATCTCTGTATGTCCCTGCAGGAACAGATCAACAGTTTGGTGAATCAGGTGTGTGGTAAAGCACTGGTGAGAAGCGGGTCAGAAGTTTGTAATGGCTCCAGTCCCATTAAACCACCGGCCAAACGCGGCCCTCGCAAGAGGGAATCCATGAAGATTACTCTCATCCCTCTGCCAACCCACCCATCCAAAAGTGCCGCTGCTGCCGTCTCATGATAAACGCCGCCCTGTTGCCCAAATCAACCGATCATTTTCCTTTCTTCATATCGTTTGTCTTTTATCACCCACCTAGCAGGGCAGATATATCTGTGTTGAAAGCAGGCTGCCTTTTTTTGCACTAGCGCACTAGTTTTGAATTCACCAGATGTTTGATAGCATTAAGAGACACTGTCCCAGGTGTTTCACTGACAGGTGTGAGTATGATGTCACCATGTTCGTCCTCCTCTTCAGCCCCATCGACTGCACACAAACACACAAGCTCCACCTGAACTGTGAACTGTGGGACAAATGGGTGCTTTTTTCCCTGTTTTTTTTTTTTTTTTTTTCCCCTAGCCCCCCCTTTCAGTTGAATGTTGTTGCTAGATGGAGCTGCCCAAGGATTATTTATTTTATTTCATTTTTATTATTTTGTTTTTGCTTGTTTATTTTTGCTTGCTTTGTTTTCTAGGATGGTGTGTTTGGTTTTCTTTTTTTCTTGTTGTTGTTTATTTTGTTTATTTTATCTTTCTTTGTTTTGTTTTTTGAGTATGTGTGCGTGGATTTTGTTCCATGTTTTATTTAGGCTTTTTTGATTTTATATTTGTTTGATTCTCGTTTTTTTTTTTTTTTATGTTGTTATTTTTTGTTTTCTTTTTTCTCCTCTGTATTTGTGTTATTATTTTTTTTTTCAAAGTGTTTTTCTTGCTGTTTTCAGTTTCATTTTGTTTCTTGCCATTACCTCTGTTTTTATTTGAATCAGATTAGTCCCCATGCAGCTCCTTTGCGGAAGACGCAGCTCTAAAGATGATAAACACTTGAAATTTAGCTTGTTGTAATATCTCTTGTTTATTTTTGTTAGTTTTTTTTATTTTTATTTTTTTAAGAGGAAATGCTGTGTGTGATTTGGCAGATTTTAAGTTCACACTTACCTCCAGGGAGTGCTTTATTCCCTGGCAGAGGATCATGGAGGAAGTGGGTGTTTTTTAGGGAATGAATAAGCGGGTCCCATCCCGATAATGAGAGGTTTTCCTCTCACACTGATACTTTTGAATGATAACTGTGCCTGATGTTTAGCTGGGAGATAGATCTTTTATTAATGTTGGTGCTGTTTTTTTGTTTTATTTTATTTTTTCTCCTTTTTTTGTACACAATATAACAATACAAAAAGGTAATACAAAGAAGTGCTGTCTGCTAGCCTTCTTATCCCACAGGACGGAAGTTTCTTTTTCCGCTTCTAAATGTGCAATCGTGTAAACATTCCATTCTTCCAGATTTACTGATTCATCTGTAAAGATAATTATTATGTTATATTATTGTAATTATTGTTTTTGCCTTTTTTTAATTTTCTTTTTTTCTTCTGATGTTTTCTCAATTTAGAGCCACTATTCGGGGGGTGTAAAATGTGAAATACAAGTCCAAGTTTGTTGTTGTTGTTTTTTTTTTATTATTATTATTGTTATTATTATTTGTTTTTTGTTTTGTCTTCATTTTTGCAGAAGTATCATTGATTGAAAAAAAAAAATCTTAAGAAACTTTGTGTACATAATCCTGTAAATGTCTTTAATACTTGAGCCTTTGTCGGAGTGACGGAAGAAAAGGATAGATAGCTACATAGACGGATGATGTCAGATGAAGAATAAGCCTTACATTTCAGTTTCTTCAGCTGGTGGACTTTAAGTACAGGGTTGCTCTGGTAATGTGTATAATTTTTAAGTGCTGCTTACATCGAGGACGAAGATACAGAGTTGCGATTTCCCCCTAGTTTTGTTTTTTAGGTTTACTTTTTTAAAGAAAAGGGAAAATATTTCACAAAAAAAATGAGGTTTTTACATTTTCATTACTGAAAATTCAACATTGTAGTAGCTACTCATGTTGCACTGAGCTTGCCAGTTGTGACTGTCAAGGAAAAAAGGAACTATAATCCAGTTTGTTGGTTGTTGTCCTTATCTGAAGACTGAACTTTTAGGAGTATTTAATAAAAACCAAGTCAGTTGTTTTCATCAAAGAACAGCAGTTGTCAAGTTTTTAATGGCCTTACTATGTATTTTATTGAGATTTTTTTAATTTTATTTTTTTTGCTGTTTTTGTTCCTTTTTCTATAAAAGGAGATATTTGTTCATGGTCAGGCAAGTTAATTTATTAGCACTGTGTCTCAGCTTTTTGTCTCATGAAAGATTTCATGTTGGTTATTATGTCAGTTTGATTTTTTTTCTTTGTTTTTTACCTTTTCAATTTATACTTTAAAGTTTAATAAAAATCTCACGGATAATTCACTGTCAGTCTGTTTCTTTTTTACTAACCTCACTGTTTTAGAATACAATGTGTTTAAGGTCGTTTTTTTCTGAACTACAGAACATGAAATGCTTCATAACATTCATTGTATAACTTTTGTTAAAAATATTAAAGGTGTTGTATGTAATTGTATGTAAGTTTTTGTATAATATATATAATATTTATAATATATAAAAAATACCAGCAAATATTTAAGAAACCTGCCAAGTGAACATATTTGTCTGAAAAAACACTATTGAAGTTAGATATTCTGCTTTGAAAATGTGTTTTCTGTGCCGGAATGCGGCCTTTGTTTTGGTAATTTTAACCTGCTCATTGGCAGTTTAGCCCATTATATTTCAGCATACCGCGGTGCCTTAGTGGAAAACCGTATTCTATTCATTCGTTCAGAAAGGCTCTAAAAGCATGCGTCCGTGACCAAAATTCAACCTTCGGTGGACTGTAACAGACTACGAAATGAGACCGATTCAGTTTCATATGAGGTTATTAATTAGCAGTAGATAGCAGGTTACATTGTAAACGCTTGTCCTAACAACACACTTCTTGACCAGATGAAACACGACAGAAGTTTAAATACAGCCATTCAGAAGCACAGAACATGCACTCACTAACGAAATGTTAAGGTTTATAATCTATTTAATATATAATAACCCCTTTTAACATTATTAAATGTACATGCTGAATCACCCATGTGTGTTTAGTTCTAAAGTAAAATTTCAAGTGTTTTATTTTATTTTTTAAGATCTGAGGTAAACTATCTGCTTCTGCTTTCAGATATGATAATAAATGTCATGTAAAATGGCATTTAAGCTCACATTGTTAGCATTTAACACTAAATAAAGCGCTTGAGGTTTACCTGAGGTGATCATTGTCATAGTTTTCTGTTGTTCACCTGTGAGAAATAGAAGCTGTTTTTAATATCAGTTGGAGGTGTTGGTTAGGACAAAAACTCTAAAGTTTAAATCACTTGCTCTATATCCTCAATCTGGCAACCTGTGCTTGCATTTGTTTTGATCCAAGAGTGCAAAACCTAGTTCAACCACTGGGTGTCAAACTTGCATACTGCACCTTTAATGCTAATAGTAACATAACTTTTTAAGTAAATTAATAATTAATTAATATTATTAATGCTATGTCCTTAAAGGCATACTACACCTAAAACTGAAAATTATGTAATAATTTACCCATCTGTTCCTCCTCGAACTGTTTTTAAACCACTTTTTTTCTTTTGTCGAACATAAAATGTAGTTGATATTTTGAAGAAAGCTGAAAATCTGTAACCATTGACTTTCATAAAATTTGTTTTTTCTACTATTTTTTTACAATGAAAGTCAATGGTTACAGGTGTTCAGATTTTTAAAAAATATTTTATTTTGTGTCCACCAGAGAAAAAACTCAATGGTTTGGAATCACTTGAAGGTGAGAAAATAGTGAGTAAATATTTATTTTAAGTAATATATCTTAAGTAAAAATAAGAATGGAAATTTAAATCTGCCCACTGGCCCCTATCTATTATGGCCTCCTAACCATCCCCATATCATAATTGGCTTCACTCTGTCTCCTCTCCACCAATCCGCTGGTGTGAGGTCTGGCACAATATGGCTGTCATCGTTATTATTATTATTAGTATTATTATTACTATTATTATTATTATTATCATTATTATTATTATTATTATTATTATTATTATTATTATTATTATTATTACATCCAGGGGCATAGTTTCATTTTCTCGAGATCAGATTTACTCATGGTTTAAAAAAAAATATTATATGCTTGACTGCCTCTGACATATTGAAAATACAAATATTATTTATGTAGGGCACTCTACCCTTATTTATTTTAGCTGCTCACTGTGCGCGAAACAATAATCACCTATCAATGACAGTGATTGTAAATGTAAGAAAGCTGACTGGTCGAAAGTGCCTATCTTTATGTGTGTGTACGCACACCATCCACACAGCTTTGCTCGCTGTTTTCACTCAGACTTATTCACATTTTCTCTCTCTCTCTCTCTCTCTCTCTCTCTCTCTCTCTCTCTCTCTCTCTCTCTCTCTCTCTCTCTCTCTCTCTCTCTCTCTCTCTCTCTCTCACACACACACACACACACACACACACACACACACATACACATACACACACACACACATGTGCAGGTATTCACCACAAAAAAGTTAATGCCGTATTAGTTCAAATAAATGCCGGAACACAAAACACGAATATATGACATTTCTCGAAACAGGATCCGGCAAGATTCGGCTCAAATTAAACACAGCTTAAAATGTTTTGACTGACCAATCAGAATCAAGCTTTCCAGAAAGCTGTGTAATAATACCATAAATCATCTGCTTGTTTGGTCATCAGTGAATACGTTCACTTCTATTTGCTTGTCTGTCCCGCCACTGTTTTTGACTGGCGCCATCTTGTGACTGAATAATATGCAAGTTAGAGTATGCTTCGTTCAGCCATTTTTGTTTCTGTCTTTGCATTTTATTAAATATTGAATACAATTTTACGGACAAGTATTCATATAATAATCGGATAAAGTACATTCATGCAGTTCTCACAGAATAAAGCCCTCTAGTCTTATACAGCTGGCAATAAGCTAGTTGGGCTTTATTCTATATAAAAACCTCCTGGATGTGCTTTATCCCTTACGCAACTTTCATCAGTGGCAACACAATAGACCGGCTTTATGCTATAAGCAGTGACTGTCCAACAGAATAAAAGATATTTATTGATTTTGGAGGGCAGGCACAGGATCGGGCTTACACTACACAACACACAACAACGAATATGTTTACAAAAACCAAAAGGGTTTCATAAAACAAGTACACGCTCTTCCTTTGGACGCTAATGCATAGCACACTTTCTTTTACAGTCTGTCACTCATTCTCTGTGTTTTCAGGACGATCGACTGCTCTCACAGTTATTGTTTGGCTGGTTTTGTACTCTTTCGGGTAACGTGCCCTCCTCATCCACCTCTTCCTGATCTGGCTGGACAAGCGGAGGGAGAATGCTGGCTGCTTGTACCCTGTCATCATCTTCATCATTATCATCATCATCGTCATCCTCCTCTTCCCCTGCCTCTGTATCCTGGCTGGCTGAGTCTGTGCAAGTGGAGGACAGAGACGCAAGCTTGTGCCGCAGATCGGCCTGTGTGGGCACCTGAAGAGTGATCTCTGAGGTAAACGACTCTACGTCTGGACCTGAGATACAATCATTCAGACAAAATAAAGTAGCGGGATTAGCAATACAAATTTTATTTGAAAAGTTATACTGATCAGATATCATTGAGGATTTTGAGAGACAGGAGATCTGTTCTGAAAACCAAGTCATCTACCCTCATTGATTTGTAAAGGAGTTTTGACATTTATGATTGCTTTGCAAATTTTTTGGAGGGTAGAGTCGTTTTGGGACACATCTGGTTACAATAGTACTGTACTGTAGACATTTATAGTGCTTTTACAACTATTTGATAATGAATCCCAGATAAAAAAAAAACTACCATAGTAAACTGTACTATAGTGTTTATGAACTACGTAAATAGTAAAGTGCTTGAATTAATCTGGTGGTTTTACTACAGTTGCTTTGTTAACACAACAGTAATATAAACAAATAACCCAATACTGTGGTTTTCTTCTGTAGTAAAAAAAAAAAAGTATAGTAAAGTACTTATTGATTCCCTTATTCATCAGGGGTTACCACAGTGGAATGAATCACCAACTTATTTAGCATGTGTTTTACCCAGCAGAAACAGAGCGGAAAACACTCACTCACCCTTCACCTTCACTACAGCCAATTGAGTTTAATCAATTCACCTGTATCACATGTCTTTGAACTGTGGGGACAACCGGAGCCCCCAGAGGAAACCCACACAAACACAGGGAGAACATGCAACTTCCACACAGAAATGCAAACTGACCCAGCCGGGATTTGCAGACTTCTTGTTGTTAGGCGATTCTGCTACCCACTCTGCCACCATGTTACCCAGTTGCTACCATTGATTTGTAAAGGAATTTTGACATTTATGCTTGCTTTGCTAATTTTTCGAGGACAAAGTCATTTTGTGATGCTTCCGGTTGCTATAGTATTGTACTGTAGTAATTAATAGGACTTACAGTGGCTGAGAGAGCTTAACGTGCTGCAATTTAAGAAAATATATGCAATTACAAAAAATGCCAGCAAATTGAGAAAAGATCATTGTCAGTTTGACAGCACTCATGCTGTAAATTCTCACAACGCAAACACATTTTTAAAAAATGCTCCTGATTTTCACACAACGCAAACATGTCATGAAAACGCACTGCATTTTCTCACAACAAAATGGAAATGTTTCAAGGAGACCCAAAAATGTGACGGACCCGGCTACTAAGGTTACGGTTATTTAAGCTAATAAAAACTAAAGCCACAGAAATCAGGATATTAATATAAACAAACAAAAAAAAGCACCTTACAAAGATCACATGCTACTTCACTGAGCAATACTTACGACACAGAGGCATGCCGCTTGGGTCCCCCTTGACATTTTTCTTGTGTTCCGTTCTTTTTGTGTTGTGAGAAAATGCATCGCATTTTCGTAAATTGTTTGTGTTGTGGGTAAATGCAACACATTCTTTTATGTGTATTTGTTTTGAGACTTTAAAGATGTGAGCAGATGAAGATCTTTCTCAATTTTCTGTCGTTTTTTTGTAATTGCATGTGTTTTTTTTTTTAAATAGCAGCACGTTAAGCTCTCTCGGCCACTGTACATACTTCAGTAAAGTGTTTTATACTATACATAATATAGCATTTATAGCTAACAAATGAATTCCAGAAAAAAAATTATACAATGGTAACATAGTTTTATATAGTTTTTGAACCATAGTAAAGTTCTTGAATTAATGTGTTGGTGATACTACAGTTGCTTTGATAACACATCGGTAATATAAACAAATGGCACTATACTGTAGGTTTCTGCAACTCTAGCATATATTAAAGTACAATACCTCACAATTTACTGTAGTAAAACCAAAGTATACAACAGTACTTATTACAGTTTATCAGTTCTCTATAGTTAATACTAATGTACGCTAAAAGACAACTTCAAACCACCACGGGAACATGTCAAAACTGTTTTTTTTTTTAATTTCATTTATTATTAGGGTACTATATGTTAAGAAAAAAATTA
Source organism: Danio rerio (assembly GCF_052040795.2). Taxonomy (NCBI): domain Eukaryota; kingdom Metazoa; phylum Chordata; class Actinopteri; order Cypriniformes; family Danionidae; genus Danio; species Danio rerio. Next base: position 28,263,496 of record NC_141039.2, read on the forward strand.
CGCTACAGATTATTTATGTTTGCTTTATGGTATCATTTTAGAACGTGATTTACTGAAGGTGTCATGAATGGATGACGTCAAACAATGGATGACTTTGTTCTGTGTGGAGTTTGCATGTTTTCCCTGTGTTTGAGTGGGTTTCCTCCGGGTGCTCCGGTTTCCCCTACAGTCCAAAGACATGTGCTATTGGTGAATTGGTTAAGCTAAAGCTAAAGCTAGAAGGGCATCTGCTGCGAAAAAAAACACATGCTGGATAAGTTTATTCTTCTGTGACGACCCCAGATTAATAAAGGGATCATGCCAAAAAGAAAATGAACGAACGAATGAATGAATGAATGAATGAATTAATTAATTCTACAGTAAATGTCAATGGTGTTTTTTTTCCCAGCATTCTTCAGAATATTTTCTTTTATGTTTTCAGTGTGAGTTCAGAGTAAGTAAACGGGAAGTATATTTTCATTTTGGAGTGAACTGTCCCTTTAATGGGCATCTGCTTGTGCAAACTGCAGACATGAAAACCTTGCATATGGACAGTTCCAATGTCCTGATGTTGCCTGTTTAATCCAGTGAGCTTGGCTTTTGATGCAGCTCAATGTAATTAGCGATAATTGTAAAAGCTGTTTGTTCTTCTCTGGATGCAATCAAACAGCCCAGACATCATCAGCGTTCTTTTGCTGACTATGGCGGTAAATGTCAGCACTAATTTAAAGGTATCTCAGCATTAGTAAAGCTAAAGAGTTCTTTAAGGAGGGACACCACGCCAGGAAGCGTCATTAGTGCAGAGTGTTTTAAATCTGCTGAAATCAACTGAGCTATACTTGAAAATGACACACACATTAGAGAAGAAACACCTGCAGAGAAGGTAAATGCATTGCTTGATGATTGGTAAATGTCACTATATGAATGTATACCAAGCATTGGCGAGGCCACGCTGTTGTCTTCGCCTCCAGAATTGAGAAAGACATCCAATGCCTCATGGTCAGACATATCCATCAGGTCCATTTGCTCCAGCATGTCCACATTCACCTCCATTGAGGACATGCTTCCTATTGTCTCTGTGAAGCAAGAGCAACAGCATTACTTTCTGCAATCTAACACTTCACTCACTGAGCTGTATCAAGGATTTGAGTCCAGGATGAACGTTAACGCATGTAGTTCCCATCTCTGTGGACAAAGAAAACCTTCTTGAGCCATCTTTTGCCAAATAGACAAGAAAATTTAGTCAGTGTCAGATTTCATTTGATGCAGCGAGCTATGTCCTGGAATCGTCACCTTGCAGTCATGTTGACGCTGGGATGTCATTAGCGCATGCTTCACAAACACAGACTGCAGCGTGAGGCATGCCCGTCACATGTGCGTGTGTAAGCGTGGCATCAGTAAGCAGGGCGGTGAACTGCGTACCTCAAGGTTGTGTAAGAGCGCAGCAGCACAGGGAGGTGGACAGCAAAGAGAGAGACGTGTTAGCTCCTCTTTTACAGTACTGAGACACAAACACAGCTAGTATACACAGAATCTGTGTGCTGCACTTTGAAAGCAACTACACACACTTCCAACACAATTCAATCCTTACTACAAAATTTTCCTTGTCGTGATCCTGTAAAATAAAGCCTAAGAATGTTGCTCATAGTCCTGACCTTTAATGAACCACTGACTGAGCCAAACGCTGTCTTTTTAATCACCCGCTGGCTGATCCCACAATAGTACATTCTTCTTTATGAACCACTGGCTAATTCTAACCCTTTCTTTTTAATGATCTGCTTTCGGATCCTAACCCCATCTTCTTAATGATGGCTGATCATAGCATTGCCTTCTTTATGCCCTGCTGGCTGATTCTAAACCTGTCTTTATGAAGGGTTGGCTCATCCTAGTCGTCTTAATTATCTACTGGCGGATCTTACGTCACCACCTTGGTTATGAACCGTTGGCTGATTGTTGCATCACTTTGCTTATAACATCCATGAGTTGTCTTACACCATCTTCTTAATGACTTATTGGTTGTTTTTGATGACCCACAAGCGGATCCTAACCCATCTTCTTGAGGACCGACAGGCTGATCAGGCCCGGCGCCAGGAAGTCAAAACTGAGGGGGCACTTTAAATCCATAGGGGGGCACTAGACCTGGGGCCTCATGTATCAACGCTGCGTACGCACAAAAACATTGCGTACGCAAGGTTTTACGCTCAGAATCGCTCACGTTTGGATTTACTAACAATGAACTGAACGTGGGAATGTGCGCAGGTTCACGGCAGCTTTTTGGCAGGCGTACGCACATTTTTTGTGCGTGTCTGTTTTATTTCCATTGGCGACTCCTAGAGGCAGTTGTGTTAAATTCTTCTCTACAAAGTGTCTGATCCTTGCAATGGCAAGGGTTCATCTAGTAGGTATCTAAGATTTCCATACCATACAGTTGACCAGCTAAACATTAAAGCACAATTTGCAGCGGTCGCCTGTTTTCCCAATGTAATCTGAGCGATCTACTAAACGAACATTGCTATAAAGACACTATCTGAAGATGAATTTGCATGCGTGAATCAGAAACATTTCCATTCAATAAATGTGCAAATAAAATATGATGCACAAACTTATTGATGATTCCTACTTGTCTTTCTCTTGATAAATAGTGGGCAAAATCTGATATGTAGCGGGGAAAAAAAGAAAGAATTCATTAGACGCTGGATTCGAGCCTAGTTAATGCTCGAACATGTCAGTACATGATCACATGCTTCTTATGAGGTGCGCCACTGAGACTGCTAAGGGTACTGCAACATTTTTCAGTTATAAACCACACTATTTCTGTTTTAAATGCACTCAGTGCGATGTTCAGACCCAACTGTGTTAACCGTATCAGCTAAACTCTCCCACTCTATTTTTTTCTTTTGTTGTTAATTCCGGAGAACAAACTTGCAAATAACACCGCTTTTCTCCGGTCTACCTCCGAAAGCAGCACCTCCAATTCACATTCTGTTCAAAGTTTCTCTTTTTGCTTGCTTTTGCCGTTGCTTTTTCGTTGGGTTTTGCCATTAGCATAGTCATTAGCATATTCATACGGGGGAGGAGGCAGGGAGGGGTTTTGTGCTCGTGCATGTTGCGCTCAGTTTCACGTTCATTCAGATGTACAAAAGAATATGCGTGAGATTCGGCGTACGCAGTGTTTCATACATTTGAATTTTTTTCTGCGTACGCACATTTACAGCTTTGTGCGTACGCAATGTTTTAGTAAGATTTCCACGCAAGTCTTCGTACATGAGGCCCCTGGTGACTCATTTTGTTCTCTTGTTTCTTTCATTTAGGCTATTTATTCACATTTATTATTACTTTGCATTACTGCCTAAGTTACTGAACTAAGGCAGTACTATAGGCTACGTTTTAATAGTAATAACAATATGCAGTTTCGCTATTACGAATTTTATTAACGATAGTAATGCATACCGCTTATTAATGCAGACGGAGGATGGCTTCAGTGCCAAACGAGTGTTTTAAATCATATGTTATTCTCCTTATTTCCGTTTTATTTTAAATAACAGGCATATGAATGTTTAAAGTTTTAGGTAAAGACGTCAAATTATGCCCACGCATGCAAGCATGACCCACGATCAGACTATTCATTTAACCGGTAAATAAGTAAAATCAGCTTAACCGATTCATCCCGCTTCACGTATTATCCAACCAACATCATTGTTAGGGAAAAGCTAAATGTTACAATTTAATGTCATTTAAAACAATTACTTAGTTTCATTTTAAGGCATTAGTGTAGCCAGAAAAATACCTAAAAAGATACCAAAATTCACTTGTTATTACCGTGAAAAATGGTTAAATTTTGGCACGGATAACACTCAATATGCTATATAACTTTTTTTCATGATTTTAAATGTAAAAACAAAGATTTATCTTAGGCTATCATAAATGTGTTTTTTTCGTGATATTGTAAACCATCATAAACCATTAGGTTACTAAGCCTACCCGTAATTTTATTTATTAATTATTTAATTAATTAAGCCTTTTTTTAATAGCTTTGTTTTCAGGTTATTTTCATTTTAGGGCCATGAGCTACAAGTCAAAACAAACTCGATATGTTGTATTTTAGCTCTTAAAATAGATCTACAATATATTTTGTTTAATTTTGCATGAGCAAAAAGCAGTATAGCCTAAATGACATATTTTTAAAAGATTATCATTCTGCTTACCTGCAGCGCGTGAGAGGTTTCTCGGTTGATCCGCGATAAATCCACTTAAGCACTATATTCCATTTATAACACTGCAAACTTGACTTAATAAACGCAAAAGGCATTTATTATGTGTTATACCTTGACTGCTGCTGCATAATGGGATGTTTCTCTACACAACTGTAAAAGTGCGCTTTTTAGCAAAATGAAAGCAAACATTCAAAGGGTTCTGCGTTTTGTCAATTTTAGTTTAATTGTAATAATATTAATAATAATATTAATAAATAAAATTAAAATATTATTTATAGTGTAGCCTACTGTGGGACTGTGCAGCAAACTATTTGTTTTTATTAAAACATTTTTATTAGGCTACATCTTCCCGAACTAATAAATGACTGGCAGTTGCGTCTCTGCTAAAATTAATTTAACAGCAAATTTCTTATGTGTTTTTTCCTTTTAGAGCTCAAGAAAGTTGTGTTTAAATAATTAGTTAACCAAAGCATGTAATGAATTAAGCTGCTCCTATCATGTCACCCACTTTTCTCCGTTGTGAGTTGAGTGCGCCTCCATCGCTGTGTGCGCATTTTAAAGGCTATTTACGGCCGCACCTGACCTGACGCGGGGACCGGATCTCTGAACTATAGGACTAGCTTTAATATCACTATTTTCATAATTCAATTGCTATGTCATATATTTTAAAATATTTAAATGTGTGTTCTTAAGGTTGGAACGACGGGAGTGTTAATAATTAATGACAGAAAGAATTTTCAGTTTGAGTCCTTTATAAAAACTGGGGGGGCACAAACTCTTTCTGAGGGGGCAATGCCCCCCTTTGCCCCCCCGTAGCGCCGGGCCTGAGGCTGATCCTAGCCTCCTCTTTTTGATCACTTGCTGACTGACTCTAGCACCTTCTTCTTTAAGAACTGCTGGTTGATTCTTTCCTTTTTTATGATTTGCTCTCTGATCCTAACTAATTTATTTATTTACTTTTCTTATTTTTATGTGTATATTAGGGTTGTCATGATACTGGAGTTCGATACCAATCAATACTGAAATTTTAAAAGTGTCCATTTCCTGTGAATATTTGGGTGCTGTGGAGCACGTTCTTTAACACTGCTGATTTGCCATTGTGTTGACGTGCTCAACAGAATTTACTGTGAGTAGCCGTGAAGATCATCAGTTGACCAAACTCACCACTGATTACTGCGTGTAACCACAGATACAGGGACACTGACGTGATTTAAAGTCATCATTCATCAGCGGATTACTCATGTCAACTTATAGACAAACCAGCTGATCAACGTGACTTTGAAACGCTCCAGCGTCCCTGTATTTGTGGTTACACTAAGTAAACAGCGGTGTGTTCGGTCAATCGTCATTTTTGCTGAACATGTGAACACGATTGCTAAATAGCACTCTTTAAGACTGCTTCACAGCGCCCAAATGTTTGCAGGAAATGGACACTTTTAAAATTTCAGTACAGATTGGTATCGAATTCCATTATTGAGACAACCTTAATGTATATTTACAGTAGTAGTGCTTGTAAAGCTCCTCATTCTCATCATCATCATATACAGTTCATCTAGAAAAGTATCCATAGCGCTTCAACTTTTCCACATTTTTTTTTATATTACCGCCTTATTCCAAATTGGATTAATTAATTTATTTCCTCAAAATTCTACACACAATACAACATAATGCCAATGTGAGAAATTATTTTTTTAAATTGTTGCAAATTTATATATAAAAAAAAAAAAAACTGAAAAATCACATGTACATAAGTATTCATAGCCTTTGCCATGAACAGGGCCAGCGCGTCCATAGAGGCAACCTAGGCGGCCACCTAGGGCGGCAGAATTGAGAGGGCGGCGTCCACGACACCTCCCTCACCATCTGCGTCCTCAGCAGTTATATTCGCGCTTTGACCGGCAGAATAGAGAGGGCGCCGTCTTTGACACCTCCCTCACCACCCGCGTCCTAAGTTTTATCCGCAAAAGGCATACACTGGTTTATATAGGGTCCCAGGGTTGACAGTGCATGTCAAAGCACAAACCAAGCATGAAGACAAAGGAATTGTCTGTAGACCTCCAAGACAGAATTGTCTCGAGGCACAAGGCTGGGGTAGGTTGCAGAAAAAAATCTGCTACTTTGAAAGTTCCAGTGAGCACAGTGGCCTCCATCATCCATAAGTAGAAGATGTTTGGAACCACCAGGACTCTTCCTAGAGCTGGCCGGCCATCTAAGCTGAGTGATCGGGGGAGAAGGGCCTTAGTTAGGGAGGTGATAAATAACCTGATAGTCACTCTGTCTGAGCTACAGCGTTCCTCTGTGGAGAGAGGAGAACCTTACAGAAGGACATCTGTGCAACAATCATCCAGTCAGGCCTGTAGGAAAGAGTGGCCAGATGGAAGCCACTCCTAACTAAAGGGCATATAGCAGCCCACCTGGAATTTGCCAAAAGGCATCTGAAGGACTCTCAGACTATAAGAAACAAAATTCTCTGGTCTGTTGAGACTTAAATTGAACTCGTTGGAGGAAATGTCAGAGCTTATTATCACCCGGCTAATACCATCCCTACAGTGAAGCATGGTGGTGGCAGCATCATGCTATGGGGATATTTTTCAGTAGCAGCAACTAGTCAGGATAAAGGGAAAGATGAATGTAGCAATGTAAAGCGACATCCTAAATGAAAACCTGCTTCAGAGTGTTCTTGAACTCAGACTGGGGCGACAGTTCATCTTCCAGGCGGTCAATGACCCCAAGCACACCACCGAAACATCAATGGAGTGGCTTCACAACAGCTCGGGGAAAATCTTTGAGTGGCCAAAGCAAAGCCAAGACCTAAATTCTGTTGAACATCTCTGGAGACATCTGAAAATGGCTGTACACCGTTCCTTCCCATCCAACCTGATAGAGCTAGAGAGGTACTGCAAAGAGGAATTGGCAAGAATTCACAAAGACATCATATTCAAAAAGGCTTGAGGCTGTAAAGGTGCATCAACAAAGTATTGAGCAAAGGCTGTGAATACTCATGGACGTGATTTTTCAGATTTTTTTATTTTTAATAAATTTGCAACAGCTTCAAAAAAATATTATTCAAATTGTCATTATGGGGTATTGTGTGTAGAATTTTGAGGAAATAAATAAATTTGACCCATTTTAGAATAAGGCTGTAACATGAGGAAATTTAAAAATGTGGAAAAAGTAAATCACTATGAATACTTTCTAAATGCACTATAGGGCATCTGAAAACATTCTAGAGAGTAATTCTCTTTAACTGAGTACAGACATGCATTTAAATGCATTGATTATTTTGTCTATTTTTGTTAGCAATGCCCATTCCAACAATCAAATTGCAAATCTATATTTTTTCTCATTTTAGAAAACGTTTTAATCAGATGTATGTCAAACTTCCATATCCCAGGATCTGATCCTAGTTACTCCTGCTTTATGAATAATGATCGTTTCATAAACTGCTGACCTGAAGCCTGTTGCATACAATGAATTGAGTAAATTCCAGCTTGCAAAGTATATTTTGGCTTGATAAATCAAACAAATCCAACCTAGTTAAGATCAGGTTAAGTTGTTTTAAGGTTCCACTTTCTTTATTCACAAATAGCTGGTCCTAACCCCATCTTCTTGATGACCCACAGATTAATCCAAACCACATCTTCTTAAACACTTGCTGACTAGCATCACTTTCTTTATGAGCTGCTGGCTGGTTCTAATGCCATCTTCTTTAAGACCTGGTGGCTGATCCTAAACCCGTCTTCTTAATCCCTCGCAGGCTGATCTTAGTGCCACCTTCATTATGAACAGTTCTCTGAACCAGCACACTGGTTTAATGACCTGCTGGCTCATTATATGTATGATCTTATCCCTGCCTTTTTAACTGTGTGTGTTCAACTCACTGTACTGTAGATTGTTTCAAGGTAAATGTTTAAACTTGTTGTATGATCTGTGCACATGTTGAACTGAACCTTATGATTTTTGCTAGTCCCCACATCACTACCATTCAATTTGCGGATTCGGTGTAATTTATCTAGATCAGCATTACCCTTAAACATACTTCAGGTGCTCTTTAAAATATTCCCATAATCATTGTGACTTCTGAGTCATTTTAGATTAAGATACAGAGTGGAAGATGGAAGCAACACTTATTTTATTTGCTTCAGGGCTGTGAATAGCCTCCCCAATCCAATATGTTGTGTGCTGGGGACCTGTATTTGTCTTTTTGTACCGGACTATCCAAGGAGGCATTTCCTTTACTTCTCTGAAATAAAGGTACAAGAGTTGTCACTTAGGTAAAACATTTTCAAAAGCTACACATGTATACCTAAAGAGTGCATATTTATACCTCAGAGATATAAATTAGTACCTAAATAGTATAACAGTGTACTGCTTGAGATTTTTGGGTTTTAATTTATACATTTGAAATACAAATAGAAATCAATTTATTACAAATGTGTAGTTTTCGAAAATGTTCTACCTTACTGACAGCTCTAGTACTTTTATTTTTGAAGTGTAGGAAATGTCTGAAAATTGTAAGATCATACACATACATACACTCAGAAATATGGCTGTCACTGGAGTGGTACCTTTTCAAAAGGTACACATTTGTACTTAAAGGGTCCATTTTGGTACCTCAAAGGTACATATTAGTACCTAAAATGTACAAAAGTGTTCCTCTTGAAATTTGTATGTACTAATATATACTTTGGAGGTACCATAATGGACCCTTTAAATAAAAAATGTGTACCTTTTGAAAAGGTACCACCCCAGTGGCAGCTCATGTATGTTTGTTTCTGAGTGTACAACAAACTGTACATGAAACGTTTGCTAATGAAGAACATTTTTGTTTAAACATTTGGTATATATGATTCAGACTTGAACTGAAGGCATATCTTACCTCTCCTCTCTGCAATCTGTAGGTATCCAGTGGACAGGTAGTGCTCCATGTCCTGCTGAAAAGCCTCCTCAAAAAACTTTTGCCTGTCCTTTAGCTTTACCTGTGGCTGGACAGGCTCTGTCTCTGGTACTCTCTGAGCATGCTCCAGTTCCAGCTCCGCTGTATTGAAAGGACAAGAAAGAAGAGAAGATAAGAAACCCTTTAATGAAGATCTACATTTTTTTTTAAAATATGGACTGTCCAGCAGTAATGTTCTACTCTTTACTCAGCTTGAGCTGATTCAGCTTATTCAAAGGTAATTCTTTTCCTGACTAACTCACATTTTGCTAAAAGTAGGTCTGAAGAATATACTGCCATATTACTATAACTTGTCATCATTTACTCACCGTTTTACACAGAAGAAATAAAAAAAAGGTAACCAAACAGTTAATGCTAATGACTTCCATAGTATTTACTATGGGCTATACACTCTTTACTACCCATTTTCCAAAACAACCTCCTATCCATTGTAAACAGCTTGTCCATCATATCCAGCTGGTTATAAAATGTTATAGCCATATTGACCTTATTCTTCAATGCAGAAGCATGCTCGTTTTTGCGATTGTTTTAGAACTTTTGATTGGAGAAATGACTAGGAATAATAAACGACAAAAAACGATCAGACTACTGCTCTACAAACAAGTTTGTTCATGACAATACAGACAAAGCAGAATAATATAATAAGAAAATATCAGTTTGCAACATCAAGCAGCGTAATAAATTGTTTTTAGCGTTTAAAAATGAATGGTAGTGAATGAGACTGGATTTTTTTCACCAGAAGGTGGCACAGCATGCTACATTGAATAAGTGGTTGCATGCACCAGTGAAGCCATAAAGAAGTTCATGAAAGCCATGAACCTTCACAAGAGCAAAAAGCTGTTGCTATCAGTTATCACTAAAACACAGTCATCAGTTTCAAGGTAATCACACACTATCTACTGTTAACTAAAGGAACACTTTTTGTATGTAGCACATAGGTGTTTGCATGCAATTTCAAACAACCCTGAATCTCTGCTGTCACAATACACAAATTCTCTATATGTGCGGATAAAAGTAAAATTAAATAAATAAATAAAATAATAAATAAATGATAAGCTAAACAGCTGCACTCTTATATTTGTAGAAAGATAATTTGTGCTCAAACAAGCCTAAAAATGCATAATGATAATAACAAGTCTGGTTATGAATAATTATTTACTCAATTCCAAAGGCACAAATAGGGAATAACTTTTTATAATACACAGATTGGGAAAACTTGTGTTTTCACTCAAATGAAAATTAAATAATTAAAAATTTAAATAAAGTTTCAAAGTTTCAGACAAAGTTTCATTATGGAGAAACTCTTATTTGTTTTATTTCGGCTAGAATAAAAGCAGTTTTTATAAAAAAAAAAAAAAAAAAAACATTTTAAGGAAAAAAATATTAGCCCCTTAGTCTACAGAACAAACCATCATTATACAAAAACTTGCCTAATTTGCCTGACATGCCTATAACCTAATTAAACTAGTTAAGCCTTTAAATGTCACTTTAAGCTGTATAGAAGTGTCTTGAAAAAGATCTAGTAGAATATTATTTACTTTCATCATGGCAAAAATAAAATAATTCAGTTATTAGAAATGAGTTATTAAAACTATTAAGTTTAGAAATGTGTTGAAAAAACAAAAAATTTGACAGGGGGTGAATCATTCCGGGGGGCAAATAATTCTGACTTCAACTGTATCTGTATTTATTTGACCACTGAACTATGAAATGTACTATTTTCTTTTCAGAAATCTGGTCATTATGACTGTGCCATACACAAGGTGGAATGATGTGATGACTGAGAAATTCCTACATAATGTTCCCCCAAGTTGTTCCATTGTCTCAAATGGTAAGTGAACAAATGGTAAGTGAATTTATATGATTTGTCCGAACTGCTCTTTAAAACTCACTAGTAACCTTGTAATTTACATAGGAATCAGAGCATGATTATGATGTTTTTGAAGAACAGCATTGCTAGGGATAAATAAAAAATGCTAAATAGAAAACTGAAGTAATTAACATGTTTTACAAAAAGAAAAATTGATCTTTAACTGCGATGCAAAATTGAAATATTTGAATTTAAAGTGATTTACATAGTGTGCTTAATTTAGTGGGAGTTTTGAAAAATTAAAGCTCTTATTTTGTTTCATTTTGTGTAATTTTTTTCTTTTAGCGTGATAATTGTTATAGACTTTTCCCTTTTGGTTTTGCATTCTGCAAAAATCAACCACAAATCCAGTAATAAATGGATGCGAGGGCTCTGCCTGCCTGGTTAGCGCGGGCCAGCCCATCGCAATGCCCATCCGTATGATCAGACTCGGCTATGCGATACAGTTCGCGAAACGGCCTCCCAAGTTCACGGGCATGTATTTCACCAGGGTCAGTCCTGTGTCTGCCCTTGTCTTGCGAGAGGAGACTTCATCGTGCCCAAAAAGAGCGGTGGGCTACGGCCAATCCTAGATCTGCACGTTTTGAACCGCTGCCTTCACAGAAGCCTTATGCAGAAGCTCATCATCCAAAGATGAAGAGGGTTGGGGACCTGGAGGCATTTTCGGTCAGTGACTCATGCCTAGAATTCAGGCCTGCTCTCACGTTGTCCCGAGACCCCAGCCCGGCTATGTGCCCAAGGTTCCTACCACGTTGTTTAAGCATCAGGCAGTGAGCCTGCAAGCACTGCCCGCGGAGGAGGCAGACCCAGCCCTTTCATTATTGTGTCCTGTTCGCGCTTTGCGAACCTATGTGGAACACACTCAGACCTTTAACGGCGCCTCTCTGACAGACATTTGCAGAGCTGTGGGATGGGCAACACCTAATACATTTGCAAGGTTTTACAATCTGCGAGTGGAGCCGGTTTCCTCAAGGGAATTAAGTAACCCTTGGTGATTGAGGAAACAATTCGGTTAGGGTGTTGAAACACTTTCTGTGCCATTCTCCCTAACACGGAGATGCGTGCGCTTTTTTCAGTTTTGTCAGTTCAGTTCCCTGTTGGCAAACCCTGCAGAGTTTCTCTGAGGCCCCCAGCATCTGACTCAGCGGAGGAGTCAGACGTTGGCCTGTTACGTTGTTGGCATGCCCACTGGTCAGCCCGCGCTCTGGGTATAGGTGCCTGCTGTGTGATCCCTTGTTGGCGATCCTATAAGCTCACTCAACCACAGTTTAGTCCCTCCTTTTTTAAGGCAGCCTCGTGTCTTCCCTCCCCGCTAACCATCGTCTTATGTGTACTCCCCCCTTTCAGGGCTAGTCCTCAGGCTGTCACCGGGTCTCCCCTCTTTTGGATAGCAGGTGAGCTCCGCAGCGTCCTCCCTATTGGGACTAAATGCTTTCCCAATGTACTGTCGTATTAAAAACCCTATTTTACTGGGTAACTTTTGACTCCCTGAAAAATATAGCTTAACCTGAACAGGTAAGTAAGGTAAGTAAGGGGACACATTGAAAGACTGCAACTCGCGGCATTGTAGGTGCGGTTGGTCTACTGCATGGTACACCCTTCACCATGGATGGGGTAAGGTTCTTTTGTTGTGGCATTTTCCATAGATTTCCCCATAGTGGAAGTTTCCACATAGCATTGGAGTTCCCCATCCGAAGGGGAACAGAAATGCTATGTACCATCACCACAAAGATTGTCCCTTAGCTGTTGAGCGTGAAAGTCTCTTCAGCTGAAAAGAATGTCAAGCATTGCACTAGCCGTGTCTTTAAAGCATGACTGATTGTCATTGACGCCAGCTGTGCACACTGACGCCGCCAATTCATTGGGATTTCATTGGCCCGATTTTATACTCTTTCAGATGAATGGTTTCTGACGAAATACCCCATAGTGGAAGTTTCCACATAACATTTCCATTCCCCTCCTTGGGGATCGAAGGGTTACTTTAATAACCGTAGCGTTTTTCTTCATCATACTGTTATTTCTCCTGAGAGGAGCATGACTTCTGCTGCTGTACAGATGCTCTGACCTGAGATCAAACCTCCTTCTGAACATACTGTAAAAGATGACTGGATCATTTTGAGTTGACAAGCAGAGAGCTCTAAAACTAGAGCATTTCTTACTCTCAAGTGGCTGCAATATTTAAAGCCCCCCTAGCGCTATAATTTCCTTTTTAAATAGTGTTTTAACTAAATGCTAACTTAAAGTTAATAATTTAGTACTCACAGCTTCTACCTATTAAAATATGTTATGAATTTAGCATAACTTGTAAAATGCATTATTAAATGCCATGTTAATATTCTAAACTGCTGTCCTTTTCAAGGTGCATGATTTACACTTAAAATGAGGCTGCAGTACCTCATATATTCACATTTACCAAGACCAAACTTTTGTTGAGGGGATGATTTAAAAATATGAAATATCATGATTAGTTTTTAATCTCATTCTAAGCACTGTTTTGTTGTATTTTTTTATAGTTTCATGTGTTTTCAGATCCCAGATTTGCTGAAGCCCCCTAATAAGCAGACCAGCTGGTCATGAATAGTTGGTCTAGCTCTAAAATAAAATAAAATAAAATAAAATAAAATAAAATAAAATAAAATAAAATAAAATAAAATAAAATAAAATAAAATAAAATAAAATAAAATTTAAAGCATAAGATGATAATATTATTTCTGCCTCAGTTCACAGATGAGAGGAGCGCGAATGTTTCTTGGGAGCATATAAAGTCAAGCCATGCATTGGCTGTAATTGGTAATTGTAGCACATAGTACAATAAAAAGTTTTAATATCGGACAGAGACATCTTCCTCAATTTATTGTCCTAATGCCAATGCTGAGCAAGAACTTTAATAACTATAATGATAACATAAGCTGTATATTATCCACTTCAGCAGACAATAACACTCTGTTTATTGTAACCACACAGTGCAGTTATGTTTTGTAAAAAGCATAACTGCTCTGAAAGTGATCCCAATGATGTAATTTCCCACTGTCATTATCATTATAATCGAGCTCTTCAGCAGTTTTTGGAACATAATGTTTATAGTTATTTTAATATATATGCTTCTTGTCATGAGCTAGCCTTTAATCCTGCACTAGTGCTGAGTAGAATCTGGCAGAACTAGAAACTCAACCTGACAAAAAAATAATAAAATAACAATAATGATAATAATAATAATAATAATAATAATAATAATAATAATAATAATAAAAATAATAATAATAATAATAATAATAATAATAATAATAATAATTTTTTCTGGCCCACTTATACTGGAAGTCAGATAGCAGAAAGCCTTTACTTAAAAGGGACCTGTTATGCCATTTTTTTACAAGATCTAAAATAATACTCTGATGTCCCTAGAGTGTGTTTGTGAAGTTTTAGCTCAAAATATTACATAAATAACGTTTTATAACTCTTTGAAATTGCCACTTTTTGGCTTTGATCCAAATTGTGCCATATTGATGACTGTTGCTTTAAATTCAAATGATCCCAGCCCTCTTTTCAAAAGACAGCAAGTATTATGTATTTGCATGATCAAATGCCACTTGTGGTTTGTTTATCTCATAGTCAGATGGAAATGTCTCTAGGACGGAGCATCTTGCCCGATGATCCAAAACACAAAAGTGTGGGAAGAGTATTGTTGTTCCACACAAAAAGACAGGGAACAACTCCTTTAAGTTTTTTCAGTCCATGCACCAGGTGTCAAAAAACAAATTGTTTTTCTTACTGTATGTACACTGCACATTAGTAGTTTTTGTAGGGCTGCAATGATCGCAACAGAACATGAGTAAACACTGATCCCGAACTGTGCACTGGGGTATGCAGCAATGTAGTGAGAATGTTCTCTCTTGTCGCTAATAAACTACTTTTTTTTTTTTTTTTTCATTTTTAAACATGCTCATTTTTGGTAACTGAAATGCAAAATCTTCACTTCTTCTTTTATAGTTCTATACAACCGGAAGTCAACATGCACACACATGCGTCACCAAAGCTCACCTAAGCCATATTGTGCAACTAGCCTATTGAGGGAGAGATTGTCACTAATGGGCAGAGCTTTGCCCCTCTAATTAAATGCTCAAAGGGAGAATCTCAAAGAGTTTTTGCAGATTTTTTTTATCAAGTGGGATAATAAAAAAAAAATAAAATTAATACTTTTTTTACCATCAGAAGCTGGTTCTATACACAGACTGTTAACACACAATTGTATTTAAACCCCTTATAAAAGTGATTTTTGCATATTAAGTCCCCTTTAAACAGATGGTTCGTCCCCAAATTAAAATGCTTATATGATTTACTCACCGTCATATTGGTTCAAACTCATTACTTTTTTTTCTGTCGAAGATAAAGCAACATATTCTGCAGTTTCTGCAGTTCAAGTGAACAAGAACTAGTTTGCTTTTTACAATACTGTGATTGAGTCATACTTTAATCTGTCATTTTTCAAGATAAATTGAAACTGAAACTGTTCATTAAGTCAATTATTATTACATTGTTAATTTCCTCATATCATTTACGGTATATTTCAAGTCTCTGTGGCATCACTAAAATGGTAATGCCAGAGTTTGACATAACCTAAAAGCATAGATCCATCTTGCCTTGTTTAAATGATTCAGACGATGTAGGATATCTTCTTTAATTAGATTTTTTACAAAGGATGCTTTACAAAGTGCTCATTCATTTCAATAAATATAATCTCCATGTGTAGTTTTTTTTTTTTTTTATCTCTACATGCTTTTATTATTTGAAGAACAATACAGGTGCACATCCAATATAGGTGCACATCCTTCTTTTTTAGAAGGGCTATAAAATAAAGTTAGACACATGCTTGTGTCAGAGTTCCTTTTATTATCATGTGCTGTATATTTACGATTTATTTAATACCATGATGTTTTAGTGTACAGGGCTTGCCACAAAGGCTATAATAATTTGAAGCAAATACTATAATGTTTTTGATCCATACTACTTAAATGAATGCTGTGGTAATTCTATAGTTAACTGTGGTTAAAAAAGATTTTTTTTACAACTATAAGGAATATCACTGTATACTACAATACACTACAGTTTACTGTGATAAAAAACTAAAGTAGATTACAGTATTGATTACAGATTAATTCTAAAGTATGATGTATCATTTGTTAATTGTGAGCAGTGGTACTGAAAAAAGTACCAATTCTTAACCAAAAATGTAGTGCAAGTAGAGTAAAAATATCTGGGGTAAATATTACTCATGTTAGTAAAAAGTAGCCCTTTTAAGTACTTAAGAGCAGTGATTATTGCGCTGTGAAAAGTTGATCAATTTGTGCATGCACGTGTGAAAATGTAACATTCTGTAGTGTTGTTTAAGATCATTTGGTGATTTCAGTCTTCATACAGTCGACATCTGCCATTTTCTCATCAGTGACATGCAGTCTAAACAGTCATGAGGTTGTTCTGTATAATGTGATTTTCTATGTGTGATTTAATTTGATGGCAAAAATCTACTTCTCTATAAGTCATCCACCTTAGATAATAAAAATAAAAAAGTAGTGCCTACGGCTTGAAGAAAAATAGTGGAGTAAAAGTACCGATACAGTACTAAAAACGTACTCGAGGGAAAGTAAAAGTACACATTTTAAAAATGACTTACTTTTTAATTTATTACTTCACACCACTGACTGAGTTGTAAATACAATAATATATACAGCATACAGTAGATACAGTTAAAATCAGAATTATTAGCCCCCCTTTGATTTTTTTTTTCTTTTTTATAAATTTCGCAAATTGTGTTTAACTGAGCAAGGAAATTTTCACAGTATGTCTGATAATAGTTTTTTTTTTTTTTGTTAATAGTCAATTTTGTTAATTTTTTGATAATAGTCTTATTTGTTTTATTTTGGCTAGTATAAAAGCTGTTTTAAAAAAAAAAAACATTTTAAGGTCAAAATGATTAGCCCCATTAAGCTATATATGTTTTTGATAATCTACAGAACAAACCATCGTTATACAATAACTTGCCTATTTACCCTAACCTGCCTAGTTAACCTAATAAACCCAGTTGAGCCTTTAAATGTCACTTTAAGCTGTATATAAGTGTCTTGAAAAATATCTAGTTGAATATTATTTTATGTCATCATAGACTAAAATACATCAGTTATTAGAAATGAGTTATTAAAACTATTATGTTTAGAAATGTGTTAAAAAATCTTTTCTCAATTAAACAGAAATTGGAAAACAAATAAAAAAGGTTAATAATTAGGGGGGGGGGGGGGGGGTGGGGTAATAATTGACTGACTTCAACTGCATATCTACAACAGTTCTATCTGGTTCTTGAAACTGATTGGCTTATAGCCGTGTGATATTCTGCCAGTAACAGCACTCAACCAGCCTCTTCACCCTTCACCTTTGTGTATTACTCCACCCACAAACAGCAACAAGCAGACAACATAATGTGCTTTTGAGGCTTTTTAGTGAAGAATATAGATGTTTAGATTGCAACTAAGCAGTTCATTTATAAGGGTAATGCCTTTTTTAAAATATTTATAATTTCTGTGAGACAGCGGGTCGGCGGCCTTTAGCCTGCCATACTGGGTAGACCAAAGATGGTTGATGTTCATCTATAAGATGGCGACAGGACAGCAAAATAAACCCTTAGAAGATTAAAACTGTCATTTCTAACTACAGCTGATCAATTCATTATTAAACTGGTAAGTTGTATATTTTCTAAATCGATCTCTCTCTTTTGTATGTTGTAGTGCTGTATTTATACCATAGAATTGTAGTGTATTCAGTAAAGGATGAGACTCACATTTCAAGAATGTGTGTTGTGTTGGCAGAAAGAAATAAGAAATATTCATGTGTTTAGTTTTTTTTTTTTTTTTTTCTTATCGCAAACTCAACAGCAAACCCCACAGTTCAAAGACATGTGGTACAGGTGAATTGGGTAGGCTAAATTGTCCGTAGTGTATGAGTGTGATTGAGTGTGTATGGATGTTTCCCAGAAATGGGGTGCAGATGGAAAGACCAAGTTAAGTTGCTGCTTAAAACATATGCTGGGTAAGTTGCCGATTCATTCTGCTGTGGCGATCCCAGATTGATAAAGGGACTAAGCCAAAAAAAAATAAAAAAAATGAATGAATGAATGATTGTGCCGTCCAACTGTTATATAAACACAATATCACACTCGTAGCAGTGCGATACGGCTGTATATCATATGATAATAATATTATTATTTATCACACAACATGAAATAATTAGTTTACCTCATAATTTTTTTTAGAAATTTAACTGCATTGAACATAAAACGATTAGGTTGTCCCTAAAAAAAAGCTCATGAATTGTGTTGTTTCAGCTCATTTTAAATAAGTAGTTTTCTGCCAACATATATATATATATATATATATATATATATATATATATATATATATATATATATATATATATATATATATATATATATATATTTTTTTTTTTTTTTTTTTTTTTTTTTTTTTGTAGGATACTATTAGACACACTATTTACATTTTGCTTCCTTCATAGACAAAAAAAAAAAAAATGAAAAAAACATTTTTTTGGTGGAAGTCCAATAGTTGAGACGCAGGAACAAGTAGACAGGTGCTGACCTGAAGACCATAATGAGACTCCATAGAAAGATAAATAGACAATAAAAGATGGATAATAGTCAGCATTCTGATGGCAGTCATCTGACTGTGTGATTTAATACCGATTAATTGGATGCATTTATTGAATGCGTCATTCCGCAAGGAGCGCATGAATGATTGCCGCAGAATACCCCTACACACACTCCATCTATCTTGGTTTGTGTTCGCGTAATGGCTTCATTTGTGTGTAATTGCAATGACAGATTGGAGGGATTTAGAAACAACAGAGACGTGTGCCGCGAGAGGAGTGAGTACTATTGAGTGGAAGACGAAGTGCTTGGCTTGCCATATGGGCTGTTGTAAAGACTCATTCACACCAGCCCTATAGTTCACGTCTCAGTCTTTGTGTGGCGACACCTGCGCCTCTTACGCTGCCGTGCTTCATCTAATTTAGCCTCATTTAGGGCTCTGTAACATCTCACAGAGAGGTGGCGAGCCATTTTGTGTGTTATGTGAGAGGTTTTAAGTGTGAAGTGGATAGAATCGATGCTGTTAAGGTAAAGTGAAAGAGAAATTGTGGCTGTTTATGAGAGAGATCGCAAAGGCCATTCACTATGTCTGATCAGTTTTTTCGGTTCGGATCAGACGTGAGTTTCTGCAGATTTTGTGTGATTCAAACATTTAGAAATGAATCTAAAGATACAGTTGTTGTTTAATTTTATTGGTGAGTCTTAATATGAAATTTAATCATGAGCTTGGCCAGCCCGGTCTCATGAGGAAACGTAACTATTTTACGTTTTGTCAGTTTAGTGGCTAAGTGGAATTCAGTCTTACAAAAATGTTTGATTTTAAAAAGGGAGCCGTGGCACAACCCCACCCCGAACCCAGTTGTCATTGGGAGATAAGCAAATCATACTAAATTGTACGAATGAGATCGTACGAATTCATACGAATTAGCCACTAAATCAAAAAGTTGTAAATTGTCATGAGATTGTGTTGGCTTGGAAAGCAATTGTGGAGACTTTAAAGTTTCCCCATTCAAACAGAATGCCCAAATACTGTCCGAGAGGCATTTCAAAGATGGCTGAGTGAAATGAATTGCCTTAGAGTGACTTTGCCTACTAGCAACAGTTTGCATTGACCTTTACAGCACCATTTGTCTTGCTGTACATGTACTTAAAGAACTGTATGTAATCTTTACTGTAAAATATAGTCATTTTCACAATGCAACTTTAAAACACAGTATCATACTCCATAACTGTCCTACAGTAAAATTCTATTCATATTACAGTTAAAAGCTGTATAATTTACAAAATTCATTAACAGTGTGTAAAATAAAAGAAGCATTAAAATATTTATACATACAATAATAATAGCTAAAAGGTGCTAATAATTTTGACTTTAAATTTGATTAAAAAAAATTAAAACTGCTTTTATTTTAGCCAAAATTAAACAAATACGACTTTTTTTCAGTAAACAAAAAAAATTGCAGACATACTGTGAACATTTCTTAGTTTTGTTAAACGTCATTTGGGAAATAATTTTTTTGTGAAAAAAACTTAAAGGAGGGCTAATAATTCTGACATGAACTGTAAGTTTCTTAAATGAAATTCATTTACACATTTTTGAATGGGATAACGGTAAAATGTGTATAGAAAAGAAGAAAAAAAGATCCTATTAAGTATATTAGCTTTATGTGCAATTCCCTAATTCTTTATTTATTTTATTAAATGCTCATGATATCAATATTTCAAAAGAAAAAAGAAACTTACAGTTATGTGCAACAAATAGTCTCATGGTGCATCTAACTGCTGTGATTTAAATTCTGTGGCCTGTTTTAGGTTTCTTGTGGGTATTAAAAGTCTTAAAATAAAAAAAAAACGTTCTTAACTTTACTGTTGTAGGCGGATTATGAAATCTTAAAGGATTTTAAATAGGTTTATGATTAATTTCAACAATTGTTAAAAGAAATGTTACGTTGAAGGGTGTTTTTTTTTTTTTTCAATTTAACAACCTAAAAACGGTGGACCAATTGAAACGGTTTTCAGATCAGTTTTCACGCTTGACGTAGGAGTGCAGTCCCCTCGCCCACCCAATTGATTGATAGCTGCATATTAACATGTCCTGGTTGTCACGTCGTCACCTTAGAATTATAAGGTTCTTCCTGATATTTTCGTCAAAACTGAGTTATCGACATATTCTTATAAAATGACAACTTATTTACATTATGTAAGATTTTTTTATAAGTTGTTTACATTTTAAGACTTTTTATTTAAAAAACAAAAAAGGTTTTATCTACAAAGTTGAACTCTAACTTGGCTCTATATATTTTCTTTCTGTGAGCCAATCAGCATTTTTTAATGCACACACGAGGACCAATAAGGATCAGCTTTCTTTGTCATTTCGCTGGACTGCTCCATCGACAGTGGAAAACACCAGAAAGACAAAATCACACAAAATCAGAGTTGGCTAAATAATGCCACACCACACAGAATTGAGATTTGTGTAAATGTGATGCTTTAGAAGCATTTCTTGATTTTGAGATTCATTCATTTATTCATTTTCTTTTAGGCTTAGTCCCTTTTTTCGGCTTGTTTCTTTTAAAGTCTCAAAATTTAATATTAAGCCTTGAACGACAAATACTTAATTTAATTTATAGGGCATATAATTCAATAAATATAATTCAGTAATTCATACAAAGCATAAAATTTTATAAATATTAACAAATTAATAGGATCAAATTAACAGCTGCACTGGAAAAAAAATATTTAGCTCAGCCTTGCATGCTTAGTTTGAAAAAAATTATTCATCCTAAAGAAATTATTCATCCTAAAACATGAAATAAATGCTATAGAAAGCAAAAATGTTACTTTCTCAAGCATCAACATATTGTTACATTCCCAACTTATATATTTTTTGATTGTTCTTGAAAAGTAATGCTTCAATGAATTATCTGGCAGATAGAACCTTATAAATCCAAGCGGAAAATGACTTTTCAGAATGAGAAGGTTCTATCTACATTTACCGTTTTTTTTTTTTTTTACTCCAATTTGCAAGTGTAAGAGAACTTTGATAATTTGCATTTAGAGAACCCTTAGGGTCTCTGTCATGTTAGTGTAGGTAAGAGAACTGTTACACACATACTGTTTGGTCTATGGATTGCAAAAATTTTGAAGCTCAATATCTCAAAATCATTCAGAATGCAGATAGAACCTAGAAAGCAACCGGGAATAAAAGGTCTGTTCTGTTTAAAAAAACAGTGCACGTGTGTAATGAATTACCGCGATTTACTTCAGCTTTACTTCATCAGCATAGCCGTGTGTCAAAACAATTATAAAAGAAGACGCTTCAATCCCGCTTTGTGGACGTTAAATCAGGTTTTTTGTACATAGACATAACAAATATTCATACAGCAGTGGATATTAACCTGTATCCTGTCACATTTGCATGCAAAAAGAGTGCAAAGCTAAATGCGCGCATTGTGTGTTGGTGTGTGTCTGTCTGTCTGTCTGTCTGTGTGTTTGTCTGTCTGTGTGTGTGCGTGCGTGCGTGCGAGCGTGCGAGCGTGCGTGCGTGTGTGTGTCTGTGTCTGCGCTGTATATGTGTGTATCTGCGTGTGCGCGTGCAAACTTTGTAACGACATTGTGTATGACTCATCGTTGCAACTTAACACAAAAAATGCATCAAATACTCATTGGTAAAGTTCTTACTGTAGTATTTCTCATGAACGCTCTGTGAGATCTGCTTCCTTCATGTCTGTCTGTTGTCAGACGCAGCAGAGAAAGGAGATTAAGGCACGCTGAAAGGCATGTAGAAATGGTGGGCGGGGAGGACTAGCCTTAAAGGCGCAGTACAACAAAACCGCCTCCTGGTGCAAAAATGTATAAAATAGAATTTATTTATCTAGAATAAGTATATTAAATAATCTGTTGGGTGTTTTGAGCTGAAATTTTATAGACATATTCTGGAGACACATAAGACTCATATTAAATCTGAAAAATGGGGTAACCTAGGTGCCCTTTAAGTAAAATGTGAATGTATACAACTAGAGTTGGTTTGCTTTGATATATTTAAGATATGTGGCTAAGAAATAACTTCATTGTTTACAGGGCAAGAAAAAATTGTTAAGCCAAAATCCTTAACATTGAGCTTGGTATAGGAAACCCTGCAGAAATCCTGTAATTGTATATATTTTATTTCTGGCAAATTTTCTGAAATTTATTTCAGGCTGTATTGTCCATGAATACACAGCAGTTCAATAATTCTTATAGTATTTATTCCTCTCCTGTACACACATTTCTGCGAGTTCAGCAATCAGATTAGTTCCTGAAAGGTAATTGTGGTACATCTTGACTCATAAGTGTTGCCAAATCAATCACTCATTCATTCATTTTCTTGTTGGCTTAGTCCCTTTATTAATCTGGGGTCGCCTCAGCGGAATGAACCGCCAACTTATCCAGCACATTTTTACGCAGTGGATGCCCTTCCAGCCGCAACCCATCTCTGGGAAATTTCCACACACACACACACACACATACACTACGGACAATTTAGCTTACCCAATTCACCTGTACCGCATGTCTTTGGACCTTGGGGGGAAACCGGAGCAGGGAGAACATGCAAAACTCCACACAGAAACGCCAACGGAGCCGAGGATGGAATCAGCGACCGTCTTGCTGTGAGGCGACAGCACTACCTACTGCGCCACTGCTTCGCCATGTTGCCAAATCTTGCTTGAAAAAATAAAAGGCCTCCAACAAACCTAAAGACATTTTTTGGAAGTAAGCCACTGACCAAAATACTGCAACCTGCACCTGCCTAATTAACTCCATAAGCTGGACCATTTAAGCCCAAAGACTCATAATAAGCATCGCCTGTAATAAGTGCACTTGGCAACACTACAAGAGTGAATAAAAACAGCCCTCCAAAAGCAACCATGCAGACATAAACAAATCAGGACCCCTTTGTAGATGGTGGTTTAGTTAAAATCACCAAACACAACAATTATTTAGTTGCTGCAATGTTATTTGGGGGGGAAAAAAAAAGTTAATAACAAATCACAGATGCTTAACACACAAAATGGCAGAACATTTGCATTGTGATTTCTGGAGTCCATATGGGGAATATAAAGGTGCTCAAGTCCTTCAGTGCTAGTTTTACTCTTGTCATTCGTAATGCTTGCAGACAGAGATAGAAGATGTGTAATAAAAGAAGGCTATGCTGAGCGAGTTTAATTGAAGTGCTCCCAGGAGAGCCACTGATTTCCTGTCTACGTGTGTCCAGTTCATGGACATATTGTGACTGGATTCTTTCACACATCAATGAACCATATTTCATTTGGAGAATAATTCTTAAAGGTCTCATTTTTCCCTCTCAGTGCAGGGAAATCTTCACTAACGAGAGGCCTAAACATAAAACATTATGTTGTATTACACACACATATGTGCACGTACAAACAAAAAGAAGGAAGTCCACAGGCTGCATTTTCTCTTCTTGCCATTGTTCATTTAACCTGATGAATCTGCTGATGTGTCTTAGCATTCCTGCATGACAAAACCTTCAGTGTAGAATCGTAGGAGTGTGAAGCTCATAGCAGACTGAGTCACACTCTGCTCCTGTCTGGACCACTCTTTATCCAGTGCTGTGAAAAATAGGTCATATTAATTCACTTAAAAAAAAAAAACTGTTTCTGTTTGGAGAAAAGAAGCTTGACCACCCACAAAGGGACACAAGGAACATCACTGTCAACTTAGATTATGCCATGTAGATCATTGATTCTGCTTGGTGGACTTAAAGAGGTTCATTTTCTCTAAAAAATCATTACACCAATACGTTTTTGATTTGGTACCAAACTTAAAAAAAAAAAAAAATCATGCTGGCTTAAGCTGTTTCTGTCCAATAGTAGATCTTATTTATATAGCACGTTTAAAGCTTCTGTAAATAATACAACATCTGGTAATTGTAAAAAGAAAATTAAACATAAGCAGTGTAAATAGATCAAAAACCTTCATAACATGAAATCTAAAATTTTAAATGGAGTAAAACTTCACACAGTAATATAAACAAGTCTATGCAAATACTTTTTAAAGTGACTTAAAAACAGTCACAGATTTCTTGACATGATATTCGAAGTTATGTTAGGGAATATATTAGGCAAAATGTAATTTATATTTAACCCAATGCAACTTTTATTAGACATGGTTTCCACTACGTTCATTCTTCCATGGCGGGGTGCCACTCCAAAATTCATCCCGCTACATTACAGCTTCTCATTCAAAACATTTTATTTTTTTTTAATAGTGGGTTATAATCGCACTAAAAGGTATTAAAAGGTAAGTGTATTATAACAAGTGCGTCATTTCTTTAACCCTTTAAGGTGACTGACAGGGTGACAGGTTCGTGATGTGTGAGGCCAGCAAACACGACGTATAGCTGTTTCACTTCAGGATGCATTAATGCTACCCTGTAGCTCTATTAGAGACATTCATAAACACTCCTAGCAAATCTAATAAATGCTGGACACATACTCGTTGTATAAACTCACTAAATTGCACTCAGCAGCGTTTGTTTGAGAGTGCACAAGCAGATCTGCGCGCTCTTGAAGCGGCTTATATTTGAGGTGGCGTGCAAGAAGTTTTGTGCATAAGCCGAGGAAATCGGCGCGCAAGCACATTCACATGCTCATACATTAGGTTGTTACATAAATGCGATCTTGACTTCTAATACTGCGCTCAAGACATTTGTCATTGAAATAACGCCACAGGTATTTGGTAGATCTGTGTAAAAAAAGGCCTGCCGCCACAGCTAGAAAAAATCCTAGAGGAAACACTGTTCTTTTTTGTTAACATTTATGGCAACTTTAGGTTTATTATTTTATGTTTTCTAATTATTGATCTAAAAGGGAGAATCTTAAATTAAAACAAAAATGGTCTTAATTTTTCATCATTTATAGAAGGGGTTGATATTTCTGGTTGTTCATCCATTCATCCATCCATCCATCCATCCATCCAGTCTTGCCAGTCCATCCATTCATCCAGTCTTGTTAGCCCATCCATCCATCCATCCATCCATCCATCCATCCATCCATCTAGTCTTGTCAGTTCATACATCATCCATCCATTCATCCATCCAGTCTTGCCAGTTCATCTATCCAGTCCATCCATCCATTCAGTTTAGTCAGCCCATCCATCAATCCATACATCAATCCATCCAGTCTTGTTAGCCCACCCATCCATCCATCCATCCATCTAGTCTTGTCAGTTCATACATCATCCATCCATCCATCCATCCATCCGTCTTGCCAGTTCATCCATCCAGTCCATCCATCCATTCAGTTCAGTCAGCCCATCCATCAATCCATACATCCATCCATCCGGTCTTGTCAGTTCATCCATCCATCCATCCATCCATCCATCCATCCATCCAGTCCATCCATTCATCCATGCATCCATTTATCTATCCAGTCTTGTCAGTCCATCCATCCATCCATCCATCCAGTCTTGCCAGTTAATCCATCCAGTCTTGCCAGTCAATCCATGCATCCATATATCTATCCATCCATCCATTCATCCAGCCATCCATCCATCCATCCATCCATCCATCTATCCAGTCTTGCCAGTCCATCCATCCATCAATCTAGTCTTGTCAGTTCATCTATCCATCCATCCAGTCCATTCATCCAGTCCATCCATCCATCCATCCATCCATCCATCCATCTATCCAGTCTTGTCAGTCCATTCATCCATTCATCCATCCAGTCTTGTCAGTCCATCCATCCATCCATCCATCCATCCATCCATCCATCCATCCATCCATCCAGTCTTGCCAGTTAATCCATCCAGTCTTGCCAGTTAATCCATCCAGTCTTGCTAGTCAATCCATGCATCCATATATCTATCCATCCATCCATCCAGTCTTGCCAGTCTTGCCAGTACATCCATCCATCCATCCATCCATCCAGTCTTGCCAGTCTTGCCAGTCAATCCATGCATCCATCCATCCATCCATCCATCCAAATCTTAATGAGTTCAATACAGCTGCAAATTATATAATGATTTGTACGCTAATGATAAACCCGGTCACATGTTATAGTGAATTGGCAACCAATGTATAGATGCTAAAATATGTTGTTTGGGTCCATTTTATGTATTAAAATGTTATTAAGATTTTAAAGCACTTTTTAAAAAACATATGTTTGTATGAAAGTTGACTGAAGACAGAAAACATGGCATTGCAATAACCAAGATAGAGTGTAATAAAAGCATGAATAAGCTTATCTCTTATATCTGTTAAACTTAGCACTTCTCAACCAACAAAAACATGACTGAACTTCTTAACATGATATCTTAAGTTCCAATTTGGTGCCAAAATATACTCCCAGATTTTGCACTGCCTCTATATGTGAACAAAGCTTTTTCAATATTCAATTTTCATTTTCCTATTTGATTATCACAGTTTCCGTTTCAACAGTAATTAAAGCAGTAACAATTTATGTGAAGTTTTTGAATTAAAGACCCAACATGCAGTCTATTAATTGAAAACAAAATTGGTTTTGATAAAAATGGTTCTAGTCTGTCTATCCGTCTGTCTGTCTTCCTGTCATGCTATATAGTCTAATACTAATCTAACACTAAATATTTAGTCTACTTTCCACATCACCAGTCAATAAAAAACTGCACCTAGAGCCGTTTTATGACATCTTAACTAACTCTCTGTCAAATCCCCTTCACACCCTACCCCAGCTGGGTGTAAAAACTAAAACAGCCTCAAGCTTCGATCAGTGTTATTTAATGTGCCATTCTGCGAGAATGTATTATCCATGCTGAACAGCTGTACGCGCCTCCGCCCAGGATCAAAGGCCTGCCTCGTATTATTACTTCACATTTCTCTCTGACAGATACGAGCTGTACCCCTGTTATGTCTTAATGTGTAATGGACCCATGGTGCCCGCCCAAAAGCCAGTGGGTATCTGGAATAGGCAGAACAAAACAAATCCTTTGCTTACATTTAGGATGACAGCTTTCCTGCCCTCAGAATTAATGGCTGTTACACTTCTCATAAGAAGACCTCCTACTGTAAGTACTTCTTTCACATACAAAGTGATATGAGCATAACAATTAAAGAAACATTTTGTGTTCAAAAATATACTCATCGTAATGTGGATTACACAAAACTAAAAGCAAACAATGCGGTGAGGCATATAAGTGCATGAGAAGAGTTAAAAGCTGAAATGTCACATATACAAACATGTTGTGATTTAGCTTGTTTTAAAATAAGTACTTAATACATAGCTAATATACTTTAAAGTAAAATTAACTAAATGTTGTTTTCAGGCACATAGTCGATTTATATTAAAATGAGGTCACACTTTACATTAAGGTTCATTAGTTAATGTTAAGTAATGCATTTACTAACATGAACAAATATTGAACAATACATATACTACAGTATTTATTCATGTTAATAAACGTTAGTTAATGAAAATACAGTTGTTCATTGTTAGTTCATGTTAAGTCAGGGTGCATAAACTAATGTTAACAAGCGTGGCCTTAAATGTTAATAATGCATTAGTAAATGTTCAATTATGATTAATAAGTTCTGTACAAGTGTTGTTCATGATTAGTTCATGTTAGTAAATGTATTAACTAATGAACCTTATTGTAAAGTGTTACCTAAAATTACATATTTTTATTTAAATTAAAAATATTTTTGACCCAAGTATGATTTTACTTACTTCTGACATTTTTAATTACCACTTTATTAAAATATATTTAAAGTGTTCAGTCAAATGAACTGACAATTATATATGCAAATGTTAAATTTAAGAGTGCTTAGAAACATTCAGTAATGTGAACTGATTGTGCATTTAATTTTTATTTAATTACTATTTCATTTAATATACTTTTTAAATTGAGTAAAGAAAAAAGAGGTAACAATTTTTTAGGCATATTGTTTACAGCATAGTTGATGATCCAAACAAGGAGCAGGTGAACACAATCAACAAAACAGTAACAGTGAATGTTACAGCAAAATGTAACAACAAAACTAACAGCAAATCAAAGCATGCTTAAAAAACACAAGGCAGCTTCAACAAATTATTGTTTAGTAGCAAATAAAATGTCCCCCTTCAAAATATAAATTTAGATCTTATTTTTTAGTTGGCTGGATTTGTGTTCATTACCTCAGTCAAGATTTGCCTCATCTAGCAGCTAGCTCTCTGCAACTTTAACATGATTGCCAACTGAAACTATGCAGGGCTGTGCCTGGTCAGTACCTGGATGGGAGACCACATGGGAAAGCTAGGTTGCTGCTGGAAGTGGTGTAAGTAATACTAACAGAGCGTGCTCAACCACTGGTCTGCATGGGTCCTAATGCCCCAGTATATTGGTATATATTAAGTCTTTCAGATGAGACATTAAACCAAGGTCCTGACCTTCTGTGGTTATCAAAAATCCCAGGAAGTCCTTCAAAAAAAGAGTAGGGGTTTAACCCTGGCATCCTGACTAAATTTGCCCACTGGTCTCTGTCCTTCATGGCCTCCTAACCATCCATATCATAATTGGCTTCATTGCTCTGACCCTCCCCAATCAGCTGGGACCAGGGGCGCAACTACACATTTACTGAGGGGTATGCGGGTTCAAATTTTGTGTGATCCCTCTTATTTTATATTAATTAATTAATAATAAATGAAGACAAATTTTCAGATTAATCTTATAACTTTTGACATTATGTATGATTTGACAGTTTATTTTGAGAAAAATAAAAACAAATCTAAACAGTTACATCTACATGAACACTTTCGACTGTGGGACTGCATGTTATTGTGTTAAATGATTTTGAATTGAACAATAACAATATTATATTCGTTTAAAATCCAAAATAATGTTTTTTTAACAAAACATATTTATTTATTTTTATTATTTGAAACTTTTAATATTAAAAATAGTTTAAAATATTTTAAAAATAGTTTTGGCACAACGGCGCCCCCCCATGTGTGGCGCCCCTATGCGCCGCATATACTGCATACCCCCTTGTTGCGCCTCTGGCTGGGACCTCATGAATCAACGCTGTGTATGCACAAAAACTTTGCGTATGCCAGATTTCACACTCACACACACAGATTAACAAACGATGAAATGAATTTGGGCGAGGCAGTGGCGCAGTAGGTAGTGCTGTTGCCTCATAGCAAGAAGGTCGCTGGGTCGCTGAGTCGAACCTCGGCTCAGTTGGCGTTTCTGTGTGGAGTTTGCACGTTCTCCCTGCCTTCGTGTGGGTTTTGTGTATGTGTGTGGATGTTTCCCAGAGATGGGTTGCGGCTGGAAGGGCATCCGCTGCATAAAAAACTTGCTGGATAAGTTGGCGGTTCATTCTGCTGTGGCGACCCCGGATTAATAAAGGGACTGAGCCGACAAGAAATGAATGAATGAAATGAATTTGAGAATGTGCGTTGGTCGTATGTGAATTCCTAGTGTGTGTTTGTTTTATTTCAATTGGCAACTCCTAGAGGCAATTGTGTTAAATTGCACACTACACAGTATCTTTGAGCCATGCAATGGGAGCAGTTTGGGACCGGATCATCTGCATGTCTAGCATATACATATATATATATATATATATATATATATATATATATATATATATATATATATATATATATATATATATATATATATATATATATATATATATATATATATATATATATATATATATATATATATATATATATATATATATATATATACAGTTGAAGTCAGAATTATTAGCCCCCTTTTGATTTTTTTTTTCCTTTTTTAAATATTTCCAAAATAATGTTTAACAGAGCAAGGAAATTTTCACAGTATGTCTGATAATATTTTTTCTTCTGGAGAAAGTCTTATTTGTTTTATTTCGGCAAGAATAAAAGCAGTTTAAAAATTTTTTAAGGCCATTTTGGGACAAAATTATTAGCCTCTTTAAGCTAACTTTTTTCGATATTGTACAGAACAAACCATTGTTATACAATAACTTGCCTAATTACCCTAACCTGCCTAGGTAACCTAAATAACCTAGTTAGGCCTTTAAATGTCACTTAAAGCTGTATAGAAGTGTCTTGAAAAATATCAAGTAAAATATTATTTACTGTCATTATGACAAAGATAAAATAAATCAGTTATTAGAAATGAGTTATTAAAACTATTATGCTTAGAAATGTGCTGAAACAATCTTCCCTCCTTTAAACAGAAATTGGGGGAAAAAATAAACAGGGGCACTAATAATACAGGGGGGCTAATAATTTTGACTTCAACTGTATATATATATATATATATATATATATATATATATATATATATATATATATATATATATATATATATATATATATATATATATATGCTCTCTTCAGTTATGTTGTCTCTGTCAATCAAACGTTGGGCGAGAATCACTCAACTTTATTCCAACAAGGTGTGGTATTTGCACTTAGTCTAAATAGACACTACAAAATTTTACACCTTTACATCAGACCATTTCTTTTTTAAATTCACTCACAGTGTGATGTTCAGACCCAATTGCGTTAACCGCATCAGCTAAATTCTCCCATTTTTTTTTTCTTTTGTTATTAATTCCAGAGGACAAACTTGCAAATAACAGTTTTTCTCCGGTCTACCTCCGATAGGAACACCTCCAATTCACATTCTGTAAAGTTTCTCTTTTTGCTTGCTTTTGCCATTGCTTTTTGTTTGGTTTTGCCAAAGTAGAGTCATTACCATATTCATTAGGGGGAGTAGGAAGGGAGGGGTTTTGCGCTCATGCACCTGCGCTCAGTTTCATGTTAATTTGGATGTACAAAGAAAATATGCGTGGTATTCTTCGTATGCAGTGTTTTTAGCACATTTATAGTTTTGTGCATACGCAATGTTTTAGTATCAATTCAATGCAAGTCTTTGTACATGAGGCCCCTGGTGTTTGGTACACAGTCCGGCACAATATGGCTGCCATTGCATCATCCAGGTGGATGCTGCACACTGGTGGTGGATAAGGAGATTCCCCTCAAAAATGTGTAGGGAAAAAAAAAAACACTTCGACTGCCCTGAAAAGCGCTTTATAAATGTAAGAAATTACTATTACACTGTAAAAAAAAATCCTAGTTGCCTTAACATAACTTTATGAGTCCATTGAACTTATATTAGGTTAAACTTACTTAAAACAGCTTGCATAACTTATAAAACTTTATTAGAATATGAGTAAATTAGTTTCAGTTACAATGATCTAAAAGATATGCTGTCAGGACTAAATGATCATATAATTTTTTTACACTATTATTATTAGTCATTCTGAATGTTGGCTGGATGAAAAAATATCCCTTTTTAAACATTTACAAATTATATTTTGCAAACAATAAACTATATCTTCTTAACAAAGCCCAAAAAGAATATTAGTTCAATTTAGATATTGGTACAAGTGATAATAATAAACTTACATTACTCTAAGGCCCTCACCTGATTTGGTTCATTAACCTTTATAGCTTTTGGCAGCACATCAATATTTGGACAGTTTAAGGACCAAAAAAAAAAAAAAAACTAAATGTAAGAAAGACTGATAATAAGTAAATGTTGTATATTATTTAACACAAGATGCAAAACAAATCTCTTTTTTTCCATTTGACTGCTTTCAAGGCTGTTGACGAGTATTCTGTGAGTTTGAGTGGGAGAGTGAAGCACAGGCAATGACACTGCATGATGTTCAACAGGTAACCAAGCAACGAGCAAACAACAAAACACATCCGCCACAAGCTGCCCCTGCACTAGCCCACTTCATCATATCCACATGAGCTCACTAGAACAACGCTGCATCTCTGCCACACAAAATCACTGGACTCTCACTTGTACATCACTGACTTCGGCTAGTTTCTCTTCTCTTTAGCTCTAGAGTAACATGCAGTGGGTGTTTAATGTCTTGGAAAGGATTCTGTGATCTCAGAGAGTGCGTGGGATTGTGATAAAGCAGTACTGGTGAATATGGGTCAGTTCTTGACACTTGCAAAGTCTGTTTTTATGATGAGTTGACTTGGTCCACTAGTAAAATAATAAAAATTCGAATAATATCAAGATTCTTTTGACATTACTTTTTTTTCTTCAAATTTTAATACAGTTTTAGATAGTTGTTTGGTGGGTTTTATTATAATAATAATAAAAATAAATAAATAAATAAATAAATAAATAATAATAATAATAATAATAATAATTTCATTATTATTTAATTAAATGTATAGAGCACTTTAAATAGCTAGGGCAGGCCAAAGTGCTGTAGATAAAATGCAAATGACAACAAATACAGTAGGACAAATACAGTGCATCCGGAAAGTATTCATAGCGCTACACTTTTTTCAAATTTTTCTTATGTTACAGCCTTATTCCAAAATGGATTAAATTCCTTTATTTCCTCAAAATTCTACACACAATACCTCATAATGACAATGTGAACAAAGATTTATAAAAAAAACAAAAATCTGAAAAATCACATGTACGTAAGTATTCACTCAATACTTTGTTGATGCTACTTTGGCAGCAATTACAGCCTCAAGTCTTTTTGAATATGATGTCACAAGCTTGGCACACCTGTCTTTGGGAATTTTTGCCCATTCCTCTTTGCAGTACCTCTCAAGCTCTATCAGGTTGGACGGGAAGCGACGGTGTACAGACATTTACATATCTATCCACAGATGTTCAAAAGGATTTAGATCTGGGCTATGGCTGGGCCACTCAAGGACATTCACTGATTTGTTATGAAGCCACTCCATTAATATTGGAGATAGTCTGTAATGAAGAGCCATGTTCTCGAAATGTTACATGCTTTGTGTCAGCCTTTTTAATTTAATAAATTCGCATTTTGGAGCATTTTTGGTGTTGCCACCTTTTTGAATGAATAAATTAAGATTACAAGACCTTAAACTTCTTGGTGGGTTATAGGGATGCAGGATATTTGATAGATATTTAGTCACCAAAATGTGTAGGCACTCGATCCTGAAAAGATCGAGCTACCTGGGATTTAGAGATGCCATAAGGTAGAAAATTACAGTAAACCAAGCATGAAGTTATTAAGCGTGGCTAATTCTCTCACATGACTTTTCAGGAAAAAAAGGTTTTATTTTGGAGAGTAAACAGAGTTGTAAAAATCTTTAGGTGAAAACAGGAGAAACATGTTTGTCCAAAGGTAGAATGTAGGCTCAGAAATGGCAAAGCCATGGTTGAGCACAAGGCCCAGAATATGTCCATTAATATTACTGTGGTATACTGTTGGATGTTTGTTCCATTTAATCTGGGTAAATAATTCAGTGCAGATTAAAAACTCCTTGGCATCACATTGCATTAATCATTTTTAATATTTATTGAACACTAACTAATAAAGGCCTCACAGCAAGAAGGTCACTGGTTTGAGTCCTAGCTGGGTCCGTTGGCATTTCTGTGTCGAGTTTGCATGTTCTCCGTTTTACACAACATGTTGGGAAAGTTATATACTGTGCCTTTAAAAAATATCAATAACTGAAACAGCCATTTCTATTGGTGTCCGAATTCATAATGGACTTTATGAAGTGCACTGAATCAATCCCACAATGCATGAGTCTACAGCCCACGTACACTTAACAGCTGTAGAATATCCTGCATGTACTGTTTGAATGCCTAATTTACAATTACGCACAATATGGCATCTAAAATGCAATCCTATTGGTATAAATAAATCTTATTTAATTGAAGTCAGTATACATAACAGAAATCAAAAATATTTGTTTCATTACTAATGGACAGCTTGCGAAGTGTTAAATTACTATAACAGGATCTGACTAAGAAGTTGAGAATCGAATCCTGTGATTCATCAAGGAGAAAAAAACAAACAACACGGAATTCCTTCCAGTGCTCGAATTCATTCACTCATTTCATTCACTTCTTAAAGTGCACTATATTAGTGATTGAAACTATAGAGGGCATTTTAGATTCAGCATATGTTTTTGGATATGTATCTTATTCTTTAGAGCTCCTTTTTTGTTTGTTTGTATTTTTGTTTGTTTTGTTTTTTGCTTAATGTATAGTAGTTTTTGGGAAGATTACTGTAACACTTTTAAAAATGTTAGATTAACAATAATTAACTATAATATGGCAACAATTGATGACAACTAACAGGTAATGTGGTGATGCACCTAATAACAGTAAAACCGATTATATTATCATTCCGTCTAGACTGTATGCGGTATAGTGCAAGCAGCAAACATTAAAGAGATGCCCTGGTTTATTTATGATGCATCAACACAAATTACAAATGATTTGTAATGAGATCTTTTGCATCCATTGCAGATGGCCTGTAGCTCAGTTATCACATCAACAGTTATCACATCTAGCATATTACATAGTGTTTGTTAAATTGTCACCAAAAAAAACATTAACAAACAATTTACCTGTTTCATTTACTTTAATTAATTCAGAAACCATTGCTATTTGTGGCACCGGTGGCCAGTATGTGAACTGCAGGCAGTAACTTGCTTTTTCTCATTGCATTGAAATGAAACTGATGGTTCTGTTTTAATGGTCTAGGCGCAAAGTCTAAAGCGCATGACGCAAAAGCATTAAGGGCATGTCCGAATCTACTTTTGCTATTTTAAGGACGGAAAAATAACAGGTTTGTGCTTATTCTCTTAATTATGTTTATTATGAGTTATGGGTTATGTTTTGAGTAAAATGTGCATTAAACCAGTCAGAATCTCATCTACCATTCCCTATAAGAGTCAGTTGCATTGCGCCATGGCACATTTGCTATTTGCATGGCGGATTTGATTTTGATTTGATTTAGCTCTAATTTCCAGCAAATTATTAAATGATCAATAATAACGAAGTGTGGTAAAAAAAACTGAGTTATATCTAAACACGTCTTAAGGCTCCTACACACCGGGATGCTTTTCGTTTGCGTTTATCATCAGTGTTTTACGAGATGTTTTTTCCACATTCAAACCCAATATTCACTGGCATCAAGCAGAAGAGTATGCAAAATCACTCCTTGCTGTTAGATGGCGCTACACAACTTTAGGCTTTCAACACCCGCTTGTAACACTGAAGAAGAGGAAGAGAGGAAGTTTACACTTTTGTTGTTAAAGTTACTGGTGACTCGAACAAGCATAGATGGTTCAAGTAGCAGCTCCAGCTCTAGCGGTGAAGAAATGATTATTGTTCACTGAGCAATAAGCTGCTCCACGTTCATATCCCTTCTAGACATCTTCTTCAATGTGCACTCGCATTGACAGTTTTGTGCTTGAGCGCCTCCAAATGCTGTTTACTGTAGCTTCAGCAGCTCCATGCACGTGAACAAAAGTGCCAACCTGATTCGCGGAGAAGGTTTTAAAGCGGCACATCAAATAAAAAAAACGAGTATGGGCTGTTTTTTGTTTTTTTTTAATGATGCTTTTGCGCCTGCCATTTTGCGCGTTGGTGTGCACGATCACATTGACGCCCTTTATATAGTCATGAGGCGTTAAACGTTTACGGAAAACATGAGCAAAAAACGTCTCGGTGTGCACGGGCCTTAATTCGTAAGCCCCATATAGTGAAGCATACGTCTCCAAAACCCGACAGGTGGACAAATCTAAACTTGTTTTTATAAATTATTATGCACATAACAAATACTATTACTACTAATTATAAATTACTGCAAATTGTTAAGAATAATCAACCCCCCATTTATATTGATGTAGAAAATAATATTTTTTGTAACATTTTAATTCTTTATTTTTTTATATGTAAAATGATTTGTGTGTTGCAGTATATCCTGCGTGTATTAAGCCATGTGCAAGCGTTTGGACCTGCATAGGCGCATAACTAATGCACTCTGTGCTGGACTTTAGACTAGCTTTTGGTTGGTCACTGGCACAATCTATTTCAGTTCCACAAAATAGCACCATGCCAACAATGTGCCTAACACATCACCCTTTTAGACTAGAACACCTATAAGTCCACTAAGTAGCACAAATGGATTTGCTATTTAAACAACACGGCGCAAAACATGAAAATTAGGGTTGCACTGGTTTGAAAATAGCAACAAATCGCGCCATACACATCTTGCGCCTTATTGCACCAGGTGTATGATAGGGCCTATATAGTGTCTAAATTGTCACCAAAAAAAACAAAGCATTAACAAACAATTTATCTATTTAGATGAATTTCATTACTAGTGTTAATTCAGAAACTGTTACTATTAGAGACACCAGTAGAAAATAAGTGAATTGAAGTCAGTATCTTGCTCTCTCATTGTCATGAAATGAAACTGAATCTTAATTCAGTGCCTGATATATTCATGTCAAAGTATTTTTTTTCTATTCTTAATAAATACAATAATTTGAAATACATTTGCTGCAATACACTAATAACAAACATCCAGATGCCATTCATGCTCCTAAAAGTGGCATTTAGATTTAGAAAATGAAAATATTTCCTCTCAATAATAAAACACAACCATAACAGTGGTGATAAAACCCCAGTACAGACTTTATAATGTACTGTTTAGCAATAAAATGAATATAACACATTCTCGTGCTCATATAGCTAATGAAAGGGGTTTCCTTAAAATGCATTTATCAGATGTGTAGTGTGAGTCACATTCACACCCTTCAAATGTGAGCAGCTAAGCGAAAATCCAATGGCATCAGAAGTGTAATATTCCGTTAATGACATTAAGCTGTCAGTCAATCATGTGCATTAGTGACAGCCAGCAGAGCTCATAATCCTCCTCCCACATCCTCATGGCAGAAATCAGAGGTGAAATCAGAAATCAGACCAAACTGAATGATGGGGGTGGATTCTTTTAAGACATTAAGTCAATGATGTATAACAGCAATCAAGAATTTTTATGTTTTCTTCCTGCACGAGATCTCACATAACAGTTTACCATATTACAATTTATTAGGCTTGCAGAAGAGTAAAATGTTTCATGGCAGTGTTAAAAAGTTCATTATAATGCTTAGAATAAGTGAACAAATACGATAATAAACCAAATTATATTAGTTTTTCAAAAACATTGAAGACTTTCATTAGCAATGTGAGTTATTTCTTTAATATGCTTGGCTTCTGTCTCTGAATTTATTCTACTAGTGTTGATAATTTCATTACAAAAGTCCTGTGAAAAAAGTGGTGAAATGGTAGTTTTATTAATATTCCTTCTTTGCTTTTATGAATTTGTTCATTAGAGGCAATTCTCTGTGGTACACTGTAACAGAAGTGAAAATCCTATTCATTTTCTTTATATAGATTAAAGTAAAACCTTCAAGCCAATTACTGGGCCATAAAATATACATTCTTATCTTTAGAGTAATGCATTTTATACTTTACAAACGCTTCACATTGCTAATTAGTTCATATTTGCTTTGCTTACAGGTTATATGATCAAAATTATAGTAAAATAGTAGGGGTGTGACAAAACGCTTATTTCACAGGGCAAGACGAGAAACAAGATTTGGTTCATGAGAAGAGACGAGATTTTACACTATTTTTAAGAAATCCTCAATGAAATATATGAATGTAAAATAGTCTTTTATTTAAAAAAAAAATGCACATCTGCTTATGTTTTTAAATCAACTTGTAATTAATGTTATTTTATTTCTATTTTAATGAATACTGACGACGCAGTGGCGCAGTGAATAGCACTATCGCCTCACAGCAAAAAGTTTGCTGGTTCGAGCGTCGGCTGGGTCAGTTGGCATTTCTGTGTGGAGTTTACATATTCTCCCCATGTTCGTGTGGGTTTCCTGATAACATGAAGATGAACTAATTACATGGACTTTAAATACAGCACACACACACATCTGGGTGGAGTCTTGTTATCTATTATCTGTGACATTACGATTTTCTTGCCTTGCCTTGTCAAGTTAGATCCTTGCTTTGTTTTATTATTTATTTTGTTTGCTGCCCGCCTTTTGACCATCCGCCTGTTTATCACTAAGCTCTGGAATTCCCTGCATGTACCCATTTGCTCCTTTTCTGATCATTGTTCGTATGACCACTTTCTTGAATAAACCTGCATTTGGATCAGTACTTCTGTTGTCAGCGTCCAATCACATGACAATTAATAATTAGGCACCAAATCGTCATATTAGTATAAGTTCTAATTTGAAAGGTAATTACTTAAACTGAAATGCTATATTCATGTTTCATTGTATTTTTAATCAAACAAATGCCTCATAAAACTCTGTTGGTAAATATTATATGATGTAGATGTCACATCTAGATGTGTTTCTTCATCTTTTCAAGGCGAGCAAAATCCGTTTTTCTTGTGCGGTGACCCTTAAGCTCCTGAATAAAGGCCACTGTTCACACGAAAAGCCTTTGGCTACAGGCATGGAGTAAAGAATAAGGGAGGTGGAAGACACTGGGACAAAAATAGATTCATGCATTTATGTAAGTGTGTTCCTCAGGGTCATGTTTTCTGACCCCTCCAGATTTGTTCATCTTATGTTAATCAGAGATGACTGAATGGTCTTGTAGATGTGTTGTGCCCTTTGATAAAGGTAAAATGGTGTCATGTTAAATATGTGCCATCCTCGTGCCAGCCCACACATTTCCCAGGGTGATTGTTAGAGAAAGTTGCACCAATCCCAGCATGCCAAGGTCACCATAAGCAAATGAGCTGATGCAAATTAAGAGTGGAACAAAGGGCTGAAGATGATGTCTTTGTGCCGTGGGCATTCTATAGTAAACTTTTCATTTAAGTTAAAACCCCTAGGCTGTACAATGTTCAGGAAAATAAAGAACAAATGTTGGAAAAATTTTACTTATCAGCCAATATGTAATCTTTGTCACTTAATATGCTTAAATTTAACATCATTATTATATGGTATTTACGGGTTGGCGCGGTGACGCAGTGGGTTGCGATGTTGCCTCACAGCAAGAAGCTGGTTCAAGTCTCAACTGAGTCAGTTGGCATTTCTGTGTGGAGTTTGCATGTTGTCCCTGTGTTCACATGGGTTTCCCCCACAAGTCTAAAGACATGCGCTATAGATCTAAATTGTCCGTTGTATATGTATGTGTGTGAATGAGTGTGTATGGATGTTTTCCAGTGATAGGTTGCAGCTGGAAGGGCATCCGCTGCATAAAACACATGCTGGATAAGTTGGCAGTTCATTCCGCTGTGGTGATCCCAGATTAATAAATTAATTAATATTAGGGATTAAGACAAAAAGAAAATGAATGAATGAATAAATGAATGAATGAATGAATGAAGAATGCTATATGCAATGCATGCACCAAATTAGATCAGATTTTTTTTCTTTAAAGTTAAAATACTAAACACTACTATCTGGTTTGTGGTATTCTGTTAGCACGCTGGCTAAAGCAGGCGAATGTCTCATAGTGGGTATCAGTTACAACTGCCCACATTCTGCAATGTGTCTCAGTATTGATAAAGCTATAAATACTGCTCCAACTCTGAAATATGATATGAAAGAGTCTGAAGTAATCTGACGGTGCAATGATAGCCTGTCTGAAAGGACTAGGCAGCCTGACAAGAAGATGATTAGATAAGAAGGCTCTAAACATAGAGAGTTCCCTTAAATTGATCAGGCATCCTCTTTCTGTCACTTCTCTTCGGGTCTGAGCTTATCAGAGTGCTTTCAACCAGAAAACAGCATAGCTGCTACTTTATGAAGGGAAACACTTCTTTTAAAAACACAAAGCACAAAAAATACAAGTGTTTTGTGGATTATAATGTGGAAGTATTACAGATTTGCAACAACAAAAAGATGTTTAACCATTTAAGTCTGAGATATGACATTTTTCATTTTTTTTTTTTTAACTGAACATGTTACTGCATGCTTTTAAAAGGCCCAGATCGGAAACTTTAATGTACACCTTTGTACTTATTATGTACTAATTTGCACCTTTTATGTATAGATATAGACCTTAGAGATAATAAAAGTGTACTGTTTTAAAAGATAGTTCTTCAGTGACCGGACTTGTACCATTATTTATGAAATTATAATACTGAGCATAAATTTGCCGTTTGGTGCAGTTGTCAATTTTTATCCATCAAGAAAGAAAGATAAAAAAAATGGTAGTTTGTAGTGCAAATCAATGAGATCTTTAAAAAAACAACTGAACTCATGTGATTTCATCTGATATCAGTTTGTATTTCTGCCACATTCTTTTGATAAACATGCACAAAGAAAAAAAATTCTAGAAATCAAATGTACAGGATCTCAAAGAAGAGTAGTATAAAATATGCAAATCCATGTACAAACAGGATGAGAAACAGGCCTATTTATACAGGCAACAAACAAATAGCTGAACGAGACACAAGTAAAACTAAGCTGAAAAGAAAAACAAGCGCAAGAACAAAATGACAGCTAAAAGTATGTTTACATGACGTGAACTAAAAATGGAAATGTTCTTCTTTTGCGTCTTTTGAAAGATGACAAAGTGATGCCCTTTCATGCTGATGTGTGAAAATGACTGACACATGTCACTTTGTAAAGAAGCACTAAGCACTTACTTGAATTCCATTGCCAATACCTTTAAATCCATCCAGCTAAAAGCTTTAAGAGTAGAAACATTATAAAAACTGTATATAGTAATCAATTTGAAGTGAATAACAAAAGTTTATCAAAATCGTCCTATGAAAAGAATAGGTGTTGTTCTTCCAAATCCTGAAAAAAAAATTAGCATGAAGATTTTACAGCAAAAAGGAATATGTACCACGAATGTGGCATAATTTAGCTTTTTGTTTGAATATATGATTTTTTCTTCTTTCTTAAATATTTTCCAAATGATGTTTAACAGAGCAAGAAAATTTTCTCAGTATGTCTGACAATATGGAGAAAGTCTTATTTGTTTTATTTCGGCTAGAATAAAAGCAGTTTTTAATTTTTTAAACACCTTTAAGCTATTTAAATATATATACAGTTGATGTCTTAATTATTAGCCCCCTGTTTTTTTCCCCTCAATTTCTGTTTGTTTAATGGAGAGAAGATTTTTTTTTACACATTTCTAAAGATAATATTTTTAATAACTCATTTCTAATAACTGATTTGTTTTATCTTTGCCATGATGAAATTAAATAATATTTGAATAAATAATATTTTAGATATTTTTCAAGACACTTCTATACAGCTTAAAGTGCCATTTAAAGGCTTAACTATGTTAATTAGGTTACCTAGACAGGTTAGGGTAATTAGGCAAGTTATTGTATAAAGATGGTTTGTTCTGTAGACAGTCAAAAAAAAAAAAAAAAGTTAGATTAAAGGGGCTAATAATTTTGACCTTAAAATTGTTCATAAAAAATTTAAACTGCTTTTAGTCTAGCCAAAATAACAAAATAAGACTTTCTCCAGAAAAAAAAAGTATTATCAGACATACTGTGAAAATGTCCTTGCTCAGTTAAACAGCATTTGGGAAATATTAAAAAAGGAAAATTCAAAGGGGGGCTAATAATTCAACTGTATATAATATGCAGAGTTTTCGAATAAACATAAGCGTGTGAATAAAAAGGCTTTAAATCCTAAGGCTGTTGAGAATACACAGGCCTTCTGCTCACTGAAAATGCCACTATACATTATATCTATAGAGTGCTGTAACATAACATGCTCACTAACAAATAACACACAAAACAGCCTGCAGGTATCCAACTGCTCACTCAGTTAAAACAACTGCCATTTAAACAGGAACCATGGGAAAAGCAATGAGAATGACCATTGTAATGTAAAATGTTAATTAAAGTCCAGTGCTGGCCATTTTAACCTATTTTTTTTTCTAGCTGCCCTATTAATGAGGCCATAGAAAAGGCAATGCATTTGTGCACACGAGCGGAAGAACTGAACGTCAGGCTGAATGAAAGTCAAACCTATGATGCAATACTAAGAAAGAAGGAGTGGATTCCTTCACCCTCTGAAGTCTTCCAGTCTTGTTGGCTTACAAATGTCCCAATATATCCTTATAGTGCTACATGTGCTTCTCCTGTGATCTTAGCTGAGGTTCAGCATGTCCAATATAACCTCTGACCTGTTCATCCATGCCTTAAGACGTGACCCCGTTCACACACAGTGGAGTGTGTCGTTGTGTGACATCAGCAAATACATGCTGCTATAAGAGCAGATAATTAGATGTGTCTTAGATGATTGAAGGCCGACTAAATGGCAGCATTTTAAAAGAAGTATCTGCTTGCCAAGAATGCCTTTATTAAAAAAAGAAAAAGTATAACAATAATAGGTTTTCATATTTTCACAAAACAGTTAAATAAAAACATTATTGAAATATTGTTTTCAGTACTTATAACAGTGAATTTGTTGCATTCGATTTATATTGTTCGGGGCTACAATTATCCTGTTCACACAGTTGTCATTGTTGTTACAAGATACTGCCTCTTGCAGTCACTTTATAACATGATACCATGATACTGTTCCTGTACTACATTTTTACAGTTTTTACAGTTTGTGTCCTAAAGCTGTTTTTCCATCCTAACTTAAAGTGAGTCTTTTTTGTGCAAATGCGAATTAGGTCCTTTTTTATTAAGTCTTTAAAGCTTCTGACTGTACACTGTAAAAATGCTGGGTTCAACATAATCGATTTGTGTTAAGATAACATGAAATAATGAAGTTAACTTAATGGTTTTTACAAATTCAAGGAGATTGAACATAAAGCAATTAAGTTGGTCCCCTAAAAAACAAGAAT
This sequence comes from Danio rerio, assembly GCF_052040795.2. Classification (NCBI taxonomy): domain Eukaryota; kingdom Metazoa; phylum Chordata; class Actinopteri; order Cypriniformes; family Danionidae; genus Danio; species Danio rerio. The sequence continues at coordinate 28,306,809 of NC_141039.2, forward strand.
TGTATTGTTTCAGCTCATTTTAAATAAGTAGTTTGAACAAAAAGCAAACATAATTTTTACATTGTAGTACTGGTAACAGTAAAACAGGCAAGCCTACAGGATCAGGCTGATTATAAAAATTATTACTACTATTATTACCATTAAAAATTACACACGGGTGTAAATGTTTGCTATGTCAGAGTTTATTTGGCAAATGCATGTCTATCTTTAAATATCATTTTCATTTACCACTTTTCCATTGAAGTCTAAATCCATCTCAAGCGAGCGTAAAACTTTTTTTTGCAAATCAAGGGATTTTTATTCAAAATTTCTAATTTCTGTCACTTATTTCTCATGCAATTCTTCAAAAGGAACATTATAATTAATGAAAATAATTTTTTATTAATTTGTTTATTCGTTCATTCATTCACTGCGGTTTATTTTATAAACTAATTTTGAGACGATCTAATTTAATCCCGCATCAGCTCTGCATATTGTGCCAATCAAATAAATACTGACTCATTAAAAATAACCAGAGTTTTCCCACTTCCGTTATCTTAGTCTTGAAGAATCCCCTCTTCCACCCCTCCTCCTTTTCTCCTGATAGGGCAGCATGGTGGCCCAGTGGTTAGCACTTATGCCTTAAAGCAAGAACGCCACTGGTCGACCTCTCACAGGGCCAGTTGCACTTAAGGTGCGTGTTGTGCTTTTTTTTCGAATCGCTCGAGTTTCAAAGTCTGAACTTCAGCCGACATTTGTGCCGTATTAACCAATCAGAAGCTTGCTTTTATGGAGGTGTGATTATGACGTAGCACCTGTTGTTGGTGTCCCGAGGGAAAATACTCCTGCTGACACCGACAACAGTTCATCAAACTGGGCTTGGCTCAGTCAGAAGCACAGCTGAAAGCTTCCATCATCTAGGTGAAATTTCTGGAGGAGGTCATGAGCTCACAGAGCTGGGTGCACCTAAGAAAGAATCCAGTGGACTCAGACAGGGCTCCAAACGAATTGACGCTGTTTTTCAGCCTTCATAAGGCACATAAACACAGCTATTCTCTCAAAAAAATCAATGTTAGCTATTTAGCAATGAAGCTAGAGTGACTAGGCAGACAAGAAGGGCTGCCCATCATGCGAATCAGCGTCTATTGCTCATTGAATTTGATGCGCGAATAAAGCGAGTAAACTTAAAATGTTCACGCATCTATATCCGCGCGGATAACACAATCTATCCGCACGTTTCGCGTTTGCTGTGAACACAACATAAGACAAACACTTAGGCCCAGTTTACACTAACACGTTTTAGTTTTAAAATTAGTTATATGGATGTTTTCTGAACAACTCTGTGTCTACATTACACCACTGAAAACACACATCCTGTGACCACACACACACACACACACACACTCTGGCATGCAGCATGCTTTGAGCACATCTACCCATATGAGAGCTGTGCTTGTTAAACAGTTTATCAAGGATCTACCACTAGATGCAATCTCACTATATTTGTAAAACATGATATTTAATTCATCTTGGCTGTATCTAATGACATATTCCCCGACTTTGGTCTTTTGTATCTATTACTTGTTCTCAGGTAACATGTTTTGGCTGAGCGCAAAGATAAATATTAATTAATATAACAGCGGACACATTTTCTGACCATTTGACTGATTGCTTGCCTTTATTAACTATAACGTATAAATGTATTGTAAGTTAAACTTTCATAATGACCATTATTGATTATTAAAACTGATATTTATTGAAAGAGACAGGGTATTTTCAATGAAAATGAAAGGGGGCAGTTCTGTTATAGGCTCTGTTTTCTTATAAATATCCATGAAGATGACGGTCCTATAAATATGTTACACGATACCTCAACATTTTTGGTGTCTGTTAAGTTGCTTATATCAAAATGAAAATAGGCAGTTCCTTATATCATGTTTTCATTTCATTGTTAAGAAAGTGGAACAACATACTGTAGCCAGGGTGATGTGAATGAAGTTATAGTTATATAGAAGTTATGTGAATTAAGTTATACACTGTTCCCTTTGAAGATTTACCCGATGTGTCCTCGGGCCCTGTGTCCTTCCATATCAAACTTGCAAAGTCTGAACTTCCAGACTGAACTGTGTGTAGGCTACTTAATATTGAGGAAAGAGCTCCAATCAGATAGGCGAACATCTGCGGCCACGCCTTCGTTTTCAGATTCAAAACGCTTCGTTTTCGGCTCTCGAAAACTCTGGAGTAGTGTGGACATATGGCGTAACCATAGCAAAATGTATGCGTTTTAAAACTAAAACATATCAGTGTAAACGGGGCCTTAGCCAGATATATCTCAGCTATTCCTAACACGTTCACAAGCAAGGGAGTTTTCGAGACCTACCTGAGCTAAAGCTTTCCTCCCGCTCTCTCACTCTCTTCTGGAGAGAGCCCCAGGCTCGAGAATATTCTGAGCTCAGGTCTCCTCCGGGACAGCATGCCAAACAAACTTTATTATCAATCATCAGCTAAGTGTGAACTCATTCATTCTAATGTGCTGATTTTCTGCACAAGAAACATTTCTTATTATTTTAAGTGTTGAAACAATGCTGCTTTATTTTAATAATGCTTAATTAATTGTAATGCCTATTAAAACATGTGTAATGGGAACACTTTTAAATAAAGTGTTACCAAAACTGCTTTACGCTTGAATGCAGTTGTCCATGCAACTTTATTGAATCAACATACAATGTCCTTCTCTAACATAGAGTGTCACATCACTGTTTTCACAAAATCATGTTTGTGTAGTTGACACAGACAACAATGGTATCATTTTCAAAACCTTTGTAACCCATTCCCGAAAATTGCACGTAAATGTCCCCTGGGTTTTCTTGGAACAGAAACCTCTACATAGTTCTTTGGCTTTGAATAAGGATGAAAATTTTATATAAATGACTAAATTGCTAGATTTCTTTTGCTAGACTTTGTTGGAGTAAAAAGTACAAACATAATGAGCATTGATTTAATCCACTAAAATGGCTTCTTTGTATCCTCTTGCAGTGGTGCTCCAGTCTGCTTCCATTAGCCATAGTGTTTGTGGAATGGCTGAGAGGAGAGCATGTCAGAAATGAAAATACAAGCGTGTCTTTGAGAACGACAGGCTCGGGGAGATGTTGGCGACTCTGTGTCAGTTTGGATTTGCTACTGAGCTGACAGGGGTTTTGCTGCATCTGGAGGGGCCACAACATGAAAAGATCCACTGTGGCACAAACCATTTTGAGTGGCCTCCAATTATGAGCTGAACCCATAATCCTTTCAGATCAACGACAGGAAGAGAGTAAATAGTGCAGCATTAAAATGCAAATAACTCTGCAGTATGCTGTTACTGATTCCTTAAAGACCAAGGGCCATCACTGAAATTATAAGTTAAAGATGTAACAGGGCTCCAGACAAACTAAAAGGGTCACAAACTGGATACAAAATTTAATTGCACATGATACTTTAAATCTGATAACTTTTACCATCTTTACTTTAGTAGGTGCAACACGTTAAATAAGAACTCTTTCAGGAGCATTTTAACAGTAAGTTACTGAATTGTTCAACAGATCAGCTTAAAACAGAAAATAATTCAGGAACAAATCAGGTGGCTTTGTTTATGAGAAACTGAATTGCTCAAATTATTTGCTCAAAAGTATTGATTCTGTTTAGAAGGAAAATGAAATTGCATTTATGGTTGATACACTGAAAAAAATGCTGGGTTCCACACAATCGCTTCATCTCATCTCAACTCATCAATTAAGTTAACATAATGTTTTTTTTTTTTTTTTTAACAATTTTAAGGGATTGAACATAAAACAATTAAGTTGTCCTGAAAAAACTCAAGAATTGTATTGATTCTGCTCATTTTAAATAAGTAGTTTGAACATGCATTTTATTGAGTTTACATTTCAATTTTCAAGTCAATTTTGTATTAGGGTTTATTTTTCCAAAATATTAGGAATTAAATTTGTGATTTTATGATTTTCTAAAATTTTCACTAGATGGTTGACTAAAATTTAGTTCCATTCAGGAATCAAACAAAACCTTGCAAATAAGATCCTAAATGATTTCCTCAAAAACTCTGAGTCATTCAAAAACAAAACAAGTCTCTCTGAGAGATATTGAAAGTCATTGAATGAGGCAAAATACCAACCCAGGCTCAATCTGAAAACCTACCACTAAATACATTTCTAGAGATCACGAAATTATCCTAGGAGTTGTTTTTTTTTTTTTTTTTTTTTTGGCAGTTTTTATTAGCGGGCGCTGTGTACGCTTTTTCAGATTTCAAATTTCTCTTGTGAGTGCTGTTTATGACTGCTGTTCTCATGCTAATCCACCAGAGGTGTCAACTAACTGACTGATTGACTAAATGACACTGTATTGAAGTAGGAAAATGCTTTTTTATATAAAAAAATATTGATTCGTTTAATGAAAAAGAGAGTGAAAAGAGTCATTAATGTTTTAATTTTTTTTCATTCAGCAACGTGGCAACTCACTATTTTTATTTTTAAGTAATTGAATCATTCAATTAATTTGCTCAAAAATATTCATTCATTTGGAAACTAAGTGACTGTCTTTATGTCTCATAGGAATACCAGCCCAGGCTCATTCTAATAATCTACCGCTACAGTTGAAGGCACAATTATTAGCCCCCTGAATTATCCCACCCCCCCACCCGTTTATTTTTTTCCCCATTGTCTATTTAACGGAGAGAAGAACACATTTTTAAACATAATAGTTTTAATAACTCATTACTAATAACTGATTTATTTTATTTTTGCCATGATGACAGTAAATAATATTTTACAATCCATTTTTCAAGACACTTCTATCTGGCTTAGTGACATTTAAAGGCTTAACTAGGTTCATTAGGTTAACTTGGCAGGTTAGGGTAATTAGGCAAGTTATTGTATAATAATAGTTTGTTCTGTAGACTATCTAAAAATATATAGCCTAAAGGGGGTAACAATATTGACCATAAAATGTTTTTTTTTTTGTTTTTGTTTTTTAAAACTGCTTTTATTCTACCCAAATTAAAACAAATAAGACTTTCTCCAGAAGAAAAAAAAATTCAGAAATACTGTGAATTTTTTTTTGCTTTGTTAAACATCATTTGGGAAATATTTTAAAAAGAAAAAAAAATATTCAAAGGGGGGCTAATAATTCTGACTTCAACTGTATATACATTTTTAGAGAGCACCAAATAAGCCCCAAGAGGTAAATTTTTTTCAGTTTTTGTTTTTTTGCGAATTCACCAAAAGCTGTTGTGTATGCTTTTTTTAATCTCAAAATTATTTTGCGAGTGCCATTCGCGCTTGCTGTTCTTGTGCAAAACCACCAGAGGCTGCTGTCAACTGACTGACTGAATAAATGACTGACTGACTGATTGACCGATCGACTGACCCACCCTCCTCCTTCCCTAACCCAACCAATAGTGTTTACAAAAGTACAGATTGACCTGCCCACCCACTTTCCTAAACCCAACCGACAGTTTTAAAAAGCAATCCAGAAAAAGAAAAGCCATTTGAGATGCGAAAAGGCGCACACAGTGGCCTTTCGTGGATTGGCGAAAACAAAAACTGCTAAAAATCTGTACCTCCTTGGTTTTTGTCTTGCCCGCTTTCTGGACACGTCCTTTACCAGACTCGAACCTCAACGTCAGCGTACATGACAGGAAAGCCGTCCATAAGGAGGTTAACCGTCAGCTAGTAAATGGCGTCATACTGGCTCTGTAGCATTCGTTTAAAAGATAAAATGCAGCCATACGTACTTCTGGCTACATAATTTGCGATCTCCAGAAATGTATAAAGGGCTACATTTTCAGAATTGAGCCTATGTTGCAGTATACACTATTTCAAGTAGTAATTTATTAATATGTTAAATAGTAATTAATTCATGTGCATTGTTTAGGTTAATTCAAACAAATCAACCATTAATTTGCCAAAATGTAAAACACCTATCAAAGTGTATTGTGTTACATTCACCAAGGAAAGTATCAATAAAACGGTCATCTCAAGTTTAAATTAAAATTTCTACAAATATGTTTCAAAAATAATGTTATGTGCATATGGTCTATGTTTTGGAGCCTATTGTCCCTTCATTCATACAGATAGGACTTAGAACACTGCTTAGCCATACTTAAATTATTAAAAGACACTGATACAGTTAAAGGGTCACGAAACACCAAAACACATTTTTTGAGCTGTTGACAGTCGTATATGTGTCCCACACTGCTAAAAACACTATTAGGACACCTATATTTCACTAAAAAGTGTAAATTGGTTGTTTTTGCGTTATTTCAAGCAAATTCGTACTTCCTGTTTGAAACGAATTTTTGAAGCTGCGTCACGGTCATGACATAATAGTGTGTATTCCAGCGTGCAGACTGGACGTCTGTGCCAGAGTGTGTCTTATTACGTCTTACAGTGTGTTGCATTAATGCATGAGTAAGACTTGGGTCAAACCAATCAGCGCGCTCTATTGTGCAACTTCATTAATATTCATTACTATCACCGTGTTTTCAGGACAGAGACGCCACGTTGTGTTGGCAAAACAAGCGTGAAGTGTTGCTTTTATAGTTTGCTGCAGTTAAGTTTCGTTTTCATTTTCTCTCTGTGAGAGCTCAGACTCACGTGTGGATTACAGTGTACGCGACGCGCGACAACAATAACTTACGTGTCTAAGGAGGATTATTGTTTACCTGAGAGCTGTTCTCATCTGCAAACGCTGGGATCTGGAATCGTTTGTAGTATTCTCTTCATAAAGACGCGGCTCTAGTTGCTGGTGATTGTCCTGTCTCTACAGATTTGGTAAGTGAGCGACCAGTGCTCTTTGTTTATTCAGTTTGTTCGTATCTAACAAACTATTGCACAGAGTGTAAACACGTTAGCACCACAACCAAACTTTAACCTCGTGTAGGGTTTTTACCGCATTTAGTAACCGGAATAACACACGCGGCTTTCTGACACTACCTGTCGTGTGCATCTAAGTTTCTGGGAAATGCGGAGGGTTTTTTTCTCTCATTCGCCGTGCGGTATAAAACATTGCATGAAAAATACACGCTAAGAGCAGCTCCTCGAATCAAATATCTCGTGTGTCGCGAGGGGCATGAATGAATTCCCTGAATGAAAGAGCCAAACTGCAGTTAAAGTCCACCATTTAATAATTTGGCTAATAATTCGACTACAGATGTCTATGTAGGTTAAACACCATCACATTCTCCTGTATGTATGTATGTGTGTGTGTGTGTGTATTTTGACTCTGAAACTCGCGCGTGCCCAAATCGACACTCCCACACCCTCCCACTTTAGTTCCTCCGACACTCCCCCCTAAACAGAGCTGGACACGCCCACTTTTCTGACTTTTTCCAAAGAAGAGGTGTGAAAACACCCTGCTGAAACGAGGGGGTTTCATGGCCCTTTAAGTAGTTTGGTGATTTTTTTTAAGCCGAAGGGACATTGTAGCTCACTGGGTGACTGTGAAAAGCAGGTCTCAGCAATCTTACCATCCCCCTTTATTGATGTTTCCTTTTATTGTGTCTCTTTACAATACACTAGATGTTCCCTCTGGCTGTCAAAGTCTTTTGTGTGCTGTATGATGTGTGTTGAATGGGCTAAGGTGCTATCACAGCTCACACACTCGTACGGTAGAGGAACTTCTACCTCATTCACTTTTACAGCACATAATAGTGCCGAGCTGCATGCTTCACTGATAGTGAGGATGTGACATTTTATAGACTACTGCAACTGTAAAAGAACTCTTTTTTTTTTTTTTTACCAGACAAAGTGAGCCAGACTAAATGCTATTCAATGCTATAGTTTTAGAAAGAATTTTGCATGACAAATGATTGGTTTTTGATGCACTGCAACAGGAAATGTGTAAATATTACAATACATGTTAACTTTAAATGATTGCAACTACTTGTGCTGTTATATAATGGGTAATATCAGAGATAATGAAATTCATCATGATGCAAAGTTTGGGGGGTGAGAAGTATTCAAAACTTCCCAAACAAAATGTAAACTGGCAGTATATGTAATCAGAAATGTGCCGTTCAGGCATAGTATCACAACTGCTCTGCATATCCCTGTCATAGACCATTAAATATTAATTTAGCAAGCAGTTACATCCTCATTTCAAACATTACTTAAATCATAAGGCCTTACAGTTAAATATACTTCAATTAAAAATACTAGTAGTGCACAGATTTTAGTGTTCTTAATATATTCTTGAACTTTACAGTGTATATTAAAAATTAACTGGAATTGTATTTTTTGTAAGTGTAAAGTGTTGTTGCATATTTCACTCTCGTCTCTTTGAAGTACAGAAGGAAAGAATAATAAATGATGTTCATCTGAAACTGTCAAGATGCAAAAATGTAATTAACCTGCAAAAGGGACATTAATCCTGCTCTCACATGAGCTCAAACACCTCATCTCATTTGCCTAAAAGGCAGCCTGTTTTCCCTGTCTGCCTCTCTCTTTGTGTGGGATTTACACTTTCACACTCGGGACTGAAGACAATTTAAACAGACAACAAAATAATAATAATATCTTAGCATTCATCTCAGCTGAGAAAGATTAAGCTTATGAAAATATAACATGAATACATGACACTCTGTAATACTTCATTCTGGTTGGTCAATCATGACATTCCAAGGTAAATAATTCTCAGAAAACCATCAATTAAACAATAAATCGACTAAACCTCACATACATTTAACAGAATTGTACAGTAATTGTTTTTAACCATATATAATAATATAACATCCCAGCAAGATTTTATTTTGTTTTTAAAAGATGTCTAATAATTTTCTAATAGTAGTCTTAACATAGTTGTCTTGGCTAAAACAAGGCTAAATTTGGGCATCTACTAAACGTCTAGAAATAGGCCAAAACTAGACTAGTCATCAAACAAACAGAAACAAACGACTACACATTTAAAGTCTTTATGGACTAGACTACTAGTCTAGTTTTGGGCTATTCTTAGTTGTCTATTAGATTTTCACTGACAGGCCAAGTTTAGCCTTGTTTTAGCCAAACTGACTACATTTAGATGTCTATTAGATAGCTACACAAAATTGTTTTCTGTGATTCTGTTAACCAAGGAACAGGTTTTTGTTCAGTGGTAGACAGTAACTAAGTATTTTATGTCACCACTGTACATTTTAAAAGCGCTGTAAGTTCATAACTAATTTGCATAATATAAATATATGAGCTTCATGGCTGCTTCATTGCAGCCTCTTATGGCACGTTTTCACTGAGTGGTACGGTACCTTATGGTTTGGTTCCGGCATACCAAACCGAACCGTACCATACTGCTTTTTCGGCAACCTTTCGAAAGTATACCAAACACGAGAAACGGTACCAAAACGTGGAGCTAGACGGGCAGCTGACCGTTATTGGTTTACAGAGAAATGTCATTTGCTTAAGCAACAAGACAGAATGAAAACTAAGGATCCACCATGATCAAAATACACAGCCAAGAGATCTTTTACAGCGTCACTATATATAAATATAATATCGTGCCATAGTCGACCCGGGCTCAAACATACCTTGTCGTCGTCTTGATGAACAGCCACAAAGCCAAAAAGAAGAGCAGATTTACACTGTGCACCTTAGTTTTTTACGAGCCAGTCTGAAGCGCTTGAGGTTTTGCTTTCTTGCTTGTGCTCGCCACGCGTCTATATCTGAAATAACAAACTTCTTGAGCTGATGATAATAATGTGTGCTTCATTATTGACATGCTTTTGAAACCCGATCCTGTCAGATACTGATAAACATGAAAGTGAAGCGTGAAAAAAAAGGAGAAGCCGGAAAAAAGGAGCACATTCTTTTTTCAGCAAACGTGAACAAACTGCTATTTTCATCACCTTTTGGACTATTATTAACTCAGAATGATGGAATTACTCTCTAACAGAGGCTACATGTGCTGCTGAAGATTAAAGACACAGATGAGACGTTTGCTCTGACTGTGGGCTATATTTTGTGTTGTTTTTTGAACCTAAATAAGGACTAAATGTACGCTGTGTGTAGTTTTTCTGTAGTTGGTAACATATCGGAGACTTTAATGGTCTGTTTGCGTTCATATATGTTGCATTTATTTATTTATTTTACACAATTGCAGATGTTACAGTAGGCTATTTCGTGTTGTCATTGATCTGCAGTGATAATCAACTCATGTTGATAGAAAAGTTAATAATAAACATTTATACTGAAGTATTTATGTGTATAAAGCATCTGTTTTGTGAGAAGTGCTTCTCATATGATATGTAAGCGACCCGTACAGCTTTACCGTAGACATTTTCTCGAGCGAAAATGATGTCGATTGAAAATTTCTGTCATACACCTCGCCCACCAAAAGGGTACCTTTGGTAGTGGAAACGCAAGCCTGATAAAGGTGACCCATACCGACCCTAACCGTACCGTACTGTACCAGTCAGTGGAAACGAGCCATTAAACTTTGTATTTGTAGTTGAGGCCTGCAAACAAAAATTTTACAATATTTTGAGACAATGAAAGTATTTTTTAGACATTGAAAGAATGTTAACCGTTAAAGGACAACTCCAAAATAACAAAAATCTAGAAATATTTAAGGAACAACTTTACTAAAGTTTCTGGCAGGATAATGTCCTTGGGATAGATCAGATGGATTTGTGTTCATCTCAGGATGTCTTTTCTTTAAACCTCTATGAGAGTCTGAGGTCCCAGAGCTCTGGCTTATTCTCTTCTCATCTGCCTGCATTGGGAACTTGAATCTAATCATGATTCTGGGGAAAACTTGACTTGCTATACACCATATATATCCCTTAGATTCTTACCTGACTGATAAAAAAGTTATTTCTCAGCATTCCCTGAATTGTTCATCAAAAGTCTGAGAAGACAAAACAGTTCAGATTGTCATTTAAAATAACTGATTATTTATGTGTTTATTTGCAATGTACCGACAGGCAAGTTAATCACGTCTGGACCTGTTTGATAGCAGCACTGAAAAACAGATTTACAGCCTGAAATAACAGGCAAGCTAGTTAATTATCTGCCATGTTTCATTTCCATTTCATTTTGCAAATTACAATCATGGACCCTATGAAATCATGGCTTTTCAAAAATGCATTTGTATAGTATATGGTAATTACTTTAATCCATTTTACTCTTGCATTCGTATCAACACTGACTTTACAGTAGGTTTTTAGAAATATGCTGCCATATTTCTGGTATATACACATGTATTGGAATTTATGTGGTATATTCTTAATAAATGTATAAGTTATTATAGTAATAATAATAATAATAATAATCCACTTTTTTAAACAGTTTATTTGACACTTATTAGGGCTGTGAGATGCTGCCAAAAATGCAATATATGCTATATTAGCTATGCAAATGTGGCTAATTTTTCCACTTATCCGGGGCCGAGTGACGTGGGCAGCAGTCTCAGGAGAGAACCCCAGACCTCTCTTTCCCCAGACACTTCCTCCAGCTCCTCCAGGGGGATCACAAGGGGTGCTCAGGCCAGCAAAGAGACATAAGCCCCTTTCACACATACAGACCTTTCCGGAAAATTGCCAGCAATTTTCCGGAAAGGTTGTATGTGTGAACAGGTCCTTTTTGAAAAAAACGGTAAATTCGTTCTGGCTATTTTCCGGAAAGAGAAGTTGTTACATTACCGGCAATTTGCCGGAATGCTGCGCTGTGTGAATGCAGAAGGAAGATTGCCGTAATAAGCGCGTGCACGTCTAGAACGTGCTGACGTGAGACGTCTGCTTTAGCCAATCACAACAGTCAGACGCATTTACGTCCGCGCGGTTTTGTGAGAATAAAAGCCTTTGAATATTGTTCCAGACACATTTACCTGCTAGAAGTTAGTCAGATCACGTTATATGTTCTTCTTAATGCCACCTGTGTAAATAATCATCGATGAGATGCTTATGATAAGCCATTGTTTGTTTTACCTTCAAGCTTTGCGTGTGCCTGTGAAACAGCCTGTGAGCGCCAGCACACACACATATTATGAACATCTCGACATGCGAAAGTGATCCTGCGAAAGTTGTTCACAATAGTGATCATCCACAGAGTTTGTAATTTATTCAAATGTTTACAAATACAAGCACAGCCGTTTAAAGCTCATTTGTGGTTAATGATGTCAGAATTTACCGGTATTTTGGAATGGATGTGTGAATGCTCTTTTCCAGAAAATTTCCGTAATGTCCTCGCCTGTGTGAACAGCGCTTTTTTGAATATACCGGTAAAGTCATTCCGGAAATTTTCCAGATATTTACCGGTATCACTGTGTGAAAGGGGCTATTGTCCCTTCAGCATGTCCTGGGTCTTTCCTGAGACATCCTCCTGGTGGGACATGCCTGAAACACCTCCCTAGGTAGTCGTCCAGGAAGCATCTAAAACAGATGCCCAAGCTACCTCAGCTGGCTTCTCTCGATGTGGGGAAATATCGTCTCTACTCCGAGCTCCTCAAGGGTAACAGAGCTCCTCACCTCACATCTTTAAGGGTGTGCCCTGCCACCCTGTTGAAGGAAGCTCATTTTGGCTGCTTGTATCCGAGATCTTGTCTTTTCAGTTATGACCCCAAAGCTCATGACCATAGGTGAGAGTAGGAACGTAGATTGACCAGTAAATCAAGAGCTTTGCCATTCGCCTCAGCTCCTTTTTTTACCACAATGGACCGGTACATCGGCCACATTACTGCTGCAACTGCACCAATCCACCTGTCAATCTCACGTTCCATCCTTACCTCACTCTTGAACAAAACCCCAACATACTAGAAACTTCTCCAAACTGGAAATGGCAAGCCACCTTTTTTCGGTGAAGCACCATGGCCTAGGACTTGGAGGTGCTGATTCTCATCCCAGTTGCATCACACTTAGCAGCAAATCCCAGTGCATGCTGAAGGTCCATGTCCGATGAAGTCATTAGAAAAACATCATCTGCAAATAACAGAGATGAAATCCTGTGGTCTCAGAATCGGAGCCTCTCCGACCCAAGGCTGTGTTTTGAAAATCTGTCCATAAAAATTATAAACAGAACCTATACATAAAACATATGCCAGTAATTAGTAATTAGCAGTTCATTCAACTGTGGCAACCCCTAATAAATTAAGGACTAAGTAGAAGGATAGTAAGTAAGTGAATATATATAAAATAACATATTTAAAAATGTTAACCAACATATGTTGAATATCATTTTAGGGGAGAAAAGCCTCATTACAACTTTACAACTTCAGAAATTGAATAGTGTTTTTTACTGTATCATAAAGCACATCAGACAATTTAACAATTAAACAAACAAACGTAAATAATATCACCACCACTTTGCTCCACTGGTAAGTTGTATAACCAGAAAACCTTAAAAACCACCCGGAAAACAAAAACAGTGTGGAGTTGCTTAATCATGGCTTGATTGCTTAATTGTTTTTTTTGACATTGATGCTTAAATCATTACAGATAAATAAAAAGCAGCATATCTAGCCTGATCTGATGAGGAAACAGAACTATTTTATGTTCTGTCAGTTTAGTGGCTAATTTGTACAAATTCATGAGTTAATTCCAGTGCTTTCAACACATAGACTTTACTTGGACAGGCCACCCAGGTATATTAACGGCCACTCAAGTATAGTTAGTAACACTTATTTTTGTGTGTGTGTGTGTGTGTGTGTGTGTGTGTGTGTGTTTGCCCAATATGCCAAACATCTGCAATTGATTAAGTTGTGTAAAATCTTCTCTCGCTTACCCATTTTGTTCTGTGTGCGCGAGAACTGTCAACACTCCCACAGACAGGCTCATGAGCTCTGCTGACCCACAGAGTGCCTTTTTGGGACTTAAAAAATTAATTCGACCTGGGTTTCTTAATCTCCTAAAATGTCCGGGATTCAACTTTTGCTTTCGCTTTCTAAAACTTTTATGCGTTTTTGCGTCACTCTTTTATTAAAGACTACTTTCCGCTTGCTTCACAGGTGATACAGCATACAGCCGCGAGACAGAGAGATAAGTAATAGATTTTTTTAATCTATATGATTCAGAAAAACTTTACTATATGTTGGGAGAGAATGAAATAACTGGTCTGAAATGACTGCAATATATTTGCTGATTATTTTATTAATTTTATGATGTTAATATATTACATAGGCTATTTTATATACATATCTAAAATCCTTTGACATTCAAGTTTGCTTGAAAAAAGGGAAAGAGAAAGAAAGAGAGAGAGAAGCGGATTTTACCTGTCAGTGGGTGCTCATGGCTCCTGAATACCATAAAAGTAAAAGAAATAGTTTTTTTTCCAAGTATTTTTTTACTTAAAACGCATTGAAAAGAAACACTATAAAACAGGTTCATAATCAAGCGGAAACCTCCCGCTCTCCCTTCTGAAGCTAATACGAAAGTAACTGAAACTGCCACTAGTCCTGGCTCCATAATAGAGCAGATTTCAATTGACCCCACTGTTAAAATGGCCAACTTTAAAGCAGAAAAAAGGTGTTTATAGCCTGGTATAAAGAAAGATTTTGGTTCATATAGCTAAAATTACCCTTCATGACAACGATGAGGCGGTACATTTTTTTTTATAACTCATCCGTTTCATTTATATTAAGTCTGCATATTTAAGGCCACTTTAGTGAAAGGTAGGTCTCACTGGTTGCCGTCACTTCACCTTAGCTGACTCTAATTAGCCGCTGAACTCGGCATACACATCGTATTTTTGTTTTGTTTTACGTAGCTTTACACAATCAATTGCCTTTTGAAGTTATTTCCTACAATTATCAGATAATATGACATGCTGTGTGCACTTCCCAGGTGAGTGAAATTATATACTTAATTATCATCTGTAAAAATGTATTTGTTTTATGTCAGATAATTTATCATTCATAATTTTCATCAGATCTGTAATACACTCCAGAAACTGTAGGCTTTAAAATAGTCGTCTAAAACGTTGTCATACAGTTTTATGACTGGATTTCATCGCATTTTCCTCCTGTGACAAAACATCATAAGGACAATGTATAGTGGCTCAGTGTGTTACAACAGTGTTTTTAACAGTGGCGTAGTGGACGGGCCCGCAGGGCACGCACCGCGGGGGGGCCCCGCGTGATTAGGGGGCCCTGCGTCATCGCGACTTTCAATAATTGAAAATCCGGCAACCGCAATAATCAAACTGTTGGGAACTACTGTGGTCGGAACCAAAGTTCACAGGTCTGTGTTCTCTGAACACCTCTCAAGCGGTGGACTACTTCATTCTAATTGCTTGCCGCCAATGTTGCCAACTTAGCGACTTTGTCATTAGATTTAGCGACTTTTCAGACCCCCCTAGCGACAAATCTAGCGACTTTTTTGTGTGTTATTGGAGATTATTTTTTAGACTGTCATTTGTCCATATTGTACCGTCCCTACTCTTTTCAACGAGTTGCGTGTGATGCCGCCGGCCCCTCCCCCGCCTCACAGCACTGACAGGCGGCCCAGTCAGTCCTCGTACAGCAGCCTTTCCCACCTGCAGCCCGAGAGCAGATCACTCCTCTGCGTACCGACGACAAATGATTTAGCACAGGCAGTGTGAAGGTATTTCCCTTGTACAGTCAAACCGATCTGCTTCTTTATTTTAACAATTTATTTGGACCGTTTATTCTTTTCTTGTTCACAATCACAGATATTTTAGTGACAGTTTCTGAACTTGTCTGAGTTTATTACATATGAGAGATAACTGTACATTCAGAGATAACGTTACACATCTATAATGATATACTGTATTCAAACAGCAATAAATTTAGTTAAATAAACATGCTTATATAAAGTGTAGTGCAATTATAAATACCCCTTTATTAACCATAGGCTGTTAAACAAACAAATGGTAGAACGTGATGACGTCAGTGATATGCAAATTGACGTATGACGTATCCCCCACTTTATCAGGGGGCCCCGTCAGCGATCCCTGCAGGGGGGCCTCCGCATTTTGCGCTACGCCACTGGTTTCTAAAAGACTAAACACTTTATTGGTATAGTATACAACCAAGCACAATTGGTCAGAACACAAATGAGTCGCAGGTAATGAAGTAAAAATGCTATGCAAAATGCTAGCAGGCGTTTGTAGCTCCACTCACACTCCACCTCTTTGCCCTTATTCGGTTACCCCCAGTTAACCAATGGCACTGGTTGGCCACGCCCACAGGCAGCTTCATTTGCCCTCATCAGAAACCTATGGGTGATATCACGGATACTACGTCTATCTCTTTTACAGTCTATGGTCATAATAAATCAAATTGTTAAAAATGTAATTGTTTTTTGTCGCATATAGTTAACTATGTGACGTGGGTAAATGGTGTGTTTCAATTCTGCTACCACCGCAAGGATTTTTCAAACCTGTGTAAAGCATTGCAGTCATATGAAAATGTATAGTTTAAAAGAAGATGTGGCACCAAACCCCACCCCTAAACCCAATAGTCATTTGAGTATGAGCAAAACGTACAGATTGTACAAATTTAGAAATAAGCCACTAAATCAAAAAGTTACGAACTGCCATAAGAAAGCATTGGCATGTCCTATCTGCTTGTTTTCAGAGATTTGTATTGAAAAATATAACTAGCACATTGCCTGATGTGCTGAAAAGTATTCCAGAGGGTGTGCTATAGGCATGCACTTAAAGACACTTTGGTTTTAAATTGCTTGTTTATGGCAAACCATTGCGATCTGTATATTGTTGTAACGGGGAGACTGACACGGAGGGATCCATTATGCAGTATTTATTAAGTCACACTTTACTCAACATACAACACTCACAACAATGAAGGTTTAGGGCTGGCGGTTGACAGACACAGAGTGATTTACCAGGCATGGGTCAGAGGCAGGCAGCGTGGATCAGAGTCCGTGTAACAGGCTTTGGTCGAGGGCAGGCAGCGAGTATCAGAGTCCGAGCAACAGGCTTTGGTCGAGGGCAGGCAGAAGGCAGAGAAGAGTCAAGAGACGGGCAGAAGTTGTTCACAGGAGATCAGGCAGGATAGACCGCTCAGTAATGCTGGCCGGGGCTAAACAAGACTTCGCAAAGACTGTGTGTGTGAGAGCTGCTTATAAAGGGTACGTGGGTCATTAGCGGGATGAAGATCAGGTGTGCTGGATCAGTGTAAATGGATGATGTAATGCTTAAAAGTCCGGAGATGGTGGCCTCTGCTGGCCAGCGAGGGGAATGACTGGGACCGAGTCGGTGACAATTGTGATATACACAATTGCGATATTTTGATAATTTCGATATACTGCTCAGCCCTTGCACTCATATAAAAGACTTTCAAATAATTGAAAAGACAACTTTTCTGGTTTAGAAACTCAAAATTATCCAAGGCAAACATGCAAATCTGCACATTATCTTCATTCACAGGTAGCATTACAGTTGCATTTCACCCCCATATATAAAGCTGCATAGGAATGTGGGTCAATCCCAGTTCAGCTATTATATCTGAACATCCACACACATATAATAATTCCCTCAGAGCCAGTCCTCCTTCTGCGCTCACAGTCACATTCGCCACCAATTAGCAGCAGCACAGATCCTACATAAAAAACTTTTCTTTTCTCTCCTTTACCTCCAGCACTCGCTCTGAGCATCCCTTGTCCATTATTCCCAAATGTTTACACACCCCTTCAACCTCTGGCACCGTCAGCACACTTCACTGCTCACACTGAGGTTAAGTAGTTCCAGCAGCACAAGCCTGTTTTTCCATATGAGCACCTGTTTAACCAGGTGCCACGCTGTTGTGCCAGCCTCTATAGACTGTTTAGTGTACTTGTGTAATACAGCATGACACTGAACGCAGTTATTCCCATCACGACTGCTTCTGTTGTGATGCTGTGAAGACATTTAGCCTCCCTTCATGTCAAGAACAAAGGGCAACATGAGAGCCAATTAAGGCTTCCTCTGTTCACCCTCCCCTTCAGTGACTTTGTTATAACTGGAGTTTTATACACTTTTGGTGCACCAACCAATAGACAAAGTTCAAACTGGCACGAGATGAATTGGCATAGTATCATAATACTAATTATCGTGTACAGGGTGTGCTGCGCTGTTAACAATTTCATGTAGAATCTACAGTAACTTACTCGCAGCAGTTCACCAGTAACTTACTGTAAATCAATTAGCGCTTACTGTAAATCAGTTAAGAAATACTCTATTTACATTTACAGCACTAATAATCTTGCTCTATATGTATTAATAGTATTGTATAATTTTACTGTAAAATATACTGTGATTTTTACAATAACTTTAAAAAACAGCAACCTACTGCAAAACTGTTCTACATTAAAATACAGTTGATTTTACAGTTAATACTGTGTCATTTACAAAAATCCTTAACAGTGCGTATACTGTGCTCATTGTAAATCAATCTTAACTTTGGATGTGATCAAATGAAATGCTGTTGTACTGTTTTCATGAGCCTGTTTGTGAGGTATTTATCCCATTGATTTGTCCCATAGAGATTTATAAAACATTGATTTTAACACATATTTTTACACATACGATTACACCTGTTTGATTAGAATGTTCAGTGTGTCATATGACCAGATGCTAAATTCAAATCTGCTTTCCCATGATTACTGCCACTGAGCTATAGAAATATGCACACAGCGATTGACATAAATCACAATTTTCAGTTTTTTTTTTTAACAAATAATGATCATTTTAGCTTTCAGACATTTAAATATGCATATATATACACAAGTAAAACATTACATTTATGGTCTGTAGAATACATGCTGACAGCAAAAATAATCCCTTTACAAGTAATATGATGATGTGCAGATACTGTTTAGGTTAATTTTTACTCTCTTCTTCTTCAGCGTTGTGCAGGTTACTTTATAAAAGTAATTAAATATTCATTCATTAATTTTCCTTTGGTTTAGTCCCTTATTTATTAGCGGTCACCACAGCGGAATGAACCACCAACTATTCCAGCATATGTTTTACGCCTCGGATGCCTTTCCAGCCACAAACCAGCACTGGGTAACCCCCAGAGAGACAGTCTCTCATTCACACACACACTTATACACTATGACCAATTTTGATTACCCAATTCACTTAGGGCGTACTCACAATATGTACAATTGCCCTGAACTGGGCCCAAGCACACTTGTTCCCCCACCCGTCTCCCCCGATGGCCCGCACTCACATCACATTCAGGCCTGAGCATGCTTAAGTCATCGACAATGCGCTGGTCATTTTAAGAACCGCTCTCGCTTAGCACAGTGGAGATTTCTAAATATATTGTTTTAGTCATTTTGGGATGCAGTGACACGTAGTCAAATATTTCGCAGAACAGATCAGCCACTCTTGACAATCATAAACAATCATAAAGTCCTCGCGCTGCAGGAATTAGGAGGTTTGCATCTTTAATAATCTACGACAGTTTGCGTTCAATGAACAGTTAGAATGATAAATAAAGCCATATGAAACAGTGCCTTAAAAGTCCTGTCTCATCTTCAGTTTTGAGTTTCATCTTTCAGCTTTCAGTTTTAGCTAAAAATAATTTTTATTGTTCAATAAACTAACTTGGTATGGTTGAGGTATTTAACCTGCAAATTTTATTTTTTCTATCTATTTTTTTTCTCTATAATTTTAACTATCCCTTTCTCCCACTGACCCCCTGTGTAAGTTTTTTTACAACCCAGGCTCTTTCTGAAAACGTAAACTTATATACATTTTTGGAGAGTGCCAAATACGTCCCAGAAGGAATTTTTTTTTGCAATTTTAGTTTTTGCGAATCCACCAGAGGCCGCTGTGTGCTTTTTGAGATCTCAAATTTCTCTCACAAGATCATTTGTGCTTCTCACGTAAATCCACCATAGTCCCTGTCAACTGACTTACTGATCAACACCACATTCACCCCCGCACCCCCTTCCCTAAACCCAACCAAGAGTTTAAAAAAAAGCACAGACTGGCCAGCACCCACCCACTTCCTAAAACCCAACTGACAGTCTTTTAAAAAAAAGCAATGCAGAAAAAGAAAAGCCTGATATTTACCATGTTTTCAGATTTTACCACATTCACACTCTTTAATTTACTTGTTTGTTTTATTTTTTGGCTTTTGTTTACCTGCTTTCTTAAACCGTTCATTATCAGACTCAAACCCCATCATTGCAGTCAACTCCTCTCTGTGTCTCAAATCCGCCGCCGTATGCTGCGAGCCACTGGACAAACTTGTAACAGCGGAAAAACTGTCCATATGGAGGTAAGTTGTCAGTTGTTAGCGTGAAGAGAAACAACGTCATACTGCCCCATAGAGTTTGTTTTAAAGACGAAATGCCGCCATAAAAACTTCTAGCTACATAATTCGCAATCTCCAGGAATGTATGTAGGCTACGTTTTTGTTATACTTATCAGCGATTTAGTGGCTGCAGATTGCTGACGGACTACAAATCCGACATTACATGGACTACAACTCCAAGCATTTACCACACATACTCACAAACTCACACAGCTGAAGCTGCTTAAGCACTAATTACAAGGACTATTTATAAAGCACACAAACACACACACACACAGACATTGCTGAGTCTTGTTGTTACCTATAACCATTACGAAGCATTTTTCCTTGCCTTGCTCTGGCGTGTTTGATTCTTTGCTTTGTTTATTGTTTTCTGATGCTAGCCGCCTGGATCGACCCTATTGCCTGTTTTTGAGTTTTCTTTTGGATTGTCCACATAACACTGTTTGCTCCTGTGATTGACCCTTGCCTGCCTGAGCATTCCTTGTATAATGAAGACTCTGTAATTTGATCTTTACCTTCGTTGCCACATCTATAATGTTACAGTTTTCTGAATGAGCCAATGTTGGCTTTTAAATGTGACCCCTTTTTTTAAATGCAATTCAGTAGTACTTGTTTGTTTGTATTTTCACAACATCGCGCTATGTCGGTTATAATGCCATGACTGCAAAAAAGAGGATTTGGCAACCCACCGATAAATAAAATGAGTCAGATCTACAACCTTAGTGATCTAGAGACAATCAAGTCTTACAAAACACAGTCCAAATTGTGACTCATAAAATTACATATAGCAGGCCAGAGAGATACTGAGCAAGGAAGATATAAGGATCATAGAAGTGCTCGTTCTCTGTCTGAGTCAGATTACACTCATAGTTATACAGTAGACTGTAATAAGAATGAAAAATAAAATGTTTGTGGTAGAAAGCTTTGACTCTTTGACCTTCATTTGCATGCTACTGTTGAAAACACGTCTGTAAACTCAATGCCTCTTGCTCAACCTCTGAAAAAACACACACTGCATACTTACACGCGCACACACACACACACACACACACACACACACACACACACACACATACACACACACACACACACACACACACACACACACACACACACACACACACACACACACTTCCAAATCCAATTCATGTCTCCAGCTGTCAGCTCTATGAAATAATTGCAGTGTATGAAAACAACATTGCCAGGAAAAAAGAGAAAGACAGGCCAAAGGCTATACAGCACGCTACCAAATCAACTCCATACAAAGATGCTAATCACTTCAATCGCATGCTAATTTAAACAATATTAATATTTAATGTGAAAGCAAGTGAACCTGGCATGCATATTGCCAAATGTGTCAGTGAAGAGACAAATGAGAAGACACTGAGATTAGAGGCCTTCTTTCTGCTGAATTCTGCTCAATAGTCTTTAATCAGCACCATTGTCATCACAATGACTGACTGGCTTTAGTTGTCAGCAAAAACTGCTGTGAGTATATCCAAAAATAGTTCCATAAGCATTTGTCAAAGTCTCCTTAAGAAACAGTATTTAAAATCATTGTGTTATTTATGCAAAATGTATGCAAAAGTTCAGGCACCCCTCTGGGGCTGCATAGTAATGTGTTCATTATCTATACTAAATATTGTAGTGATGTTCTGTTCATTTTTAGGGATTTTTTTTATTAAATAATGTGACATTATTACACAGAATTTCATAGTTTTAGTCGGTGATGATATTGTCTGCCATATTGTGTAATAGAACTGCAGGCGTCTTCAGTATGATGCAACTTGAGGTTGCATGTCTTAGAGATGCAGTGTCATACACAATACACTTAATGGAGCTAGTGACATCACTGTGACGGGTAGGGTTAGTGGTGGGGTTAGGTGAGCCCATTAAAAAGCATTGCATGCAGCTCAGATTGCAACTGCACCAGTTCTGCATTCAGACCCCTCTCAGCGTCCTGAATTCGAGTCCCAGAACACAGACCTTTCCCAATAAGGCATACTCTCTCTCTCCAACTTTGCTTCCTGTCATCATACTGTACTGT
Source organism: Danio rerio (assembly GCF_052040795.2). Classification (NCBI taxonomy): domain Eukaryota; kingdom Metazoa; phylum Chordata; class Actinopteri; order Cypriniformes; family Danionidae; genus Danio; species Danio rerio. The sequence continues at coordinate 28,329,100 of NC_141039.2, forward strand.
CAAGTAAAAGGCATATATCTTTTAAAACTATGGGAAAGAATGAAAGTGAAGAATAAGCTGTGCAAAACTTTGGGCATTTGAATACTGAATCCCAGTAGTCATTTAATGCTGATTGATTGGAACAGAAAATTATTTTTTATTGACTCAATGAACCTTAACATTGCACATGCAGGTGCAATCAAGCATGAAAATGAATATTTAAGGTTTAATGTTTTTATATTTTATAATTACCCAGCTGATTGTTTGATGTTTCTCATTGATCTGTTAAGGAAAGCAGCTTTATCTGAAACCTCTAAAGAACCCCCTAATACCTTAATACTAGGATCATTTGTCAGAATGAATAAGAAGGATACAAAAATTAATCACAGGTTCAAAGTCTTTGTCTCCACTGGCAGAAGTAAAGTTAGAAAATGGAAAAGTCCTTGTAAAAGAAAAATATCATAGGTCAAGAAAAATATCTGAAAGTCAAACAGTGGTTTTAGATGGCTCTGGGAACATTCTGCTGCTGACAATGTCATTATACATCTCAACACAGTCCAGTGCACTTTGCACATAAGGATGAGATCAATGCAAGGGTGATGCAGAAAACTCCTTTTCTCTCTGATATGGGCAAGCCTGGATTATTTTGGAATAATGGCATCTGGACAGATCCACGCAGGCACAGGGTGTCAACATGACGTCAGATTGACGTTGTACCCCAACATCGTGGGATGTTGCAATTTGTTTGGAAATGAAAATCAAGTTGAAGTCAGAACCCAACGTCAGGTCGAAGTCAATAGCCCCTTTCACACAGTGATACCGGTAAATATCCGGAAAATTTCCGGAACGACTTTACCGGTATATTGAAAAAAGCGCTGTTCACACAGGCGAGGACGTTACGGAAATTTTCCGGAAAAGAGCATTCACACATCCATTCCAAAATACCGGTAAATTCTGACATCATTCACCACAAATGAGCTTTAAACGGCGGCGCTTGTATTTGTAAACATTTGACTATAAATTACAAACTCTGTGGATGATCAATATTGTGAACAACTTTCGCAGGATCACTTTCGCATGTCGAGATTCATAATATGTGCGTGTGCAGGCGCTCACAGGCTGTTTTCACAGGCACACGCAAAGCTTGAAGGTAAACAAACAACGGCTTATCATAAGCATCTCATCGATGATTATTTACACAGTTGGCATTAAGAAGAACATATAAACGTGACCTGACTATCTTCTAGCAGCTAAATGTGTCTGGAAAAATATTCAAAGGCTTTTATTTTCATGAACCGCGCGGACGTAAACGCGTCTGAATGTTGTGATTGGCTAAAGCAGACGTCTCACGTCAGCACGTTCTAGACGTGCACGCGCTTATTACGGTAATCTTCCTTCTGCATTCACACAGCGCAGCATTCCGGCAAATTGCCGGTAATGTTACAACTTCTCTTTCCGGAAAATAGCCAGAACGAATTTACCGGTATTTTCAAAAAGGACCTGTTCACACATACAACCTTTCCGGAAAATTGCCGGCAATTTTCCGGAAAGGTCTGTATGTGTGAAAGGGGCTAATGTCCAACGTCCAACCTAAATCAACCAAATATTAACTTCTATTGATGTTACCGCTTGACATTGTGTGAACGTTACCACTATGACATTTAACAGACATTGGATTTTGGTTGACAAACCTGATGAATAAATCTCACTATGGTCGTGCCTAACTGAACCTGATTTCTCTCAAGTTTTTTATTTACCTTCACTTCGTCAATTTAAGTTTTTTTCCTCGCCCCTGGCTTGCTCGGATCGGGACTTGTGGAGCTGCGATTCAGTGGATTTGATCTACAGAATATGAACTTTCAGCAGTGAAACTAACCTAAACTTTGACTCTGAAATCTGGACTTTACTAGAACCGTGCGAAGCTGCTTTGACACAATCTATATTGTAAAAAGTGCTATATAAACGAACATGAATTGAACATGAATTTGAGATCAATATGACATTGGTTTAAGATGTTGGTTTGACGTTGGATTTTGGTCAGACATTTTGTGCCTGTTGGGATGAATCTGAGATGTAGTTGTTTGGTCACAAGCAGAGTATCCCTGCACTTTGAAGATACATAACAGTAAAAAAAAAAAAATCAAGCATCCACTGCAGTGCATACTAACATGTGCCCATCAGCCATCATATATCAGATAATGTAATCATTATTAAGCTGTTTAAACAACATAATACATGTACACATGTTTGAAACAATAATGTTCTGCAATATTTGCAGAAAATGAAAAGATAAAAAAAGAAGCAAAAAATGATAGCAATCTAACCTTTATAGATTGCTGGAGAACATTTACACGGATTAAAATCCTGTCTCATTATGAACTACAAGTCCTGTCATGCAACACACACTCACACCTGCTCCAAGTCTCCATTGATTACACTCACACAACTGATGCTGCTCAAGTACTGATTACGGGTGTAAAATAGTTTAATGAGAAGCAGGAAATGTTCATGGGTGTAGTCTATGGACCCTTGGGGCAGGTGTGTGTGTGTTGCATGTCAGGACTTGTAGTTCATATTGAGACAGAGTTGTAGTCCATGTAAATGTGAATGTTCTCCAGCAATCTATGAAGGTTAGATCGATGGTGATCGTGACAGAGATAATCAGTACTTGAGCTGCATCAGCTGTGTGAGTGTAATAAATGGAGACTTGGAGCAGGTGTGTATGTGTGTTGCATGAAGGACTTGTAGTCCATATTGAGACAGGATTGTAGTCTGTGTAAATGTGAATGTTCTCCAGTGATCTATGAAGGTTAGATCGCTGGTGATCGTGACAGTCATAATGAAACCTTTAAAGTCATACGTTCTAAATAAAGGTCACATTTAAAAAAAAAAAAAAAAAAAAAAAAACTTGTGCAGTAACAGTATTTAAAATTCATGAAATGATTAACGGTAAAATTTGAGACAATTTTTATGTGAACTGTCCCTTTAAGGTCTGTCTAAACAAATTATCTCAATGGCTTTAGCCAAACCACTTTGTGTCCAAACAAGTAGGCAAAACAACAATCAATTTTGATGCTGATTGGAAACCAAAGTGGGTTGAGGGCCACTGAGAGCAGGTTGGTTTACTAATTAAAGATATTCTGGGATGAGGTTTCCATGGTCTGAGAGAGAGCCTTGACTGTAAATCTCATCTTGAGGAGGAGAGACAGACGAGGGGGAAGGGTGGGCTTGTCATAACAACCAGACTTAAAGAGCTCTCCTGCATTGCTTATCAACTTGAAAGCCAAATAAACTCAAATATTCTGAAAAAGGACCTAGAGAAGAAAGGTTTGTTTATGTATGTGTGTGTGCAATATCAGAGTGTCTTTGCGCTCAATAGTCAGTGCTCAAGTTCATCCCCTGAGGATTCTCCCTCACACAGCTTTCACACTGACTCATACATGCTGCTATTATTCCACTCGCCATCGCACCAACATTTTCACACGCAATGAAATATTAACTAAAGTCACTCTTCTGAAATATAGCACTGGATAAAGCTAGAAAGCTGCTCTGGCTAGAGGGAAGCAACAGTGCTTCTAAACTAATGAAAATATACACAAGGCTATATGCTAATGAAGAAACAATCATATCAGCTAATAAAAGCTCTTCAAATTTATTTTTGACGTCATTGTTGACGTCAAAGCAGTGAGCAAAACCTTTTAGTAAAGCACTCAGTCAAATTCAATATTACTTTATCACAAGTTTTGTTATTTATTAAGTAAAACCTGTGGTCAAATTGAACAAGATGACACCTTTTCAGGTTTCATGACAACAGTTTTTGCAGAATGTACCCAGCAGACACACAACATCAAAAGGAGTTAATATTAGGTTTGATTTAGGTCATGACGTCAGGTGACGAAAATTCATTGTCTAGCCAGCGTCTAAGGACAATGTTATTTTGACATCCAATAACAAAGTCAAATTACATGGATATTATGTTATAATATTATATTAATTGATATTGATATGATTTTAGTTTGTGTTGAAAAGTGCCCTAAATCCAAAGTCTGATAGATGTCATAGTTGTAACGCCTACACAACGTCAATGTGTAACATGATTAGACATTTATATTTTAGGTTGATTTAAGGTTGGACATTGGACATTAACGTTGGCCTGACATTGGGTTCTGATGTCAACCCGATTTTCATTTCCAAAACAAAATCCAACATCCTTACGACGTTGAGGTACAACGTCAACATGACTTCATGTTGACGTCCTGTGCCTGCAGGGTAGTGTTTTTGATGTATTGACTGGTAAGAACCAATTCGAGTCACACAAAATTTGTAATGTGGAATTAAATGCAGTTAATGATTATAATAATACATTTTAAAATTGGATTTTTGGTTTACTTTTCAAAATCAATATAAAATCTTAATTATTCCAAACTTTAGAGTATTTTTTATGTTTGCATGCGCTGAATAAATGATGCAAAGATGATTAATTGAATTTACTAAATAAAAAAAAAAATAAAATTATGTTGATTGGCTGTTAACAATAATTTGGGCTGAATTTAAACAACCAAATTAAGATGAACAGCACTAAGTTTAATTTGTTTGTTTAAGTTTAACCCATATAAAATGTTTGCAACAATTTTGCAGAAATATTTAATTTTTCAGTGTGATAAACATAACCTTTAGCTAGAATAAATATTTAAAATGGCAAGATTTGCTTCAGAATGCAAAAGTTATGTAATTTTTTCCTAATTCATGATATATTAAAGAGTTGTTGTTTTTTTTTTTTTGAAAAAAAAAGGCGATAAAGCATGACATTTTGAACGATTAAAAGGGATATTATAAATGTTTAAAAAACACAATTTAATCATCATGTAAATTGTTCCTGATTCATGCTGCTTTTTATAATTAAAAAAGACAAACCACGATAAAAGATGACAATTTAAAGACTAAACAAGGATATTTACATTATAAACATTTAAAATGACTAAATTTCATTCAGCATGAAAAAAATAACTAAATAATCCTGATTCATCCTGCTTTTCGTAATTTCTTTAAAAAAGTGATAAAACATGACATTTTGAAAACTAAAATATTTTAATTTATAGATAGATAGATAGATAGATAGATAGATAGATAGATAGATAGATAGATAGATAGATAGATAGATTAAATAATTCCTTATTTATCCTGCTTTAATATGTTTTTTTTAAATGCAAGTTAACAAAAACATGATTTTTTAAAAAGTAAACAAGGACATTAAAAAGATTGATGATCCAAATGTCTCTACAGATCTTTATCTGTTTGTTTTATCAATATTATTACAAAGCCATTCAGTGATTAATAAACATCAGAAATAATTAGACACTCCACCCACGATTTCCGCCCTCCAAATTGGAACCAAAACAAGTCCAGTTAGCAACTGTTATCTGAAATCGAAATCAACAGCAAGCACATCTGTAAACAACGCATGTGGAGTCACTGAAGCACTGCAGAGGGTCAGAGGATACTTCCAGCATCGCCAATGAAAGAAAGAGACAAACCACTTACAGGAATTCCTCTTGCTGCCACTGGCGGATCCTGGAGAAGACATCCCAGAGCCGATGCCGAGTCTGACCTGGAGTCTTGCAGTTGAATTGTTAATGATGATTTACAGCACAGGCCACCTGCCACACATCCTGAACGTCTAGACAAGCAGCAGTGAAGGGTTAGAGAAGCACACACACACGCACTCTGCGAGTGATGCTGTGGAGCAGTGCAGTATGTGTCGAGCGCTCTGCTGTCTGATGGAGCGAGAGGCAGAACGGCAGTGAGTAGTAGATAGGAATGTACCACTCAGCATCTCAGAAGGGGAACCGCTCAGAAAGAGAAAGACTGCGTTAATAGAGCATGGAAACCAAGAAGAACAGAAGAATAAAGAATGGAATATGATTACATGAACATGACTTCACAATCCTGCTCATTAACCTAAATCATAACTCTTAAAACGAGCCCTGGCTATTGAGACTTCTACTGCTTAATATACTGTGAATTATGTCCCGTACTAAAGCAAGTACATTTGTAGAAAACCCATGAATTACTTAAGTTATTGAAAAAAAGTCTACATGCATTTTGGATTTTGGGTGGGCACCATTATTTTATTTTATTTTATTACATGAGTGTCTGGAATAATTGATTCTGATTGGTCAGTTGCCACATTCCAGGGTATGTCTTTCACAGATCACAACTAAAGAAACTAATAACATTCAGTTACTTCGAATCATCCTTTCCATCAGTGAATACGTTCACACTAATGGTTGTCTCTCCTTCATTCATTCATTTTCTTTTCGGTTTATCAGAGGTCACCACAGCAGAATGAACTGCCAATGAACTCTAATTTCTAATTTAAATATGTAAATCCAATTAATACATTTAAAATACAAGTTTAGATTTCAAAGATATGCAAATAAGTCATATATACATTATCAGGAAGGCTATTCCAGAGTTTAGGAGCCATAAATGTGAAGGCTTGACCTCCTTTACTCGACTTTGCTATTTTAGGTACTACTAGCCCTGAGTTTTGAGATCTTAAAGAGCAGGTTGGATTGTAGTGAGACGGAAGGTTGGTCAGATAAACAGGAGCTAGATTATTCAAAGCTTTATAGGTAAGAAGCAATATTTTAAATTCAATACGAAACTTAACAAGCAGCCAGTGTAAGGAGGATAAATTTGGGATGATATGATCATATTTTTAAGACCTGCTAAGAACTCTGGCAGCTGCATTTTGTACTGGCTGAAGTTTGTTAATAGAGGATGCATTGCAGCCAGCAAACAGTGCATTACAGTAATCCAGCCTTGAAGTCATAAAAGCATGGACTAGCTTTTCTGCATCTGAGATGGATAGCATACTTTATAACATAGCGATATTTCTCAGATGAAAGAATGCATTTTTTGTGACATGGGATATATGATTTTCAAAAGTTAAATTGCTGTCTAATATGACACCCAGATCTTTTATAGTAGAGCTAAAGCTAACTTTGTATCCCTCTAATTGCAGGTTGAGTTGTGAGATCTGCTGTGTACAGGATTTAGGCCCAATAAGTAATAATTCTGTTTTGTCTGAGTTTAAGAGAAGAAAATTGTTGGTCATCCAGTCTTTAACATCTTTATGTTATGAGTTATTAAACCTATTATGTTTAGAAATGTGCTGAAAAAATCTTCTCTAAATAGAAAACTGGGAAAAAATAAACAGAGGGGCTAATAATTCAGGGGGCTATTTAATAATCTGTTCAAAGTGAAAGCAACTGGTGCTGCTTACAAAAAGACACATTTTGAGCTCTTAAAAGCATCAGGACTATGGGTGCATGTTCATCACTATTTGTCTAGTTTATTTGAAAGAGAACCGATGACAGTTGCGTTTTCAGAACCTGTTCCAGACACGGTTGCTTCACGATTCGGGAGCGTGCACGCGTTAAGCAGTCACGCGCACACGTTTTAAGCAGCCACGCGCATCACATCAGCTGTTAGCACGAGTGATCATCATCCTCTCATTTGGTATTAATATGCTTTCTTCTGCTCACGTGATCACAATTATTTTACTTCTCGATTCTAAGATCACATTTGCACGCATATTGGGCAATCCTTATATTGTCGAACCCTGCTTTTAGGAAAACTACAATTTAAAAATCATTTTCAACCAGCCAAAGTGGCTAGTGGAGGTGTCTGTCTAACCCGCCAAAGCTGAAATCTACCCGCATTTGGCGGGTTGGCGGGTGTTAATGTAAAGCCCTGCCAGTCATTATGGTGGTACATGTAGAGACATTTTTTTTCTGAAGTGTTACTTGGTGAAAAAGTTTGAGAACCACTGGTTTAGAGAAAACCAGGCACCGCTTATCAGCATAACATCCCTACAGTGAAGCATGGTGGTGGCAGAATCATGCTGTGGGGATGATAGAGGGGTCAGGATAGAGGAAAAAATGAATGCAGCATTGTACAGAGACATCCTGAATGAAAACCTGCTTCAGAGTGCTCTTGACCTCAGACTGGGGCGACGGTTCATTTTCCAGCAGGACAATGACCCAAAGCACACCGCTAAAATATCAGTTCAGTGGCTTCACAACAAGAATGTCCTTGAGTGGGCCAGCTAGAGCCCAGCTCTAAATCCTATTAACCATCTCTGGAGAGATCTGAAAATGTCTGAACAGAGTCACTTCCCATCCAACCTGATAGAGCTTGAGAGGTTCTGCAAAGAGGAATGGGCAAAAACTCCCAAAGACAGGTGTGCCAAGCTTGTGGCATCATATTCAAAAATACTTGAGGCTGTAATTTCTGCCAAAGGTGTATCAACAAAGTATTGAGTAAAGGCTGTGAATCCTGATGTACATGTGATTTTTTTAGATTTTGTTTATTTTTAGTTAATTTGTAACAATTAAAAAAATTCACATTGTCATTATGGGGTATTGGGTGTGGAATTTTGAGGAAATCAATTTATTTAATCCATTTTGGAATAAGGCTGTAACATAAAAAAAAATGTGGAAAAAATGAAGCGCTATGAATACGGATGCACTGTACATTCTGGACATAACATTATTGATCGGTTAATGACATGACAAGAACTTTCACAAGAAAGAACAGAAGTCTAGCTTATTTCAGTGAATAATTAGGTACCAATCCATCAATCCATGTAAAATGTAAGATAGTATTGTATTTTTTTATTACAAGTTTTTTTTATTAGTGAGTTTAATAAAGTATGTGTTTTTTATGTGTTTTTGTATTTTTTTGGTTCAAAATTTATAAAGTTTCAAGCTCTAAACCTACTTGAAATTAAAACTTATTATTAAAACACCATCTGTTACCTGCAAATCACTCTCATCGCCAAATTCATTTATCAAAGCACCACAAAACACTTCTGGATTTATCACGTGACAGTTTGAATAATGACAGCTGCCACGACTGGATGGAAAAGCTATTATGTTTTATCTGACATGAATGATACACCCTGGCAGTCAACATGAAGCTAATTAGACATCATAACAGATGCATGTAATTGGTTTGAGAGCCATTCTGTAGTGAATCATCTGAGAGCTCAATAAACTGAAGATTGAACCTGCACAGCTAAACGCAAACCTAATGTTACTCAACATTTCTGCACATGAAGCAAATACAGTAGCTTTATTGTGAATGAAGAATAAATATTTATTATTAACAATTATTGAATTGTATTAAACCTTCTGAATTTAATTGTTCTATTGAACTAATGTTCTATTATGAAACAAAGAGATACATCCAATAAGTCAACAATACAGTTTAATGAATCCAATACAGTGTATGTTATGCATTATCTTATACATTCATGTATTTTTATTGAGCATATGTTTTGTTTTGTAGATAAAAAATATTTATATAATAATTAAAAAAATTTAAAATCTACTGAAAGGGAGTTTAAAGTAATATGAGTAGTATTTAAAACACACTGCACATCTTATAAGATTGTCTTAAGCATTTTAAAATACATATCTAGTTTTTCAAAATAAATTTTTGGTAAGCATCATATAGAATATGTAACTCAATGTAGATGTATTACATTAATTATTTAAAAGATGATTTATTCATTTGTTTATTATTTTGATTTCTCTTATTTTTTAAGTAAATATTTTTCAATAATAATAACACATTTGTTGAAAATCGTAAAGTGGGGATTGAAAGGTCACATACAGTTAGTCAGAATAATTAGCCCCCATTTGAATTATTATTTTTTTATTTTTTTAAATATTTCCCAAATTATGTTTAACAGAGCAAGGAAATTTTCACAGTATTTCTGATAATATTTTTTCTTCTGGAGAAAGTCTTGTTTGTTTTAATTCGACAACAATAAAAGCTGTTTTTAATTTTTAAAAGCCATTTTAGGGACAAAATTGTTAGCCCCTTTAAGCTAATTTTTTTCCCAATAGTCTACAGAACAAACCATCATTATACAATAACTTGCCTAATTACCCTAACTAGCCTAGTTAACCTAATTGTCCTAGTTAAGCCTTTAAATGTTACTTTAAGCTGTACAGAAGTGTCTTGAAAAATACCTAGTAAAATATTATTTACTGTCATCATGGCAAAGATAAAATAAAGTTAATAAATTAGTTATGATAAATTAGTTATTAAAACTATTATGTTTAGAAATGTGTTTAAATAATCTTCTCTCTGTTAAACAGAAATTGGAGAAAAAATAAACAGGGTTACTAATAATTTAGGGAGGCTAATAATTCTGACTGCAATTAAATAAACAGAAAACAAACTTTAAACAGTTCAAAGTAAACATTGTATTAAACCTATAATTTTTTGTACATGTATGAAATTAAAGTACAAGTGGATTATTTATTTATTTAAAGTTTAATATTTACATTTTTTTTACATATCAAACATAGCATATATCAAACATAATTTGTATTAGAAAGATCAAATGTACATACAAGTATTTTGTCATTTATAAACAAACAAAAAACAACACATTTTGCCTAACTGTGTGTTGCATTTGAGGATTTATTTGTTTGTTTATCGGATTTGGATGTATAATTATTGCACAATTAATGAGTACCAAGACAGTATACATACATTAAGATTCCATGTTGACTTTACTCTTACAAATTCTTCATAATAAGATCTTAAAGTACCCAAGAGGTCATTCAGGATTACAGTAAGCAAAAATCATTCTTTACTCTTCATAATCCCTGCGGCTGTGGAAAAGAGCCGCGTCTGCAGGAATGCAGCTCTCTATGCTAAAGTAACGCCTCTCAATCACCAGCACATCAATACTGACCTCACAAACTGTTATTCTCAATCGCCTTTCACTAACGCTCACATCCAAAGCATTACAACTACTGCTGACCACACATTTCAAAAGGAGGAGCAAAGCTTTCAGGGTAAAATACAGTGCTCTCCTTTAATACTAAAAAAAATAATGTCTAAATACTTAAAAAAAATAACATTGTAAAATACAAACATTCTGCTTTCATTTATTACATTTACATGGACAAAAACATTCTGTAATGAATAATAATCTGATTAAGAATCTACCATGTAAACTATGTTTTTTTTTCCATCTTCAAGTCAAATTAAACACAAATTAAATATACACACTTTATTAGACTTCTTTCACAATCCTGTTGTTTACCTGTCATGTGGTTCATGTGGTTTCTGTTATTGTCATGTGATTCCTTTGTTCAGTTTTTCCGCCATTCGTTTCATTTGTTTCACCTGTCACACTCCTGTATGTATTCAGTTCAATCCTGTCTTGTATATTCATACCCATGAGTTTTCTTAGTTCTTTGTCTGGTGTTGTCATCCTATTTCTCCGTGCATTCCTGCTCCTGGCCAATGAGTGTTTTTGTAAATAAATATACTGAGTTTTTGAGTATTCCTGTGACCCATGCTTTTGTGACAGAGCTCACTATGACAATTACCATCTTGTTGGACTTTTTGCTGTATTTTGTGACAGAATACACAAGATAGTGGTAAATAGTATGATGGCAAATAAAGGCTTTTATCAGGAATTTGTATCTGTCATCTATGTATAGCATGACAGATAAATAACTGAGCTTGAAGCTTTTGTCAAAATAAAAATGAAAAGCCTGAAACAATAGTACATGGTATAGGGGAGAGCAAAATTTACAAATTGGCACTGATTGTATGATCGCCGGACCTATGGTTTCAGTGCAGTAGTGCAAAAAGTGCCAGGAGTAAAAATCTTACTATTTACCCGCCTGCAGGGCAAGTTGTAACAGACAGAGGGTTAGTTGTAACACGTGCATAAAAAGTCAGATTTCACACAATTGATTTAAATTCAGTTTACTTTAAATAGTATAATTCCTCAGTATTTAACTCATTTTTTTTATTCTACATAGCAGAGAATGTTTATATCTTTATCTATTGGATAAATCCATTTGGATTTAATTGCATTATTATCTATTATTATACAATGTATTTATTTTAATTATATATATATATATATATATATATATATATATATATATATATATATATATATATATATATATATATGTATATATATATACTTTTAATTCAAAAAATGTTTTCTCCTGTGTTTCTCATCCAAATTTTGCCAAACTTTTTCAATAATTGCCAGGACACCTGCCGACACTGGTAAAAACCTCAGAAACATGCCATGGTTAGCCCAGAGCAAATACCTTAAAACAGTATGCTGATGTGTGGAATTTTGGATGGTGTTGCCAATGGTAACAAACAAACAAACAAACAAACAGAGAACAGGTGCAAACAGATTAAGGTTTTATCAAAATAAACATGGGCTTATTGACATTAGTTAACAGGGCCTAAAAATGAATGACTTCATTATAAGGTTAATATACGGTAACATATTATCGTTAGCTCCGTGTTCTAACAATATGCAATGCATCAAAATTTGACCCATCAGCAAAATAATTATTAAACATTTTTAACATTACTGGGTGATTCAGTGGTTCATGTTGGGTTGTTTCATATTTAAACTGTTTGTTAGTTTGCTAGCTAATTTCTTTTCAAAATCTAAGGTAATTTATCTTCTGACACTTTCAGTAAAGCTCAGTATTTGCTTCAGCTAGGACATCACAGAAATATACAGTAATTGATCCTAACATACAAAGTTGTAACGGGTGGTTAGGACAAAAAAATAATTTTAATATGAAAAAGATACCTTGTATCTTAGTTAGGACGGGGTGTAGCAAAGATGAGTAAATGTGATGCTGTAAGTTCGTTGTTTGATTATGTGAGTAAATATATATTTCAGCATTAATTAAAAGAATCGTATTGTAAAGTATTACCAAAATCTCCAAAAATCACAGATAAAGAATCACAGAGGGCAGTTGGATCATGGGGTGACAGTCTTCAAAAACAAAAATCATTGACATCAAAACAAATAGTTTGAAAGATTAAATCTCTATTCTCTTCCAAAAACCAAACTCTTGTGTTTCTTGTTTTGTCTATGTTATGTTAAGATCAAAACATTAAACAATAATTACATTTCCCCAGTCTTCTTTGCTCATATTTCATAGATCAATGGTGCTAATATAAAGGGAGGGCATATTAGAAACCAGTATTGCATGCCAATTGATTTGTTCTTTGTAACAATTGAGAGCGGAGAAATCATCCTATGGCACATTATGCAAACTTGTTTCCCAGACAAAATATTTCCCTTTAAGTGTTGTTTTGAGAAAATCCATGTCCCACTCAAGCACTTAAGAATGTTTTTTGATTCCTGACCACATCTCCTCTGCACTTCTGTTTCTGATCACCCGTGTCAGCAGAAACATCCCTCTCTTTTGGAAAATAACTGGGTTTTGTTGATGTTTTTTGTTGTCTGTTCTGAGAGCAGCAGATCATCTCTGGAGACCAGAGAGCTGGAGATACAGCTGCTTAAAATGGGTTCAGCCTCAGGATAGGTATTGACAAGTTCTGATCAAACAGAATGACAAACTAAAAGCCAAAACTTTGATTTATGTAAAAACAGCTACATTTTATTGACCGTATAGGAAAATGATAAGATTAAACTCGATATGTTTTTATTTTCTTTTAAATGCAGTGCAAATTGTAGCTGAGGCTACAATTCGCACAGGCTCTTCAAAATGGACAATAGAAGATTGGAAAAATGTTGCCTGGGTTTTGAGTCTCGTTTTCTGCTGTGACAATCCGATGTTAGGGTCAGAATTTGGCCTTGTATCAATGATTCAGGCTGGTGGTGTAATGGTGTGGGGGCACACTTTGAGCCCATTAGTACCATTTGAGCATTGTGTCAACGCCACAGCCTACCCGAGTATTGTTGCTGACTATGTCCATCCTCATCATCTCAGACTGGTTTCTTGAACATGACAATGAGTTCACTTTACTCAAATGGCCTCCAAAGTCACCAGATCTCAATCCAATAGACCACCTTTGGGATGTGGTGGAACTGGAGATTTACATCATGCATGTGCAGCCGATAAATCTGCAGCAACTATGTGATACTATCATGTCAATATGGACCAAAATCTCTGAGGAATATTTCCAGTACCTTGTTGATTCTTTGCCACAAAAGATTAAGGCAGTTCTCAATTTCAGGAATTTTATTCAAGACACTATTAGAGTGAAAGAAACTTACACACATTTTGGATAGTGTGTTTGCTTGAGTCTAAAAGTGTCTGTGGTCAACATGAATGTAATGAATCATCAAGGACCACAGTTTCAGCTAAAACAATCTCTAACATGAAAAAAAATGCAATCTATATCTAACTTTGCATTGTCTTAGCAGCAAATTTTCATAGTGGATCTATAAAGCACAGCTCTACTACTGTTCCCTAATAGAACATCTTTCCTGCAAGCCTTTAAAAGCTCCATCAATAATGCTATGATCCTGCAGGGCAGCTGGAGATCATGTTTGATTTACACCCAGGAAAACCATACTGAACAGAGTGAAATATAAAAAACACAAAGTGAAAAAAATTGCCCCCGGTCCAAACTGAAATACGATTGTTGAGGCGCAGTGCTTTTTCACAGTCATAAGCTCAGTGATTCTGCCCAGTAACTGTGGTGAGCTCAAACTGCGAGATCAGCACAACTGCATTACTGGACTCTCTTTGCTTTCCCTTTGCTTTCCCTTTTAAACGTGGATTGACAAATGTGTGTAATGAGCCTCAGTATACTTTTTTGTCTAAAACATTAAACCGAAAGGATTTGACCGTTGAGATGTCTGCTGATTTAATGTTGAATCATTACTTTTTTATGTTTCTGAGAGAATTGTTTTATGAAAATATTAAAACTAATTTGAAGAATTATTATATTATATTATATTATATTATATTATATTATATTATATTATATTATATTATATTATATTATATTATATTATATTATATTATATTATATTATAGTCTTGGTTCCAGCTGGTTCCAATGCGTTCATCCTCAGGATGGGTATTGATTATATAGAATGTCATGTTATACAAAACCCCTCCTTTTACACAATATGCCTGAATCAATTCCTTAAAGTCAGTTGATAAACTTGAGCTAATATCTGTTTTTCTATAGCATTACAGATAAAATATAAACAGAATATTATGTAGTTGTGTGTAAATTTAAACCAACCCTTTGTGATTATTACCAGCGATCTAGCAGTTGTAGATCACTGGAGAACTACAATTCTGCCACCTAACCGGACTACAAATCCCAGAAGTTATTGCTCCAATCACTCCTGCCACATCTGACAATCATCCAGACACTGACACACACACACACACACACACACACACACACACACACACACACACACACACACACACACTCACACACACACACACACACAGCTGAAACTCGCCTTCATTGATTACCTGGACTATATATACACCACACTTTCACGCAAACATTACTGAGTCTTGTTCACAGTTAGCATTATGAAGCGTTTTCGTTGTCTTGCCTTCTGGTGTTTTTTGGACCCTTGTTTGTTGTGTTGTTTATGCTTTTATACTGCCTGCCTGACCATTCGTCTGTTATTTTGACCACATTCTTTGGATTACCCTCATGCTTCAGTTTGTACCTGTTCGACCATTGTCTGCCTGACTACTCTTGATTTATTAAACTGCACATAGTGGTGGGCAAAGCGAGGCTTCATGAAACACTGAAACAGTTGAAGTAAATGTGTCGAAGCTTCGAAACGTTTCGAAACCCTACTCTACAGCAAAGAACAGTTGAGCAAAATTAAACCCCACTTTGTAGGACTGAACCTTCAAGTGATTTAGTGGAGCGGGTAAGGTTTCTGACTTCCATGGGGTAGTGGGTTCAAATCCAGGCTGATACAGCTATTTTGAAATGCTTTCATATCAGTTTGAAATGCTCTGTTCTTGTATCGTTTCGTTTCAACATTGGTCAGACACCTGAATAAACACTTTGTGAATAAATATGTCTTGTTTTGGTCATAAAACAGGGTTGTTGCTAGATCAGACAGGGTTGTGGCCAGAAGTTAGCAAGAATTATTTATATTATTCATTCATTCATTCATTTATTTTCTTGTCGGCTTAGTCCCTTTATTAATCCGGGGTCGCCACAGCGGAATGAACCACCAACTTATCCAGCAAGTTTTTACGCAGCGTATACCCTTCCAGGCACAACCCATCTCTGGGAAACATCCACACACACATTCACACACACACTCATACACTATGGACAATTTAGCCTACCCAATTCACCTGTACCGCATGTCTTTGGACTGTGGGGGAAACCGGAGCACCCAGAGGAAACCCACGCGAAGGCAGGTAGAACATGCAAACTCCACACAGAATGCCAACTGAGCCGAGGTTCGAACCAGCGACCTTCTTGTTGTGAGGCGACAGCATATATTATTTATTAAATTTCCAATTGTATTTTATTAATGTCTACCCAAAACCTAAACTCAACCATCACAGTACTGTAAAAATATTAATTATTGTTTTACATTTTTACAAAAATGATGGCATATTCGCAGCTGTATCCTATCTAGACTACACCATAAAACAGTAACAAGATTAAAATACATAAAATCATGATTTCGGAGTATTTGTAAAAGTTGTGATTTGAACCTAAAATTAATTTGAAGCACAGTAGAAACATGTACATGAACAATCCACTAGGCTATATGAGACAAAAATTTTAGCAGACGCTGTCAGTCAAATGCAGATTTGCCTGGTTTCGAAACGCTTCTAATCTTATCGATGCTTTAAATCGCTTTTGTCACCTGACCAGGTGTTTCAAAATAATTAGTCAACATGGTTCGGTGCAGTGTTTCGAAACACTTGCGCTTCGGGATGTTTACACTGTCAAAATGTCAGTTTCACTTCAGCCATCCATAACTGCATGTGAATCTGCATCTCTGTTGTCCCAACCCGTATGTTACACCTTCAGTTTGCTAATTATTTCACGTTTACTAGTAATTACAGCATTATTGGACAGTAAATTACACAGTAAATAATAAACATTATTCTCCAAACAAACCTTATGATAAACTATGAAACTTCAAACTTGATGTATTATTATTCATCTTTATCTTAAAACCATGTTCTCTTGTCTTTCAGTCCTCCATGATTTGAAAATTGCTTGCGTTGCCAGCACAACTCAAAATAAACTTATTTTGACAAAAGATATGTGAATTAGCATCAGCAACTGCCACCAACAAAGGAAATATTAAGATGGCACCCAGGGTAAATGAATAAATCGCTGAGGAATATCCACAAGATTAATGTAAACATCACTGAATTGGATCTCTGACAGAAATATGATGGTCCTAAATGACTGAAAATGGCCACTGTATGTTGATCACAAGTGTCCACATTTTAAAGTTTGTGACCATATCACTGTTTTGTTTATTCATTCGTTTATTTTCTTTTCGGCTTTATCAAGTCTTTTTATTAATCAGCAGTCGCCACAGCAAAATGAACCACCAACTTATCCAGCATATGTTTTACCCAGCGGATGCCCTTCCAGCTGCAACCCATCACTGGGAAACATCCAAACACACTCATTCACACACATAAACTAAGGACAATTATTATATATTTTTTTTTACTTACCCAATTCACTTATACCCCATGGGAAACAGGAGCACTTGGAGGTAACCCACGCGAACATGGTGAGAACACGCAAACTCCACACAGGAATACCAACTGACCCAGCCGGGGATCGAACCAGTGACTTTCTTGCTGTGAGGCAATTG
Source organism: Danio rerio (assembly GCF_052040795.2). NCBI lineage: Eukaryota > Metazoa > Chordata > Actinopteri > Cypriniformes > Danionidae > Danio > Danio rerio. The sequence goes on from NC_141039.2 coordinate 28,346,767, forward strand.
TGCTACCCACTGCACCATCGTGCCGCCCCTGTTTTGTTTATATGTGTTGGAAATATTCATAGCTTGAAACATGGAAATATAACCAGATTTTTGTTTTGTTTTTTGGCTCTGCACAGTTCACAAGACTGAAAACAATCAATTACAAACTAATGGTTAGAGGCTAATGGCTTAAGCCGTCAAACTGACATCAACAGAAAAGGAGGAATACTCCAAACGTGGAAGCAACAGTCCAAATTTTATTGAAGATTACCTAATTTAAATTTTTTTCAACTTTTTACCTAAAGATTAACACTATGCGCTAACAAATTCTGATTCCACGTGGACTCTAAGTTGCATACTTCACAGATTCCATTGACATGATAGCTCCTGTGTATGTGCTAAAATGTACTCTAAGTGCTTATGAGCAGGCATTTGCTGCAGTTCATCCATTTACACTGACTGTGACCTGAATTCTTTCATTGCACATCAAAGTGTCCGATGTTAACAATGGTGCATTTTAATACACGGAAGAGCTTTAAAAGCTTTCGAATCTCTCCCGCTCTCCACCTTGCCTTCATTTCCTCAGAAGGGAGATTAAGAAACAGAAAAGCTGCATGCACTTGACATTCGACTGTTTAATTTATATCCCGTTTCAGCACTAGAAACCTCTGGGCATGTTTGATGTCAGAATGTGTTAATCGTGAGGGTCACACACACACACACACACACACACACACACACACACGCACACACACACACACACACACAGAGAGATTAGCATTAAAATCTGAAGCTCTCAAAAATGAGGTTTATGCGGAGTTTATGAGGTAATTTGAATATCATGTTAGAGCACTAATGACCTTCAGTAGACCATGGTTAATGTATTAGAGCGCCAGATAATTTATGAATTGAATCATACAGATTTAAGTTTTAATTGTAAGGTGGTTTGGCTAGTGATATTAAGAAGTCAACAATAAATCAAAATTAACAATACTTATGGAATGCATAATGCAAAATTTATTAAAAAAGACTTATGAAAAAAGATTATCTAACTTTATTATTGACATTGTGTAATCTATTTGCTGGCAAGAGCAGGACAAACTATCTAACACATGATATTATTCACCAACAACAAACTACAATCATCCAATCAGACCACCCCACTCTTTACCTTTCCAATCTTGAAACCAAATGTCACCGACTCAGTCCCAGTCATTCCCCTCGCTGGCCAGCAGAGGTCGCCATCCCCGGACTTCTAGCATTACATCATCCACTTAGACTGATTGTGCAAACACCTGAACTGAATCACGGTAATGACCCACGCCACCTATTTAAGCCACACTCAAACCACTGTTCATTGCGAAGTCTTGTTTAGCCCCAGCCAGCATTTCTGAGCGTTATTTCCTGCCTGATCTCTTGTGCATAACCCCGGACTGTTCCTGACTCTGAGTTGCTTTCTGCCTGCCCACGATCCTTGCTTGTTACACAAATTCTGAACCACGCTGCCTGCCCTCGATCCACGCCTTCTATAGGACTCTGAACCACGCTGCCTGCCACTGATCTAAGCCTGGTAAATCACTCTGTGTCTGTCAGCCGCCAGCCCCAACCACCTTGATTGATTCTAAACATAATCGTTTTAATATCTCTAATGTCTGATTTATTTGATCTTTGTCATGATAACAGTAAATAATATTATAGTTAGGGTAATTAGGCAAGTGATTGTATAATGATGGTTTATTTTGTAGACTAGCGAAAAACAAATTAGCCTAAAGGGGCTAATAATTTTGTTCTTAAAATGGGATTTAAAAAATTATAAACTGCTTTTATTCTAAAATAAAATATAGTTTAAATAAAAGAAATAAGACTGTCTACAGAAGAAAAAAATATTATCAGACAAACTGTGAAAATTTCTTTGCTCTGTTAAACATCGTTTGGGAAATATTTAAAAAAGAAAAAAATCATTCTGGCTTCAACTGTAACTAATGTCTAACTATTTAAAGGGGATGTCCAATTATTATGTGTTTTAATATTATATCACACTTTACAAGATGTAAAATAAGTCTCTGATGTCCCTGTGTGTAATTTTCAGCTCAAAATACCCCACAAATAATGCTTTATAACTCTTTGAAACTGACCGTTTTAGGCTTTGATCTTAATGGTGCCATTTTGGTGACTATCGCTTTAAATTCAAATGAGATTGTGCTCCCTGCACTCTTTTCAAAAGAGAGCAGAGCTACAAACACCTATGTGTCAGCATAGTGACAGATTCAAAAAACAAGAATATCATCATATGCTCATGAGATTGTTACTAATGGGTAGGGCCAGACGGAATCTGCGGATGTTTTTTTGCTATTTCTGCGGAAATTTAGGTAATACTCTGCGGATTTCTGTGGAATGATTTTGGGAGTATCATAACTAAAACCTTAATATAGGAAATAAACAATAATACTTTTTTTTTACTTTTATTTAATGTTTAAAATGCAAATCCAATTGGATTCACTTTATTTTGTAAACAAAGCAAGTCTCATATAATATATCTACTAAAAGACAGAAAATATTACTTTACAAACTGCATTGTACTTAAATCCGATTAACATTTTCATATTAGCCAATAATATTACATTAATTAATTTTAAAACTGAATAAATTTAGATTTACACATATTTACTCAAAGTAAATAAACAGAATTAATGTGTTGAATTCAGTGGAAAATCTGCGGAATTCTGCACGTGCAGATTCTGTGTGGGCCTACTAATGGGTTACATTTCCCCTCTGATGACATGTTCAAAGGGAGAATGTCAATCAAAGTGTTTCCGCAGACTGTTTTTATAAAGTGGTGTTATAAACATTTTAATTAATAAATGATTAACATTTGAAGCTGGTTCTATTCACAGACTGTTGCCATGCAACTGTGTTTAAACAAACAGATTTTCCATAATAGGTTGATACCTCCTTTAATAACTCTTATCATGAAGACAGTACATAAAGATACTTGTATTCAGAATAAAGTGATTTTTAAATGCTTACCTAGGTTATTAGGTTAACTAGGCAAGTTAGGTTGTGTCACAATTTTGGTTTTGTGTGTACTTTCTGTGTTTGTGTTGTTGTCATGTCGTTTTACTTACCTACACGTGCGTTTGTTGTTGCATGTCTGTGTTGTTGTGATCGTGTGGTTTAACGCTGATCAGCTGTTATGATTAGCTGCTTCAGCTGTGGCTCATTTCCGCACCTACTGTATATCTGAGCAGCATTTCTTTGCTTCGTTGTCAGTTTATTATTGTTAGTTCATGTTGACTCTGTGTCTAGTCAGGTGTGTGTATGGCATTCCTCTGGATAACCTGAGCTTTTTAGCCTGGTCTGGCTGCCTTGAGAGGGGTCTGAATCAATGACTGTAAAAAATATGGACGACGCAACAGCGCCATTTCTTATTGAACGATTTGAAGGCAAAACGCCCCGTGATGGGCACAAACTGTCGCAAAAGACTGCTGAAATTGAAGCCTGGTCATGCGCAGAAGGACTGCCTGATGGAGCCAGAGGGGGAGCTGTGAAATCAAGCTTTCAACCAAACCCTTTTGCATTAAATCAACCACGTCCCCTAAACTGCTCACTTGACCACCGGTATCCGCACTATAACAAAGGCTCTAAACATAAATATAAGCTCTTACATTTAAAAACACATAATAATATACTGTTTAAAAACTGTGTGATATAAGCTGTTATGATTTAATAAAAGCAATACATGTTGGACTGCAGAAATAAACAATTTTTCATACACTCTAGCCTGAGTTAGACTAATATGAGCACAAAATGTCTCTTATAACAGAGTTTTTGGTATTTGTTATCTTACTGTATATATAAACAACACATACATTTTTAGAAAAGTTTTTATTTTTTAATCAGCAATCAACAGAACTCAAAATATACACACCTTAGATAACAATTTACCATGCGGGAAAAATCATGTGTTTAAAAGAAAAATACAGCGAGATTTCTAAACATCAACAGAACATTTACACATCCCAACACTGCACTAAAATAATCCTCGTCAACTTGTGCAATAAACTTCGCAGTAAGGAATGTATCAGCAAACTAATAAAGCTGAATAAAGCCCTGACCTTACCAAATAAACCGTGTTTCACCAAATCCTGTATTTCAGAAACTATAGATTACTGCTAAACAACTCATTTTATCATGGTAAAATAACACAGAAATCGAATAATAACACTTCAGTCTCCTCCTGAAGCTCCAACGTCTGCTTTGAGAAACTGTCAATCACAGCTGTCAATCACGATGACACGCCCAGCATTAAATTACTGCTAAAAACAAACTGTTTACAAAAATGAAGATCTGCACCTATATCAAGATATCATGATAACTTGCGCCTTAATTGACCAGAACCATCTTTCAGGACATTTTATTGCAAGTGTAATTCTTTTTTTTTTTTTATTTGGGCTCATGTCTCGTTCATTAACACAGAGGAGGAGTGCTTTATGACTTGTACTGCAGCCAGCCCCAGGGGGTGATCTTACAGCCGAGACCTTCACTCAAAAGCAGGCATGTGGCACACTTGGTCTGAATGCAGACCTGGTGCAGATGCAATCTGAGCTGCATGCAATGCATTTAAATGGGCTCACCTAACCCTACCCGCTAATAGTGACATCACAAGCTTCACTGAGTGCATTGTGTCTGACATTGCAATCTCAGCTTGCATCATAAAGGCTGCATCCAGATACACTCCTGAACAAAACTTTACGATCAGGGAAAGCATTTAAAGTATTCACATTATGGACTGGTGGATAATCAGGTTGTAAAAACTGTGAAATGCCAAATAAAGACACGGGTGCAACACACACACACACACACACACACACACACACACACACACACACACATAGGCTATGCAATCTGGACGAGTCACCAATCGGAGTGAAGATCGGCGGGAGAAACATCGAAAACCTGAAAAGGACCTCGAATATCTGGTCCGAAAAGTGAAAGAAGAAAGTGAACACATGGGACTGTACCTCAACATCAAGAAAACGAATGTAATGACAACAGCATGCAATGGTACAGTCCACATTACAATTGACAATGAGGAAATCGAATCAGTCCAAGACTTCGTCTTCCTTGGATCCAAGATCGACCACAATGGCGAGTCAGGGCCGGAGATCAGACAAAGAATCGCACTTGGCCGCAGTGCAATGCAAGGAATGGAGAAGGTATGGAAAAGCAAGGTCATCAGCATTGTAACAAAGATCAGAATAATCAATGCCATCGTTTTCCCAATCTTCATGTATGCATGTGAGAGCTGGACACTCAAGAAGAAAGACAGAAGGAAGATCGATGCTTTCGAATTATGGTGCTGGAGGCAAATGATGCGCATACCATGGGCAGCAAAGATCACAAACAAAACGATCCTGGAGCGTGTCAAACAAAATGTATCGCTAGAGGGCAAAATCACCAAGCAGCGGCTCTCGTTCTTTGGTCATATCATGCAAACCAACTCCATGGAAACAGCTTTCACGCTCGGTGCAGTCAGTGGATCAAGAAGAAGAGGGCGTCAGAGAACACGATGGCTGGACACAATCAAGACTGACACGAACTTGAACATGGAAGAACTGAAAGAAGCAGTCAGAAATAGGAAAGCATAGCAGATCACGATTCATAAAGTGGCCGAAAGTCGGTGTCGACTGATTGGCTAATCATCATCAACAGAGGTTAGGCAATTAAATGAAAATCTATTAAATTAATTAAATGAAAATCAAAAGTTTAGGACCCTATAGCCTTAAAAAGTTAAATTATGTGCAAAACTGACTTTGCTGTCATTTTCCTTCAGTCAGTCAAACTGTCATGATCTCTGGATGGCAAAGGCAAAAAGGCTTTCTCTTTTTGAACGTGGCAGGATTGTTGAGCTGCACAAGCAAAATCTTTCTCAGTGCATTATTGTTGCCGAGGTTGGATGCTGTAAGACAGTAATTTTTTTATTATTTAAAGAGCATTTTAAAGGGCCTTTACTGATGCTGACTGCAGCCAAATAACCATCAGATTAAATTTTTGAGTGAAGGGCTTAAAGAACAAAAAACGTCTTCAAAGACCACTTCTTCTCCCACAGCACAAACTTGCCCATTTGTAACTTGCAAGGGAGCTCAAAACATACCAGACATGTCACAAATAACTACATCGCTGAGAATTATCCACAAGATCAACAGAAACATCAATGAATTAGAGATCTGACAGGAACATGATGGTTTTAAATGACTAAAAATGGCCACTGTATATAGATCACAAGTTTCCAAAATTTAAAGTTTGTGACCATATCTCTGTTTTGTTCTGTTTATATTAAATCAAAATATTCGTGGCTTGAAACATGAAAATATGACCGGATTGTAATGTGTTTCTCTGAATATCCCAGTATGCAGATACCATTATTGTCCATTGTTTTTTGTTCATCAGCTGATCAAAAGTTTAGGACCGTAGCCTTAAAAAGTTAAATTCTGTGCAAAACTAGCTTTGCTGTCATTTTCTTTCGGCCAGTCACACTGTCATGATCTCTGGGTTGCCAAAGGCAAAAAGGATTTCTCTTTTTCAATGTGACAGGATTGTTGCGCTGCACAAGCAATATATATATATATATATATATTTTATATATACTTTTTCCTTTAATGGTAAAATTGAGCTTAAGAAGTTTACAAAAACAGACGCTAGTTCCAGACCGTGGGTGACCTTCTTGAAGCCATCTTAACCACATGGAGCAACGTTACCACCTGCCTCCTGGAAACACATAGCCTGCAATAACGAGTATTTGAAGTAATCAACAAGAATGGAGGCACTACTCATAAAATTTTGAGTGCTGTTTTGGCTGTCTTTGGGACTGTTTTGGTTTACATTTTAACTACGGCGTTTGGTCTCTTATGAACTCTGTTTTGGACTCGCACTTACCATTCTATGATCTCTGGTTATTAAAGACACTTGTACTTGGATCCATCTTTGTTTTGCTTATTTTATTTTTGAGCATGAAAGGTTGACCTGGCAAATCGTTGGATGACAATGATTGAGACATTTAAAAAATATATAAATTATTTACCTTAAAAAATATTAAAAAAAAAAAAAAAGAAAACTGCTTTTATTCCCGCCAATCTAAAAGAAAAACATTAAATAATTGTAAATATTTTTAGTAAATTGGGAATTAGAAGTCATTTAATTCGTCAGTTGTATGAATGGGTTTTTAACTACAGCGGTTCAAACTGTAGTTCTGCCAGATGACTAAAAGTTATCAGAATGATGGTGAATGTCATGATTTTCAGCGATCGCTAACCATCAGAGGTCGCTGGTAAACATTCACACTCCTTGAACTACATATCTGCCATGTTATGGACTACAACACCCAGTCAGGCCACACACACACAACCGGTTCAAGATCCAGACTGATTAAACTCTCACAGCTGAAGCCACTCACACCATGATTATTCGGACTATTTAAACCCCTCTGTTCCACACACATGTTGCTGAGTATTGTTAAGCTGTTGCTGTCCTTACGTAAGCGGTTTCCTTGTTTCCTGTTGCCTGTGTTTTTGACTTTTGGACTGTTTATCGTGTTTTGACCCTTTTCTGCCTGCCCCGAACCTTTTGCCTGTTTTATTGGATTTGCTTCTGGATTGCCTACTACACTGTTTATACTGTCATTTGACCCTTGCCTGATTGACCATTCTTATAATAAAGCTGCATTTGGAACTACCCCAGTTTGCATAGTATCCCATTGCAACAGTGAAAAACTAAATTTCTAGTCAAACCATCTTTCTGCAATCTTATACCAAAAACAGAAATAAGGGAAGCATTAATAGTTTAAAATGTGGCAGAGCATTGCTATTAAGTGATTGTATTGTATTGCAATATGGAGCAATTAAGTCTTGATGTTAAATCAAAAGTAATTTCCAAATACTTGATAATGAAATGATTTAATGACAATAATTCTCTATGGTTACAACTGAATTATATATAAACTAACTGTATAAAATGATAAAACATGTAATGATAAAAACATATGATAATAATTGTACCCAGCTTAAATGTGAAATAAACGGGGGAGAGAAAGAGAGAGACAAAGAGTAGTAAGTAGGCCTCAAAAGCCGCGTTTCCACTATCGTGCCAAAAGCGAGCTAGCCAGGGCGAGCCAAGGCCAGTGGCGTTTCCACTGTCACTTCCGGGGCCTAATCGGGCCAAAGCAGGGCTTTCTTGGGGCCAGCGGCCGGCCTTTTTCGGCCCGCCGAATACCTTGGGCCAAGGAGGGCCAGCTGGGACTTCAGGGCAGAGTGAAAGGAGAGGCGGGCAGTTTTCTGATCGCACATGAGTACATGCGCCAAACAAATAAAGAAATAAGGGAAAGAAAACATCTAGCCTTATAGTCTGGGGTCTTTTGCGTATGATCACCCTTATGATTCCCTTTTAAATGTAAGGCTGCTGCATAAAATAATAAAGTAGTTTTAATTTATAGTAACATTCTTTGCTGCGTCCTTCTTGATGTTTCAATAACGCATAATAATCTTTACACCATATTAAAGACACAGCAGACAGTAAAGGTTTTTGAGTGTTTTTGTCAAGTTTAAAAAGTTTGATTGTGCGCGTTTAAATGCCTGTATGTGTGTGTGAGACCAAGCAAGAGCGCTCTTTCACAGCTCTGTTGATGCCGCGAGCGGCTTTTTTCTTTATTTATTTCGGAGATAATACACAATATAAATACAACAGAAAGACATAAAGCTTAACAAATTACGTGCCCACTTTCGTAGACTTTAAACAATATAGTGTCATATCTTGATAAAATAGCCTAAGCTATATTGAAATATAATTTAAAGAATTACAAATATCGGATACATATAAAATCACATTACATAAATAAACCAATATAAAATAAACAAAAGCTAGCTATATGTAGGTAGCCTATATACAATACATAAATCAAACCGTTTTAAAGCCGCATATAGCCTAACATTCATTTTACAAAGACCTATCTGAAAAAAAAGATTTTCGATATTTTCTAAAAACAATTAACACCGGAGAAGGTTTGAAATATTTTTTCTGAAGTAAAATCGCGCAAACATAGCATTATTTGGGTGAGTGAAAGCAGAATCTAGCCTACCTTTTTTGTGTTACTCAGTCCTGCACAGTGCTCACTGCTTTAAACGCATCGGGGGAAAGTCCAAACACAAAATGTGTTTTATATCCTCAAACTACTGTTTACGTTTTTATATGACGTGGTCAAATTTATAAATTAAACTTTAAATAAAGAGCTTTAGTGAATAGCTGCTGAGCGCAGCAAATATGGCTATATTTTATTAGGCTACTCGCTCTTGTGCTGAAACACTTAACACAACGTCTATCAAAACGAGGATGTTAAAAAATACATGCCATATTGAGTTATAAAGGAGAATTTCTGTGGCTTTATATTATGGATGTGTGCGCTCTCTGTGTTGGGTCCCTCCGTTAGAGCACTCGATGCACAATGCCAACAGTCGGTCGGCGAGTAAACAAATGTAATGAATGGAAATACACAGGTCTGTGCGTATAGACATTTCATGTACTGCTGTACAGTAACGTGTCATTTGTTTGTTTCGGTTGTCTTCATTTTAATGGTTTCGTGATGATTCTATGGTGTGCTTTATCTGCCTGTTCTGATTCCCGCTGAAGTGGGCGGGTTGTGTGACGTGTGATTCGGGGACGTTCTGTTGGGCGGTGTTTGCGTGACGCGATGTGAGCTACTAGCCCGACAGTGGAAACGCAACATGATTTCGGCCTCATTTCTTAACCTCCCGGGCTATTGGCCCGGCCCGATTAAAGCCCTGGCTCGCACTTGCCCGATAGTGGAAATGCAGCTAAAGAGACCCTGATAGCAGCAGTAGAGTAAGAGAAAATAGCCTCCACAGCAGGAGAGGAGCAGAGCAGGAAAAGAGACAGAGCAAAGTGTCCCAAGTATTTTGTATCTTTCTTGAGAATGTGACCAAACCCAAATACTGAGTGCGTACTCACAGTACTCACAGTATGTACAGTTGCCTTGAACTGGGCCAAAGCCCGCTTGCGTCTTTAATAAACCACGACAGTTTGCGTTCATTGAACAGAAAGAATGATTAATAAATCTATTTGAAACATTCCCTTAAAAGTCACGTCTCGTCTTCAGTTTCGGGCTCAGGTGCGCTTTGCACTCTCACTATAAGCGTACCGCGCCAAAGCAAAAGTAAACTGAGCCTGATTCAGAGCATTTAAACTTCTCAAACGATCTGGGAAACGGGCCTGGGCACGGTTCGGATAGCATAATGTGAGTAGGCCCTGAGACATTCAAGCTGACCAATTATCATGTGACCACATCGTAAAACCCCTTAAGTCCACACACCAGGCCCTGATCTTATCTGTATTGCCTTTGGAGTCAGTATGGACCTTCTTGGTGAAAAAGACATGTTTTGTCATACATACAAATGCATATGATTATTTTCAATCCTATACAGCTAAACATCACTTGGTGAATATTTGTAAAATAATCTAATAATTGTGCTTTCAAAACACACACAGTACATAGTATTGCATTTATGTAGTAAAGCATGTTCTGTTCATACATTTTATATTAATATACCAAACTTCACTGGACTCTGTTATTTAATACTTGTGCAATGACGCATGCTCTTTATGAAATATTCGGGACCTTGGACATGAAAACCCCTGCTGAGATCTCTTGCAATCACTGTGCAATGCTCCATGAATATAGACGTGTGTGATATTTAATTTAAAAAGCATCTCCCTTTTACACAACCTGTTTTGAAGCAGAAGAGGTGAACAGAGGTAAATGTGCTGAAGGTGCTGAGGCGTGTGTGGATGAGTGTCCCAACAGACACTTCAACTTTTTTAAATCCTGCTATTGGCTACATGATTGTGAAGGTAGGAGGTGGTTGCTAGGCAACATTATGCTCCGGGCAACTTTCAAATTTTGAATCATAGCTCCCTTTGGCTTCTCAGTCATGTTTGTACACTGTTTTACAGTTACCGCCAGAGGAAAAACATGCATTTGCAAGTAGTGCGTTGATGTCAGTGATATCAGAAGAACAAGTGTAAGAGGTGACGGAGGGGTTGAAGACGGTCATGTACGTAGAGGTGGGTAGGGAGTGTTGTTTTGACTTGTTCTGGCAGGTGTTCTGTCACACTGGCAGGTGTGTTCATTTCCACAGGCAGGATGAGTTGCAGCCCATCTGTTCCATGTCTGTAGTTGAGCATAAGTATACTGGAAACATGGAGTTTTCCACAGCAGCGGGTGATGGAGTTGGTTTAGACTTGTGTCAAACACTCCTCAGCAGGTGCTCTGGTCATGAGATGAGAAATACACACACACACTGAAAAAGTTGGTACAGTATCTCTTGCATGCCATCTGTTCATTCTACAGCCTTCTTGATTGAACATGGATTTCTGCTTTTCAAGTATGGACCCTTTTTTACAAGACTGTTGTGATGCATTTAACGGTCCTCATAATCTTAAATCCTTGAAAGATTTTAATATATATAATAAAAAAAAAGGTATAAACATTTATATGCTTACGTGAGGTGTTTCTAATGCAGCGTCTATAGGGCTAAGAGTAAATTTGACATTATTCTCTCCTCTGGCAGCCTTCATAAGTCTACCGAGAAACCCGGAAAGGTGAAAAAGTTCTATAGATGGCAAAAGTACACACATCCTTTACTTAAGTAGAAGTACAGATACTCATGTTTAAAACAGCTCTGGTAAAAGTAAAAGTACTGACTACGCTTGTCTACTTTAGTAAAAGTAAAGAAGTATGGCCTGAAAAATGTACTTAAGTAAAAAAGTGAAAATACCTTTTTCAACCACAGTCCGAAAGACATGCAGTATAGGTGAATAATAGGTAACTAAACTGGCAGTAGTGTATAAGTGTGTGTGTGTGTGTGTGTGTGTGTGTGTGTGTGTGTGGGTGTGTGTGAATGTGCATGTCTATGGGTGTTTCCCAGTACTGGGTTGTAGCTAGAAGGGTATCCACTGTGTATGCTGGAATAATTGGTGGTTCATTCTACGGTGGCAACCCTGTATAAATCAGGAACTAAGTTCAAGGATAGTGAGTGAGGTAGGTGGGAAACTAGACCTTACATCCTATCAATACAATGATATAAACTAACTTACATTTCTAATTTTTAAGTAAAATGTTTGTTGCCAAGTATTTGATTGTTTTAGTTCTAAATGTATAAATCTTTACAAAAAAGCAGTATATTTGTATGTATAGTATGGTATTAGAATGAAAGACTAGAGAAAAACCTGTGCATTATGATTGGAAGTGGACAAATGGCCTAAGCATTTAAACAGCATGTTTTTGAACTGGAATGTGTCTCTCTTGTTTACCTGTGATCCAAACGAGAAAAAGGTGTCTCAAAAGTGTAAGGAGGGCAGCATCAGTCATGTTAAATTCGTTTCCTTTCTTAAAGTAATCCTTATAAACTAGCCCATGTACCGTGCGCAATAGCCTTGATAAGGCTCTGCAGTACAGCACGCAGACGCGCAATGAGGAAAAATAGATTGATTGCATCAAAAATGTGTTCATATTGCGCAGTGACACTAAATAATATAGATTGTGCCACAAAACACATGCAAATAAAAGTAATGACAGTGGTTTAAAAAATGGTTTAAAAAATGTAAGAAGTATAAAGTACAGATATTTGTGTAAAAATGTAAGAAGTAAAAGTAAAAAGTTGTCTGAAAAATAAGTACTGATACCAGAAAAAAACTACTTAAGTACAGTAACAAAGTATTTGTGCGTCATTACTTCCCATCTAGAGTGCTTCAATATTTTAGTTTAAGATGAGTTAATAAATTACTTTGTAATGTATGAAGTTATGCTTTTTCAGATGTTTTACATTTTTCATGACATTCGGTCAAAGATGCTAAAAGGCCAATTTCTCTCAAATATTTTTCACACATGTTAGCAAGCACTCCTTGAGATAAGCTATCCATTTCATATCAAGATGCTGATTAGACAGCATGATTATTGCACAAGTGTGCCTTAGGCTGGCCACAATAAAAGGCTATTAAATAAAATGTGAAACTTTATCACACATCGCAATGCCACAGATCAGAATTTGCCTGCTGACTGCAGGAATGTTCACCAGAGCTGTTGCCCATGAATTGAATGTCCATTTCTCAACTAAAAACAGTCTATCAAGGCAAAACAAAAAGTAAAACAAAAAACTAATACTCAAAACAAAAACCACAACCAAAACCAAAAAATAAAAAAGCGGCCAAACAAAACACAATAAAAGAGTAAAACAAAATGACGTACAAAACAAAATCAGCTTTACAACCAACCAAAAAGCAGCATTTCATGCCAACTCTATTACCGTACGTTCACACCGAAATTGGTGAGAGCATCCAAGGTCGCTTTGGCCGCCCTGGTGACAACGCTGTCTGCCTTCAGCTCCGGCGGGGAGAGCGTCAAAATTCGCTACATTGATCTCGTATTTAAAGGAGCCATTGCAGCATATCAGTTACATTCCTGCATAAAACATGTTTCTAGCGTGAAAATGTTGCACACTTCTTATCAAATTCATATAACAATGAAAGATCAAGTTGCCTGTGGTGTGGCTTTGCTCTATTGATCCAATATGTGTCCATATGTCTGAAATATCCTGAAGCAGTTATACTGTTTTGTACTGTCACGTCGCGTGAGATTCTTTTTTAAGCTAAATATATATATAACATTAATGCACATCAGTAACTCGCCAGTAACTTATTTAATGCATGTTCATGTAAGAAACATTGTAAATAATTGGAACGACCGCAATCATCAAACCCTTGGGAACAACTGTGGTCGGAACCAAAGTTCATAGGTCTGTGTTCTCTGAACTCCTATCAAGCGGTGGACGTCTTCATTCTGATTGCTTGCCGCCGAACCGTGTCATAGCTCATTACCATAAAGTTAACTTGATTTTAACTCACCTCGACGCCCACGCCAGCAAAGACGCGCCGCGCTGCTCCTCGCTGCTTATCGCAGCGGGCTCTCATTGAAAATTAATGACTTCCAGCTACTTTGATGCTCTCGCCGCTTTCGGTGTGAAGGTATGGTTAGCATTACAGCTACCAGCAACTAACCATTACAAATATGTGCTTTTGTTTTGCTCAAAGTAATGTTTTGTAAAACCGGTTGCACATCAGCCTTGTTTGTGTCAGTTTCTCTTTTATTATATTCATTTCATTACTTCAATTCAAACTGCAAAGGCTTGGTGTGCGACTGCTTGCAATTTCCAATATTGCTCCACAGGAACAGACCGTGTTTGTCTGTCAGAAGCAACATGAGCATATTAATAAAATTCTAGAGAAGCAGGTCAAATAGAGGCCAATATAGCTGTTGAACAGGGAAATATAAAAGACCCAGATTTAATGTGAAAATATTAGTCATGTGGCATGAAACAGATCTAACACACTATTATTAAAGCCTCCTTGAACTACATTCAGAAATGTACCAAGTGAAACAACTGTGCCATTACTATTTTTAGGTTTTTTTGTATTGAAACTAAGGAGGGAGAGGATAAATTACTGACAAGCTTACTGAACATCTTGATTTCATTGTTTCTTAGTTACCCAGTCTTCCAAACTCTTTCAGAGCTTTTAACTAGCACTAATGAGCTAAAATTATATGGACAGCAAAGCCAAGTATCCAGATTCATTTACATTCTGCACAAAGATTGTCATATTAAGCTGATGGCAGGCATCAGAGTGATCAAACATGCAGTGTGGCACCATTCTAATTGCTCCTCAGTATACAGATACCAGGGCTGGGATAAAATATTCATAGCATATGCTGTTCAGGCTTTGTTCTTGGCTTTGTGAAAAACTAACCTGATGTGTGGTAAGTGTGTTTTGACTCTGATTGATTGAGCCATGATAGAAGTTGTTGTTCAGAACTTGATAAAATATACATAGTTCATCTAACATTTTGAAATCCTTATCAAAAGCAAATCCATTGAAAAACACTGAAAACACTTGTGTTGATTGTGCACCTGCAACCACATTTATAAATATGTATGTTTATCTACTGTATATATAAACTTCAGCAGATGATTTTGATAAACTTGCAAAACTCATCAAGACAACTGTAAAAGCCTGCAATAAAGAACCCCTATTATTGTTTTTTGAAAATGACCTTTCATGCAGTGTGTAACAGCTCTAAGTAAATAAAAACATCCAGCAGAGGTTTAAATTTGAAAGTGCACAGTGTTAAAAAAATAATGATTCTCTAACAAAAAAGTCGACTCAAGAGTCGTGTTGGGTTCAAATATTTTGCCTGGGCGCATTGACGTAGATAAAGTACATCACCAAATATGTAGTGCCAGATTCGGTAAAGCGTGAGCACGCCTTTCTTTTCAGACACGGGGAATCATGGGACTCATCATGACACAAAATGACAATTACTGACAGATGAAGATTCGGCTTCGAGGAATAAATGGTTAAAGTTCAATTTCACAACAATACCTGAGTATAGCCAACTTAGTGCTGTGTTTGCTCTTGTCATTTTTCTGATGATTGATACAATAACCTACGCTGCAACTTGGGATTTGCTGGTGAGTGTAATTAAAATTGTTGCCTCGTTTTGTGTAGTATGCAATATATGTGTTTAATAGTGTGTTGTAAGTTGTAATTGCCCTGTGCAGCTTGTAATCACGTATCTATTATAGATCAGTGCTTGTACTGTATATCTCAAGTTAAATCTTCAAATTTTCAAAATATTGAATATATTGATCCAAAACCATGCTGAAAACGCACTGTGTGGTTCTTCCTTTACTGGTTTAAATGCGTTTCTGAAGTCGCCATCCTCTACCGTTTGTTTTTGCTATGGCCACCATCGGCTGTTCCTACATGTATCAATTTTCAAAATAATTGTCAACATTTTCAAAAAATGTTTCCACTGTGTGGATTAATATTGAATGTGTGCATTGTTATTACTTAGGGTTGCACTTACAGTGTAACACTTATGAGTTACATGACACAGGGAAAGAAAAATGACTAATTGTGCTCAATTTTGATATTTTCCCTTAGGGGTGTACTCACTTTTGTTGCCAGGGGTTCAGCTATTATTGGCTGTATTTGTAGTTATTTTGAGAGGACAATAAATTTACACTGCTATACACACTTTACACTGACTACTTTCCATTGTGTCAAAGAGTCATTTCTGCTGTGTTGTCCTATTAAGGTTATAAATAAATATTTGCAGAATTAGGAGGGGTGTACTCACTTTTGTGACATACTGTATATGTATTTCTTTGGTTGTTACCAACATCTGGAGAAAATTTAAAGTTAATGGCACCTCTATAAATGTTTTCTGAAAAAATGGTGATGTTTTCAACAGTTTCCCCACTGTGTGTGTGTGTATGTATATATATATATATATATATATATATATATATATATATATATATATATATATATATATATATATATATATATATATATATATATATATATATATATATATATATATACTAAGGAACTAATATATAGAAATATATATATATTTTTTTAAGTCTGTAAATCAAATCAATTCTTGCAAGGTGTAAACACTGTGGTCATGCATGGGTGCCTGCTTCACAAAACTGCTGCTTTTTATTTTTCCTGTCTCTTCTATTTTTAAAATAAGAGTCCCACATTACATTACAATAAGGAAACAATGGTGTTTAAGGCTCATAGATTTCTAATTCTCCCAATTGCAATTTTCCTAAACTCTTAGTATTCAGCTAGGTATATCCAGGCTTTAATTCTGGCACCTTTAATTCAAATAAAATCCATTCTTAACCATTTTCACCTGTTAAAAATTTTATCCTATTTTGTGTGATTGCTTTTTTATTTTCAAACAGAGACAACGCAGTGTTTTGACATCTTGAAGAAGTATTGTTTGTTTTTATTTTTTTTAAGTGACGTGTTCACCGTTCTAAGGTGAACAACATGTGTTTGGAGAACTTGAATTATGTGTCTGTGTACAAATAACCACATGAAAAAAAGAATGTAGTAATTTATTAAGTACAGTAGTGTTTTTGAACCATAGCTTACTATGGTAAAGTACTTCAACTTATTAATTGTTGTGGTCCTTTTATACTTGTGTAGTTGCATAGTTGTACTAAAGTTGAATAAACTACCCAAAACTGTTCTGTTTTCGCTAGTTATTTATTATTTAGTTTGTATCCTGGCAAATGAGTGGCTAATTTGTACTAATTTACATAATGTCATTCGTACAAAATTGTCAAATTTAGTTGTTTTTTTAGTACTTAGATCAGTGGGCTTGCTAACGGTGACTCTCATACTGTTATCTTTAGCAAAAGCATTAGTTTAGAGCGAGAGTGCGATGTGAGTGATAATGATGAAATCGATATGGATCCATAGGTACACAAGAGAAACAGCCTTCATCTTGAGCCAGACAGCTGCACACAGCACTCACAGCTTGGCCTGGGCTTTGATGGCCAGCCATGATCAAATCTCAGCCTTTAACTTCATTGCTGGAGCAGGGTTCAAACCACGGCTCCCACACATCATACAAGGCTCACCTGAACCAACACACAAAACCAGCCTTCAAATGTAATATTATTGAATAATGATTGTGATTTAAGGGTTTTTGTTTTACCTTCATGACATCAAGGAGTGTGACAGAACTGTTAAAGTGATGAATTTAGTTTTATTTGTTTTGTGAACACAATAAAGAACAGCATAATCATTATTGTAAATATCTTTATTTGTGTTTTACCTGAGAAAGAATGTCATATCAGTAGAAGGACATCCTTATTTATTAACTGTGCATTTTTTTTAAACTTGAAAATTACTTGATTTGTTTAATGATTACAGAATGATCAGCTTCTTGACCAATACTCAAAAATCTACTTACATTTTTACTAAAACTACCTCAGTCAACACAATTCTTAGGTTTTTTTGAGGGGGACAACTTAATTGTTTTATGTTGAATCCACTTACATTTTAAGAGTTCCCACTTAGATATGCTTGGCATTTAAAGCAGGTTTGGCATGCTGTCCTGGGAGAGAACCCTGAGCTCTGAGATATTTGAGCCCAGGGTTGCCCGGTTAACAAGCATATCAGGGGATCCGAGTTCAGGTAGGTCTCGATAGGTCCCCCTTTAGAAAGGGGAGAAAAAGGAGGAGATGGGGTGGAAGGGGGGATTCTTCCAAAACAAAGATAGAGCATTAAGGAGAAAGTGATCCATTTATATTCAGCTAGGATCACTCTGATTGGATTATTACTGATTACGGATGAGTGGCCAGCAGTGCTCAATCTTATCACGTGCTCCTCTCGAAACTAGTTTATGAAACTTCACTTGTAAAACAAGGTAAGTAATCGATTTGTGTTGGGACAACATTGAGGGTTTATGTGGAAATGTACTCTATGTACACTTAGCGGCCACTTTATTAGGTACACCTGTCCAAATGCTTGTTAACGCAAATTTCTAATCAGCCAATCACATGGCTGCAACTCAATGCATTTAGACATAATCAAGACGATCTGCTGCAGTTCAAACCAAGCATCAGAATGGGAAAGAAAGATGATTTAAGTGATTTTGAATGTGGTGCGGTTGTTAGTGCCAGATGGGCTGATCTGAGTGTTTCAGACACAGCTGATCTTGTGGGATTTTCACACACAACTGTCTCTTTACATAGAATGGTCCAAAAAAGAAAAAAATATCCCATGAGTGGCAGTTCTGTGGGCACAAATGCCTTGTTGATGCCAGAGGTCAGAGGAGAATGGCCAGACTGGTTCGAGCTGATAAAAAGGCAACAGTAACTTAAATGACCACTTGTTACAACCGAGGTATGCATAAGAGCATCTCTGAAAGCACAACATGTCGAACCTTTAGAAGGATGAGCTCATTCGCACAGGTTCACCAAAATTAGACAATAGAAGATTGGAAAAACATTGCCTGGTCTGATGAGTCTTGATTTCTGCTGCGACCTTCGGATTGGGTCAGAGTTTGGCGTCAACAACATGAAAGCATGGATCCATCATGCCTTGTATCAACGGTTCAGGCTGGTGGTGGTGGTGTATCGGAGTGGGGGATGTTTTAGTACCAACTGAGCATCATGTCATGCCACAGCCTACCTGAGTATTGTTGCTGACCATCTGCATCCCTTTATGACCACAGTGTACACATCTTCTGATGGCTACTTCGAGCAGGATTACGCACCATGTCATAAAGCGTGAATCATTTCAGACTGGTTTCTCAAACATTACAATGAGTTCACTGTACTCAAATGGCCTCCACAGTCACTAGATGTCAATCTAATAGAGCACCTTTGAGATGTGGTGGAATCGGAGATTCGCATCCACATCGACTGATTGACAATCATATAAATACGGACCAAAATCTCAAAGGAACATTTCCAGTACTTGTTGAATCTATGCCACGAAGGATTAAGGCAGTTCTGAAAGCAAAATGGGTCCAACCAGGTACTAGTAAGGTGTACCTAATGAAGTGGCCGGTAATGAAGTAACCTTTACCAAGTTCTCAAAAAGCTGGACAGCGCTACCTAAAAATAGGTTTTATTGTGTTTAATCAAGTCATTCATGCCCAGTGTAAACACAAAGCTATAGCTTCTTTACGATCAGTAACAAATGCTGATATCTGGGCAAAACACAGAAGAAGGGAATGTTCTGATGAGTCAAGTGAGAGTTAAACTGAATAAGAGATAGTCAGTGTGGAATGAGACTCTTCAGATAGAAAGCGGAGGAGTTGTGGGGTGAAAACAGATGAGAAATTTCATGCGCAAAAGCAACTGTTTCAGAGACTGACAGATATGTATGGCTGCACTCTGAATAAAGAGAGAGAGAGAGAGAGAGAGAGTTTTATAGTCAATCTTAGGTGTACTGACTCAATTAGAGGATTAAAGGCAGATTAGCTCTGCCTCTGCACACACACTTCATAAACTAAAACACAGAAATCCCAACCCAATCTCACGAGAGAAGGATTTCATGACGTGACAATTTTGCATGAATTCTTGCAATGATTCGTATGGAACCTTCTGGTTATTAAACACTGTAAAACAATAGCTCGTAGCATAAGTGTCATTTGGCAGGCCAGAAAAGTTAGTGAAACTTAAAATGACTGATAAAAAGACAACATAAAAGCTTTGTTGTACAAAAAGTACAACTGTTATCACAAGGAGCTAATCCCTTAGACAACCCTAATTGATCAGTAGAACACAATGTTTAGATGATGTTTAAATGATTTCTTAGAGGTCTTATTTAAATGTCACCATGGACCCACAAAATCTATCTTATGTTCCAGAAATATATTTTTGGGAAATAAAGAGAAATACATTGTATGGGTCACAATGATTTTTCTTTTGTCAAAAATGTTTGGAATATTAAGTAAAGATTATGTTCAATAAAGATATTTTCTAAATGTTCTGCTCTAAATACTGCATTTCAAAACTACAGTTTTGACGAGTAATGTGCATTGCTTTTTTCTTCAACCCTCAGTTTCCAGATTTTCAAATAGTTGTATCTTAGGTAATATTGTCACCATAATAACATCTACTGTACATAAACCAAAAGAAAGCTTATTTATTCATTTCATGTGGCTGTTCAAATGCATACACCACATAAGTTATTCCATCAAATGCGCTTACAACTGGTAGACATAAAAGTGGAAGTGCTCAAAATGTTTCAGACCTGTTTTCCAGGGTGTTCAGTTTTTCACAACAAAACTCAAAAGCTGATCAAAACCTGTTGTATGGCCAATTAGCTCTGCTAATTATTAAATTCAGCACATAAATTATTTGCAGCCAGTTACGTTAAAAAAAATTACTAAATCAATTGAATCATTTTTTCAGTATAGCCCTGTCCAATCAAAACTAGTCAACTATTCATGGCCAATCAAAACTAGCATAGTGTAATAACTCTCTCCCTGAATTCTTTTAACTATCTTTCTGAATGAAACGCCTACTTTACTACATCTGTTCAGCTCGCAGTAGAAAAAAACAAGCCACACCCACTATTTTGTCATTTAATATTCTGTTTCTCTATAGGAACTGTCACAACATGAAAAAATAACTGTCGCAGCTTGCTGTCCATGGGGACTTTAAGATCTACTGTACAGCTAGCCATCCAGTTTAAACTGTATTGGATGTGTCCACACACAGACATTCCTAATTAGATTGTAAATTGACAGACTTTCTTCAGTAGATACTGTTTTGGTTCTTATTTAGCAACAATTATTTTTGGAAAAGAAAACAGCCACAGTCACAGTCTTCTTCTCTATATGTATATGTTTCAGCACAACTATATAAATATATGCACCATGTCAAACCTTTTACCTCTGAGAATAAAAAAACCAAATACTCGCTGTACAGTAAGTGGATAAAGTTAGCCCAATTTGGCAACCCTGCTGTATTTAGCAATGCCTGCTCGTGATCAGATTGCCAAAATAAGAAGAATAAACATCAACAACTGCTACTAATCAATTTTATTGTACACTTACAATTAAGTATGCTGGATTTATTGCCAATGAAACCCTGGGATTGGTCAATTCAAATCCACCAATCACCCACAGTAGCTTTTGTTAAACATTTAAAATGAAGGTTAAACTTTTGTGCAGCTTTTCCAAAATGGAGGAATTTACTCTCAATTGTAGGTTTCAATCAACATGGCAAACTTTTTCTCAGCATGCATGGTTTTTGCCACACATTTACATCTTAAATGTCAATCTTATTATATAGTAAATGTTTTAAGAAGAAGAATAGTGTTAAGAGATTAAAATCAAGGTTGATTTCATTCTATGAGGTGACACAATACTCTGAAAAAGAAAAGTAACAACAACACTGTGTCAAAACTGGATAAATCCAACAGTTGGGTTAAAATTAATCAAATTTAAACTGAAATAAAAAAGGGGTTTGTCCATATTTGACCCATATTTAACGCAACCCAGTTTTTAGAGTGAAATAAAAACAAACTTTACCTTTAAAGCTTGCACAGTTCACTGTGTCAAAGCAGCCTCACATAAAACATCATAGTAAATTGAAAGTGAAGGTAAGTGTATAAGTTCAGCTCAGCTCAGTTCAGTGTGATTTATTAGTCACTATTGAGGGAACACTGAACAGCAAATCCATCGATGCATAGCTTTACTGATCACAAACCATGCAAGCTAGTGGCGACACCGGAGGGGAAAAAAAGATAGGTAATGTACAGATAGGTTTACTGTACAGTAAGTACATAATTTGGTTTTAGATTAATGAGTTTTATTGTTTATTAGCTGAGAAAGAAATCATTCTGAAAGTGATCTTGATAATATTATTTTTCTACATCTTTATTCTATTAGTGGTCTGCAGTCTGAACTCTGCTTGTAATTTACATTCAGAACACTATCTTTATGGTTCCCCTTTAGTTATCATGCTTGGTGTGAAATGGCCTTTATTTTTTTATATGCATAATATTAGTAACCAATATTAGTAGCAACTGCTAATATTAACTCATTTTGTTCATAGAAAGATGTTCAATGTTCATATAAAATGCATAATTTATACTTACAGTCATAAACAAAACATGCTAATTCTCTTAATCTTCACAAGGTGTTTTGTTGTAATCACACACACACTGCAGATGAAATACATCATTAGTCAGCTCACATCAGCAGGGATGCTCTAATGTAACCTAAACATGCTGATGTAAGCAGGTTTATCAGAGATCTGTGTGTTGAACAGTTAACTCTGCTCTCAGAGGCATTTTATTATTCTGTTTGAATTTTATTATACAAGACTGTCTGTACTTTGTATATGACCACAATCGACCACCCATACCTTAGAAACAACACACCACACAGTAAACTGAAACAAATTAAAGATTTACTACTATTAATATAAATAGCATTATTCTATTATGGTACTATAAATTACACAAATGTGACTTTGTGGCATGATCACCTAAACCAGAGGTGCCCAAACTTTTTCTTATCAAGGTCCAAAAACCAAACTTGATTGAGGATAGTGCTTTATATTACTAATGCAATATATATTTTTTTACATTGTATAATGAACTTATTACAGTAAAAACAAAACAATTGATTTTTTTTCGAGTTATTGCCTTGATTTACTAGCAGATGTCTTTTGCAGTCTTCTATCCATCGAGAAACAGTTTTTACATTTTAAAAAATCTCATTCATTTAAAACATTCAATTAAAACATTTAATTTCACTTGCTTTTTTGTAGCTTAGCAATTAAACAAACAAAAAAGGTTGCATCAAATAGAATTGATGGTCTCTGTATTAAAGGTGTTCACTCCAACCCTCTCCATCATACACACTCTCCTCTCAAGTGGGCCAAATCAAAGGTTACATTAATGGGCCAGCTTTAGCCCGCAAGCCCTACTTTGGGCATCTCTGACCTAAACTGTCTGACAGCATGTATTAATATTAATTTAATAAAGTATTATTATTTAGTTAGTTAATTATAGCTTAGTTTCATCTCAACTTACATCAGTCAAGTTGAACTTGCTGTTATAGCTTTTTCACTGAAATAAAAGCAATTTAATTAGCCTCAATTTTTTGTTGGATCAAAAGAGCTTTTCTCAACCATTATTAATCATCATTATTATTATTATTATTATTATTATTATTAATATTATTATTACTATTACTATTAATTTTATTGTCATCAAAATATTAAGTTAATCTTTGTATGACTTAAAAAAATTGTTGAAGCCTGATTAGAAACCTGAAAGTAACAAAAAACATTTGTTGTCATAATCTTTAACTGATAAACTGAAGAAAAAAAACACAAACTCAAAAACTAAGTAGGTACAGTACTTTTTTATTAACTTATATGCTGTAAAAGACATGGAAACACTGCAAATAATTTGCTAATATATGAATAGAAAAAATACTGTTTATATATAATTTTGAATATTGCAAAAAATTTGCTAATGTATGCATTGAAAAAAGATTTTTATTCAACTGAAAAAAAATCACAAAATGCAAAACAATTTAGGTGCTTTTTAAAATAAACTTTTAATGAATGTTATTTTACTTTTATTTTTAATGAATTATGTCATAAAGGACATGCAAATACTGATAAATAACCAGTGAGGGGCAACCAGGTGTGTGCAAAGCACTTAATTTGTGGTTCAAATCCAACCCTGCCTCCAATCTTAAGTGCTAAATTTACCCTTATGCTCCATCATAACATCACAACTCACGAGACAACTTTTCATCTCGACGAGTAATCTTGTCGCGATTTAGTCTCGTGAGATCTTGTAGCCCGAGATCTTGTCACATCCCTAGTGTTGTCATGTCATTTTAAAGCATAAATTGTTCTTTGAAAAACTGCTCATTAAAAGAGTGAACCAAAAAAGGGAAGCTAAAATGGATCTTCGGTCATTCCGAGGGCCAAACAGAATATGGAAATATTTTTTGCAGTGATGGGTTGCAGCTGGAAGGGCATCTGCTGCGTGAAACATATGCTGGATAAACTGCCGGTTAATTTTGCTGTGGCAACCCCAGATTAATAAAGGGACTGAGCTGAAAAGAAAATGGATGAATGAATAATTTTGGGAGTATCCTAACTAAAAATGTTATGTATACATAATATAAATAACATCTTTTAAACTTTTATTTAATGTTTACAATGCAAATCCAATAAGATGCATTTATTTGGTAAACAAAGCAAGTCTCTCATATACTGTAATATATTTAATAAAAAACAAAATATTACTTTACAAATTATTGTAAATAAATCATATGAACATTTTCATATTTGTCAATAATATTACTTAAATTAATTAAAAAAAAACTGAATTTATATTAATTTACACACATTACACAAGTAAATAGATAGACTGAATGATGGACTAAAAATCTGCGGAAATCTGCAGATTTCTGTGTGTGCTGATTCTATGTGGACCTAATCATTACTTTAAAAACACACACACACGTGTGCAACATTTGCATTTAAAACTAGTTCATCTTAATTATCTGATTTATTCTTTATTTTTTAGTTTTCAAATAATTAGAAAAGTTTCAGTTGCTGTAACATTAATAGGGTCTTCTGCCTGGTTGCTAGACATTATTCCTTTCTGTTGTCTTGTTGCTATTAGTTTCCTACTAGGCAAATAAATAAATAAAAGCACCACTGATACCTTTATCATTTTCTTTTGCATCTTTCAGATGTGATTAGGAAATGTTGTTTTGTCTGTGATGTAATTTAAAAACCATGTCCTCATTTGTAGTCTATTAGATTGCCTTGTCGAACTGGTCGTTAGGGCCAACAGACTCAGAAATGTCCTGTGTTTTTGGATGAGAGATCATCGTGTCTGCTGACTGGATGAACAAAATGAATGTTGCTGTCAGCAGATGAAAAGAAGAAAGGACAGCATGTAAAGCAGTAATTAGCACATTGTTGTTTATAAGCAGATTAAAAGGAATAGTTTGCACAGAAGTTCTTATGCTGAACACAAAAGAAGATATTTTGAAGGGGTCTAATTCATTTTCTTTTCATTTGACAGGAGAAAAAATTAATACATTTAATTTGGCAAGAATAAAAACAAAGTTATTAAAACAAATTCTGCTTCCATTGCGGTGTTTGTGTAAAGGACAGATTGTTTGCTAATGCTGCAAACCAGTAGCCATTTATATCACTGTAGGGAAAAAAACAATGTAAGTTAACTTTAATGTTTTTTTTTTTTTGTTTTTTTTTTGTGAACTACCCCTTGGGGAAGATCAGCTCGAGAATATATGGGACATTCTACCAGAAACATATATTTTCACACACAAATGTGACAGAGTCTGACTTAAGCTTGTCGTCCTAAAAAAAATCATACAAAAACAAGCACAAAGTCATACAATTCAATGATAGAAGACGTCCTTGATCACTGTCAGCTTCTCTTTCATCAAATGATGTCACTTCCAAGTCATATCCTTAAACGTGTAATGTACGCATTTTATGTTTAAATACATGTAAATGTGACAGGGCTGACAGAAACATGAAGACAATTGTAAAACAGAATTTATTTGTGGGCTTTATTCATAATGTTATGCTTTTAATCAGTTGATGTGAATGATAACAACTTAAACTTGCTATTTCTGAAGTTTTTTTCTCAATAACAGTTTTTAGCATAACAAAACTATTAAAGCTGTAGGTTAATTTGGGCTGAGAACAAGGACAATGACAGGGTTTGTAAATTTGTAAGGTGTTTTTAATAAAGAAAAACATTAGAGAACCAAATGAATGACATACATTGCTTTACAGAACAACTCACAGAAACATCCATCAGTCCATTTTAGAAATTTTTGGGATGAAATACTTTCTGTTACCTATATTTAATTTCAGGGAGAGGTGTACGTTTCTGGTAGAGTGTCCCATATTAGGCAGGTTAAACTAAATGATTCATTAATATTTTATGCCATCTAGTGTTATAAAAGAGTAAAATTCATATACATGTTAATAAAGTGAAAATAAAAAAAATCACTGAAATAAATTGTATAATTTGTAACTATATGTAATGCTTTCATTGGTTATATATTACATTTGGTTGAAAGAGCATTAACCTACTTTTAATGTAAATTAAAAAAATAAATAAATAAATACGTTGTAACCCACAGAGGCATAATCACCCAAAACTGAAACTTCTATCGTCATTTTACATTTCCTTTAATTGTTCCAAACATGGTTCACTTTCCTTTTTTCTGTTGAACACAAAATAATACATTTTGAAGAAAGTTGAAGACCTATAACCACTGACTTCGATAGTATTTGTTTTTCCTACAATTGAAGTTAATGGTTACAGGTTTTAGGCTTTCTTCAGAATGTCTTCTTTTGTGTTCAACAAAATAAAGAAATTCATAAAGATTTGGATGGGTGAGTAAATATGAGTACATTTTTGGGTGAACTTTTAAGACATGATTTATACAACTGTACACTGACTTATTCAACATGAACGTCTGTGAAGATGATTGAACTTTCACATTGATGAAGAAAACACCTCATCAAGGAGGCTCTCTCTTCGCAAAAAGTCCTTTTCAAATTATGACAAATTTTGCACTCATTTTAGTTGGTTCTTATATATTAATGGATCTTCAGTGTTCTCAGATGCTGTAAAATGATGAAATAGAGTCATTTTAATGAATTTCATCAAGACTCTCCATTAGTGTCTGGATGCATGCTTTATGCAAGCTGAGATCACTCAGAGATGCAGTCTCAGACACAATGCACTCAATGGAGGAAGTGATGTCACTGTGACCGGTAGGGTTAGGGGTGGGGTTAGGTGAGCACATTAAAAAGCATTGGATGCAGCACAGATTGCACTGCACCAGGTCTGCATCCAGACCCCAGACTTTCATGATTTTTTTTTTTCTGAAAAGTCTGCCATATTTATCTTATCCTCTACTTGTTGCAAACCTGTTTGAGTTTTAAACTTAACCACATAGGAAGATATGCAATTGAAAAGCAGCTGCCATTGATAATTGTATTTTTGTTCCTTTTATGGATGTTTGTGAATGTTTTTCCAACATTATTAAATTTATCTTGTTTTAAGTTCGAAAGAAGAATAAAATTCATAATGGTTTACAGCCATCTGAGTGTCAGTTAATGGCGAGCAACCTTTAATTTTTGGGTGAACTGCCCCTTTAATTACTTAACTAAGATCTTTTCTTGATAAAAGCAGATGTAGCCTGAAACTTAATATTGAATGCATATTTTCTTCATGAGCTCTGCGTTATTGTAAAATATGCAAGAATTTAATTATGATGAACTAACCATAAACTGAATAACGAACCAAATTACTGGCAGCCGTTGGCCTGATGAGGGCAGCAAATACTCAGAATTAGGAGCCCCAATGGCAGACACTAAAGTGACACGGATCAAATGATGAGACTGATCAAAGTAATAATTAAAGTAAAATGTGCTGAATTTAAATACTGTTATATTTATTTATTTTAGTTATTTATTAACTTTAAATACTTTACTTACATACTTCCTTATAGATGGATTTTGCTGTAAAAACCTGGTGGAGATATGCTAGCAGTGTGAGTAACCATGTTAAAGAGACTCTGTTCTACTGATATTCATGTGATTCTTCTCCAGTTGTTTATGAAAAGGCGTATTTACAGCATGGTACAATAAATGATGCCTTAGATAATCAAGCTACAGTTGCGAATTATATAACATTTTGTTACAACATCAATAGGACTCTCTAAACCAGATTTTTAAAAAGCTTTTTTAAGGTAATTGCACTGTACAATTACTGCAAAAAGTTTCTCACAATTGCAATTGGGTCACATGAGTTTTTATATCTATTGTTTACAAAAAGTGTAGTTCTACCAAATCGACAGTTACTTCCATTTTCATAATCACTCCCAGTAAACATGTTTTCACAACATTGCATTTTGGTAATGTACAATGTGAAATGCTTTAGAAACCACACCTGAAATTAAATAATGATGAAGCGACCAAAATGAAACTATTTAGAAATGCTGTCTAACCTGGAAGAGGAAAAAATAGAACAGAAAAAGAAAAGGGAGTGGTAAATGAGCCAGCAGTCATTTTAAGAACTAATGCTGGATACACACATCAGTTTTATCTAATAACTGTTTATGAATTTACAGAAAGGAAGCTTCTTTTCAATGGATATTCTACTTAATAACATTAAGCAGTTTTCACAATGCATTCTCTCATTTGTGCATGTTTGTTTTTGGCTTTAACGTGGAAAACCTGAGCAGAAAAAAGCATGCTGTGTGCAATACAGTACACAATATAATCATTAAAATAATAGCAATAATCAATTATTCAAACCATCTAATGCATTCTAAATATTTTTAATATCACTAAATACACTTCAATACTTCTTTAAAATACAACTAATATGTATTTAGTACAATTGTTTACCAAAGTAGTAAACTTGTCATTTAACTTGTCTTAAATAGTCACAGCAACAATCGTTCTTCCCTCCACCAGTCAAAATATCACGATGATCTCTGATATTCAAATTAGCTCCATCGCAGCATTTCAGTAGATACAACTTCAGATGATGTGCATGTACAATTTCTGACTTGGAAACGTTTAATATAATTCTGGTATCAGCTTGAAGACAGAAAAACAGTCAACATTTGACAAACTCATAAATATGTCTTGATTAAACTGATATATTCATCTTAGCACTCATGGACAATGCATAAATGACAAACAAAATCTGCTCAAACCAAGATAGTGAAATAGTTTACACCCCACAGACCCTGCATACAATAGGATATTGTAGGTTTGTTGTTGTTTGTTTGTTTGTTTGTTTAGGTCCAAGAAACATTTGCAGGTTTTGATGAATAGGCTACTTTATGATAATACTTTACATTTAAGTACAGCAGTTTTCTTGTAACTTTTTAATAACAGTGCCATTTTCAATTAACTTTTAAAATCACATTTTAATTTAAATGTTGATGTTTTATGTATCTTTTTTTACCTGTAAGTGTGTTATTTTTTAAACTATTTATTATGTTTAAAGTGGCTGACAATAATACATATTCATATTAATAAGAATTAATCTGCCATGTTTGTGAACTATGCAGAGCTGTAGCCACTTAATTAGGCCTTCTATGTATTTCAATACCAGTCATGATGGTGGTACTTGGAGGGAGAATTTTTTCTGAGGTGGTACTTGGTGAAAAAAGTTTGAGAACCACTGGTCTATATTTTCTCTCACTGTGTGTTCAGTGAAACAAATGCTTCAGCTATTTTCAGAGTTTTTCAAATTCCCACTGTGCTAAAATAACATTTAATCTTCTTAATAAAATTCTGTATGGATGCACTGAGAGGGCTAATTTAATTATACCATTTTTCTAGTGACAGCTTTTTAATCTGGGTCCTGATTAGAGTGTTAATTAAAGCGTGAATTACACCATCTGCTTCAACCATGGCAAGGGTCTATTCCCTGAGCATGACCCAATCTGCAGCTTTACGCATATTATTGTCTGGTTGTAGATAATGTGCATTATTTCACAGTTAATGCACACTCATATGTTAAGGGCACATGAATCAGTTTCACTTGACTCTCCACTAACTCTGACAGTTTTAAATCTGATAAATAAAGCAGGATCTGAACTGGGATAAATAAGACATGTCATGTAGCAGTACATAGACTCCACTATTTCCACTGTATGGTCTGATCTCATCTTAAGTAAAGAGTAAGAGTATATGAGCTGCTCAGCCAGGCAGATGAGCATGAGCTTTTGTTCAGCTTGGTTGGATGTCTGTTGAACTGCTGAACTGACCTAGAAAGTAGAATGATTAGAGAATACAAATCTCATCTAATGGGCATCATTATTAAGGAGATGTATTGCTATTCTTAAAGTTTTCATTAAATCAAGTTTTTTAGGAATGCTGCCATGTCAAAATAAAAAGTTGCCCTTCTAATTGTGTTATCTAAACTACTTAACCTCTCTTTCTAGTGAATTTTCTAATTATTTGTTTTACTGGATAAAATCAAGTCACTCCACTTTTTTCACATCCAAGATGCTTGGATAAATGTCAAAAAAGGGAAAATGACATGGAGACTTTATGAGAACAATTTTCTTAAAAAAAAAAATCTTTTTTGTTTAAAACAAAAGAAAATGACTGAAATTATGCTTGCTGTTTAAATTAAATAAGATTTTTGCAACACATTTTTAAACAATTTTAAGAACAAGTTTCTGATAAACAATTGAATTTGTCTTTGCCTTGATAGAACTGCATAAAATATTTATACTTATTTTACAATATAGTATTCAGCTTGCAATTCAAAGATTTATTATTAGGCAAGATCTGTTATTTAGGCAAGTTAGGGAATTCAGGGAAGTTATTCCAAATGTACATATGCAAACACTGTAAAACCCAACAGTCAACTTTATCAAATGAAATGAGTGTAGTTAACTCAGAATTTAGAGAATT
Organism: Danio rerio; assembly: GCF_052040795.2. Taxonomy (NCBI): domain Eukaryota; kingdom Metazoa; phylum Chordata; class Actinopteri; order Cypriniformes; family Danionidae; genus Danio; species Danio rerio. Next base: position 28,377,669 of record NC_141039.2, read on the forward strand.
TTACTCATTTGAAAAGAGTTTTGAATTCAGTTTTGAAGGTAATGAGTTAAATATCTCATTAATTCAACTTAAATGGAGTAAGTTCACAGTACTCATATAGATTAGTTAAACTCAAATGGTTTGTAGCAATCGGTTTCCACAAACAGTTTGATTTGCCTTAACTTATTGGGTTTTACAGTACTCGGTTGGTATGAGCTCTCTTCATTTATTGGGTTTTAGTGTGCCTAAATTGCTTCGTTTACTTAAATGGACTCATTTCATAACGTTTTTGGACTTAAATGGTTTGTGTTACCTTAACTTTTTGGGTTTTACAATGTATTTTTATATTGTTACAGTTATTTATATTGTTACACAGGATATGTCTGAAAAAGTTCTTGCTCTACATACTGTATGAAAGAGAGAGGATAGATAGACGGACGGACGGATGGATGGATGGATGTTGCTTTTTATTGTATCTTTTGTTTTTTATTAATGTCTACCAAAACCCTAAACCCAAACGTCACAGTAAGGTTAAAACAGTATTATTTATGCTATCCATAAAATTATCCATAAATTAATTTTCTTTTCGTCTTAGTCCCTTAATTATTTGGGGTCGCCACAGTGGAATAAACCACCAACTTATCAAGCATATGTTTTATGAAGCGGATACCCTTTCAGCTGCAACCCATCACTGGGAAACACCCATACACACTCATTCACACATATACACTACGGACAATTTAGCTTGCCCAATTCACCTATAGCGCATGTCTTTGTACTGTGGGAGAAACCGGAGCAGCCGGAGGAAACCCACGCGAACACAGGAAAAATATGCTCCACACAGAAACGACAACTGACCCAGCCAAGGCTTGAACCAGCGACCTTCTTGCTGTGAGACGTTCATGCTACCCACTGCGCCAACGTGGCGAGTTAAATTACCCAGTAAATTGTATTTTGTTGATGCCTACCCCCACCCCAACCCTAAACCGTTAAAACTGTAAAAATATTAATTACTGTTATACAGTGTCATAAAAAATCCTGCTGTATTGATGTGCATATCACACGTCAGGCCAGCCGTGTATCTGATCTAGACTTTATCTAGATAGATGGAGGTAGAGATGGATGGATGGATGGATGGATGGATGGATGGATGGATGGATGGATGGATGGATGGATGGATGAATGGATGAATGGATGGATGGATGGATGGATGAATTAAAATTTGTTTCACATATAGTTTAGTCAATCTAAACTCTGATTTACCTTTAACACTGTTTATATTTACCTTAGGCTAATTTGAAATATTCTTATGCTGACTTTTTGTAATGTGCATTTCTAAACCCTGATTTATTTTTGGTTTTTGGTATATTTGTTAGTTGTGTTAGGTCGTCGACTTTAGGCTGTTATGAAGTTTGATCCTGTGACTTTCTTGTGACAGTTCCTTTTCCCAGAGTGAAAAATTGGGGTTAAGAACAGTGCAAGAAGCCTTATGATTTTTCTTCAGTCCTCCAAGTCATTTGTGGGTTTTGAGCTTCAGTCTTTTCAGTGGGTGTGTTAATCCAGTTCACAAAGTTGATACACACATAAATGACTCACTCACAAATAAAATTGTTGATCTTGTTCTCAATGATTATATTGAAAATAGTATCTTGGTGATACCACAAAAAAACTAACACATACATGATTCTAATGACTTAAGGTATTAGTGCATGATAGCAGCACCTTACATAATGCCAGTACATTAAATAATTAGTGGGATATCTTTCCAGAGAATGTAAAAACCTTGTAAAAAAATGTACATGTACATGTAATGTATTAAAATGATTAAAATACATTTTATACATAGAACATTAGCTATAGCATATATCTCACTATGGCCACTCAAGCTGCGAGATCTCCCATTTTTATTCATTTTTAATATGGTTAAATTCGCTGAATCATGAATAACAATATGTTATTGTTATGTTATTATATAAGTTATTTATGTTATTGTATAATATAGTAAAGTTACTTTCCACCACTGACAGACTATACATTTTCAAAAACAGTTATATTAAAATATGTACTGTACTTCACTAAACTGAAATAAAATTCACTTTAATGTGCAAAAATTGACAGTTTTACAGTTTATATTCATTTAAGTATATTTTCTTTTGAAGTATGACTTTCTTAACAATGTTTCCTCTTTAACAGTACACCAAAGTCTTTGTAACAAGGGAAAGTGTATAAAGTGAAGCACCAATTCACAGCAAGTTGTTGCAGCTGGTGTGCTATAAATAAGTCTTATCTAGAGGTGCGTCACACGTATCTGCATGTCTGTAGGACATCTGCTAGAGCAGTGAGACAGTAGGCACCAGCGGCCCAGGCTCTTCCTGTGGGACCACCAAAGCAACAGCAGCAGCGCTGGCACAGAGCCAACCACACGAGCCTGCATGTATAGGCATATATGGATGCGTAATTGTATGTTTGTCTGAATGACTAATACACATAGTCCTTTATGCACATGAAGTGCACAATCATACAGACAAACACAAAGAGGGATTACAGCAATGTTTCGGAGCCACTAATACAGAGCACCAAATACAGATAAAGGGCTATTTTCGAAGAGTGCTTTAAACTGGAGTATAGGCACCACTGGCAGAAGCAGCGGGCATGATGCCCAACTGAGAGAGATACGGAGCCATTGCATGCCATTGGCCTGGCATTTTCACAGACGCACTGGAAGCAGCACTCAAGCTGATAAGAATATGACTTTTTTACTGAAAGAGAAGCTTGGAATTAATAGTCTGCAGTACTATAAAGGGTTGCTACTGTATTAATAGAAATCATCATCTTTAAAAATATACAAAGGCATACAATGCTGTTTTTTGTGCTTGTAATTATATAACTTTTGACAGTATTCCTCAGATATTAGATTCTGTGCACAGTACACTGTAAAATATCCCTTTATCCCTTTTTATAAGTTTTGATATTTAAAAGTTAAAAGTGATTTTTATTGACAGTTTTTGATAGATTGAGGTGATTTAATGTTTGGGTTTGCTATTGTAAATTTCAGTTCAAAAATGGTAATAAACCTGCCAATGCTTTTTCTGTAAGTTTATGGACTTAATACTTTATGTACATATTATTTTTATACAACATACCTTATTACAAATGTACAGTAGCTGAAAGAGCTTAAAGTGTTGCAAAGACGCCATCAAATTAAGAAAAAATTGTGCTGCAAATCATCACAACACAAACACATTTTTTTTAAAAACACGCAGCATTTTCACATAACACAAACAAATAATAAAATGCACTGCATTTTCTCACAACGCAAACATTTTTTAAAAATGCACTGCATTATCTCACAACACAATGTAAAGGTTTCAAGGAGACCCAAAACGTTAGGTTATGGTTATTTAGGCTAGTAAATACTAAAGACACAGGAAATTAAAATAAGCAAACAAAAAGTTCACCTTTCAAAGATCACCTACTACAAGCAATATTCATGGCACAGGGGCATCCGTCACGTATTTGGGTCTTCATAAAACATTTCTGTAGTGTTCCATTCTTTTTGTGTTGTGAGAAAATGCAACGTTTTCGTACATTTTTTGGGCTGTGAGAAAATGAGGCACGATTTATTAATTTGTTTGCATTTTGGGAAAATGCAGAGCTGATATTACATAATCAAAAGAAGACAAAGCAGAGATCAATGTACCATAATGCTATTCATAACCGTTAATAGACAGAAAACGTGAATCACAAAATAAAGAAACTGTAAATAAGTTTTTTTACAGAGTGGCAGAGGGACAGATTCAATTCAGTTCAATTCACCTTTATTTGCATAGCGCTTTTACAATGTAGATTGTGTCAAAGCAGCTTCACATAGAACAGGGGTTCCCAAACTTTTCAACCCGCGACCCCCAAAATAACAATGCCAGTGACTCGCGACCCCCAATATCCTCTAAGGTGGTTATAAATACAGAAACCTTGCATGCAATGACGCAGACACACCAATTAAATTTGTGTCAGTGCTTTAAATGTGCCAGAAAGTATAACCTGATGTTATAAAATCAAAATGCATCTGACGCTATTGCTGCCTTTAATATAATGTAATTACCCCAGGGGTCGCAATCCAATAGAACTAGTAACTATAAGCTACTATAGTAACTATATAGTATATAGTAACTATAAACGACTATTTTTATTTTCAGTATAGTTATGGATAAAATATGTTAATTTTTATGGTTTAATAAAAATAAATCGATTTTTGGAAATCACCAGGCGACCCCCCCTTCATTGCCCCGCGACCCCTTGGGGGTTCCCGACCCCCACTTTGGGAACCACTGACATAGAAGATCATAGTAAATTGAAACAGTGTAGTAAACTGAAGTTGAGTTCAGTTTAGCTCAGTTGAGTGGGGTTTAATAATTACTACTGAGAGTCCAAACACTGAAGATGTCAGAGAAATACACCAATTGCTAACTCTGAAGATTTTCTTGAACAAATCTATTGTTATAATGTGCACAGATCTATTGTGATCAGTCTTCAACATGTTCCATGGTATAAATTAAATTGAAAACCAAAAACTACTGAATGGAACTGTAGTGCTATTAGGGCCATCCACCAAACAAATATCAAACTGTGTTGTTGACTATGCATACAAACATTAAAGCTAAAGTTTAAATAAAATTTACTCAGCAGTATTTACTCATCCTTAAGGAATTATTAATGTTAAATGTTATTTTGAAAAATGTTTGAAAACATGTAACCGTAGACTTCTATATAGGAAAACAAATACTATGGAATTTAATGGTTACAGTTTTTCAGCATTTTTCAAAATATCTTCTTTTGTGTTCAACAAAAGAAAGAAAACTGGGGAACAATTTACAATAACAGTACATAAATAATATTGTATTATGTAAACAAAACATTATTATGAGTTATTTAGGAGTTAAGCACACAATAATAATGAATGAGTTGTGTAACAAACGGCTACCTCAATTACTTGTTAGTACATGTTGCTAATAAATGTATCAATCAACATTTAAATTTAAGCTAAGTGTAACCAACATGAACTCATGAGCTGCTAATGTTTAACTATGTCATGACTTTACTTGGAGGGACACATCACCATTAACTCATCCTTATCTACTCATGAACTATTGTGTTTAAACTGTTTATGTTGATGTTGACAGAACACTTTTCTATTGTTTTTCAGTGTAAACGCGCTAGACGTGCATAAGGAGTTCATGGGTAGTTAAAAAATCGGGTTAATGATGTGCCCCTCCAAGTAAAGTCATGACACAATTATAGATTAGCATATCATGAGTTAATGATGGTTAAATGAAGCATAAACTAATGTGGTAATCAATACATCAATTAACAAACAGTCATTTATTAACAAGTATTTAAGGTAGCTGTTATTCACATATGAACTCATGTGACTCATGTTGTTGGTAAGGTTAGTATGTGATTTGTACATTCACACATGAACTCACGCGACTCACGTTGTAGCTAAGGTTAGTATGTGATTTGCACATTCACACATGAACTCATGTGATTCATGTTGTAGTTAAGGTTAGTATGTGATTAGCACATGCCTCATCATTCAGTCATAACAAAGTGATGTTTATTAACACATCATTATTCATCTACTGTTATTGTAAAGTGTTACCAAAAATGAAACATGTTTGTGACAAGTGAATGATGTGTAAATTATAGAACTGACTGAATTTTCAGTGTTGGGTGAACTATCCATTTGCTTACCATGAATAACAGTCACTTTTTTTTGTTACAGAAGGCTCACATTTTTATAGTCTTTCCATATTGAAATGCTCAGGTAAGATAACATAAAACTACAACAGCCTTCTGTTGGGCCCATCTTGAATTATTTGCTCGCTTTAATCTCTTTTCCTTTTTCTTTTGCTGACAGCTAATCTGAGTTCTGTCTCTCACTGATGATGCCAGTGGATGCCAATTCAACAGGCTTAATTGTAACCTGAACAAGTGCCAGTCTGACTGAAGCTTAATGACAGTCCAACATTGGCCAGCGGCTGAACATTAGGTGTCGGGGCCTTTAAAACATAGACCCATTTCTCTTGTTAAATAATGGCTTAAATAACCCAAAACTGATTCGCTGCTCTGTGACCCAGCTTATGATTCTTACATGTTTTATTTATCAACATAATCACGAACGAATACTACTCCTTTGAAGCATAAATACAATCGCCAGAAGTGAAAAGCTAAATGTAGACTAAAATAAATGCACCACAGTCATATGACTGCAGATGCACTAACATTACTAACAGCTTTATTTAAAAACAAAAATCCCTCAAGGTTTGAATTTGAATGGTTTAAAGATAGACCTCATTTCAGGCAACAAAAATAATAACAAATAAACAAATAAATAAAACCAGAAGTTTAAAATGATGACATGATTTGGGATTTAGGACTCATTATTGCTGCATTTTAACAAACCACTTAGCTAAAACTGTTTTAGATTAAATATTGCATTAAGGTGAAATAATATTAGCATAATTATTACAAAATTGAGATCCCCTAACTATCACTCCCATCAAAAAAACTTACTTTACATTCTTAATATTGAAGGTGGTCTGTGGAACTGTTTTCTGATGTAAACACAATCAAAATAATTCATAGAAGCAAGTTGCTATTATTGAGCTACTAAATTACACAAACTGTGCTTTTATGTTTACTCTCTCACTTTCTTAACAAGTGTGACTGACTAACGGCAAGCAGAAAGCAATTATGGCTCAGTACTGCTTGCAAAAACTGCCTCCCACATTCTTTTAAACTTTGCATTACATTATTTTAGAAATGTGATGTTCTGTGTCCACGCTATGGAAATTAAGCAGAATTTTCCAAAGCTAACGTATAAAAGCGAGGCACTGATTTCTGCAGAGTGGTTGCCTATAGCAACAGTGGTAAACACCTGCCTCTGATGATGCAAACATAACAGGGTTCGAAAACACAATCCAGAGAGCAATCAGGCAATCAAACCAGGTGTGAAAGCTTCCTAAGATAGACTTGGTCCACCTAAGGTGCAACCCTACTGGGGGAACAATTCTATAAGGACTTACTCATTCACGTGGAAGATCATTTGTGACCCTCGACCTGTCCCTGCCTGAGATACAGCAATTTGAAGAATGAGGGCCCTCTTGTACATATTGCGCAATAAGACACAAGACGTGTTTGGTGCAATTTGTTAATCATTTTAGGCCAACCCTAATGTTCACGCTTTTTGCCACGTTGTTTAAATAGCGTATCAATTTGGGCTACTTTGTGGACTTATGGGTGTGCTGGTCTATAAAGGAGGTGTGTTAAGGCACATTGTTGATGCATTGCTATTCTGAAGGACTGAAATAGCCTGTACCTTTGTCCAAGTAAAAGCTGATCTAAAGTCCAGCACAGAGCGCGTTATGTGCCTATGCACGTTTAAATGCTTAATACACACAGGATGTACAGCAATACACAAATATCTGTACATATGAAAAAATAAAGGATTAAAATGTTAAAAAAATGATTATTTACAACATAGATATAAAAAAAACACTACCTCCATGCCTTTTTTTCAGATTATTCATGAACATTTGCATTTGTATAATGTTAATATTATTAGTAGAATTACTTACGACATGCATATTTACATTTGATTTCATAAAAACAAGTTTAGATTTATCCATCTGTTTGGTTTTGTAGACGTTTGCAACACCATATGGGGCATAAGAATAAAACATTTGTTTGGATATAAATAAAGTTTACTGGAAATTAGAACTCAATTTAGAAATAGTCTTAAAATACTTAAACTACATAAATATGTAAGCTGATGGATCTCTTTAGTGAAGTGCGTACAACACTGTTTCCTTATCCACAAAAGAAAGAAGAGTAAAAGTAAAGTAAAGAGAAAGTAAAGAGAACGAATGGAAGAGGCTCATTCTTTATTCTTGTACTGCAGACGGTCTGTTTAACTGTTTTCTCGCTAGTGAAGCATTCCATTTTTCCATACAGTTTTTCCACTTACAAAGTCTGCCATGTAAATAGCAAATGCTCCATGGCACGACAAAGGGAATGGGACATGAGACTTTGACTGGTTTAGTGCATGTTATGCTCAAAACACACCCATAACTCATTAGGAGAATGAGCACAACCCTGTTAGACCATGCGCCGAGGCACAGACTGTATTTTTCCATCCTGAAAACAGCAAAAGTGAATTCGGACACACCCTTAATGCTGTTGTGCAATGCACTTTAGTCTTTTGCAACTAGATCGTCAAAACAGAGCCCTGAGAGTCAAACAACATCTAAATATTGAGAAAATCTCAATAAAAAAAAAAAAACATTACAAAATCTACAACTTAAGGAATACATATTACTTATATTAAATTATGATTTTATATTTTTATGTTAGGAAATTTAATCAATGTCTTTATGGAACATTTTGACTCATACAATGTATTGCTAGCTATTCTTACAAATATACTTGTGCAACTTAAGACCAGGGTCACATTTGTGAGTGTCACATCCCCGGTTCGTTCCTGCTCACCCAATCAACATTTTCCTTCACAAACTCCTCAACGGATGACCATTGCATGCTTACTGATCGCTCTCACCCATCTAGAGGAATGCTTACACTTATAAAGTAACATGTTTACACGTGTTTACCCGAAGGTCAGCTATCTACTAGATGAACTGTGTATACTCACTCGCTGTGACTCCTATGAGCGAACTTCAAATGAGATCGATAACATCTACTGTTGACACTTACAGTATACTGCTGATAATGAAGATCATGACAGCATATATATCAACCCTTTGAATTACTGACTTTGTTTTGAATAAAACCTGTGAAAAGACCATCTCTGTCTTGTCTGCCAGTGTGACAGTAAGGTTAAGCACTAAGCAAAGCAAAAGTAGGATTGAACATCTCTGTCCTAAACACTTTTACTGCCCAATAATTCCATTTAAAGCAGAGCATGGAATATTTAGTTGGGGTAACATTTTTGTAAAGGTATCACCCTATGTCATTATATTAAAATACCATTCAGTTGTCCAAATAGTATTTTACTATCACTTTTCAGTCTTTCTTTAGTTTCTCACACCCAAGTGAGAATACAATTCACAATTCACTATGATTTATCAATTGTGGCTTAGGTTTTGGTTTACTCTTTAACAAACCCTGAATAATAGTAACTGCTGAGCAAGACTACAGGTCTACTTCACTTTCCACGATTCAGTCACATCTACAGTAGATTATGTATGCACAAGTGGAAAATTCTGGTAAGATCATTGCAAATTCAAAGTAGTTATTTTGGAAGTGACTGTAATTGAATCTGTCCTAAATTCATAATAAACAGCATGCTATAAGTGTTTTGACTCTTGAAGTTGATGAAGATGTGATGAAACACTGCATGTGTTGATGTAATCAGTATCAAATAGCACAGAGCTCATAAAATGTGAATGGATGGAAACAGTTACAGTACTTTAGTTCTATCAATAAGTTATGTGAAATCAAAGACACATCCCTGATTATTTATGCTCCTTGGTTGGATCTTCTTGGGGGCAGTCAAGAAAATCAGGAAAACAGAGACAAAGACTTACAAGAAGATATTTAAACATCCTCAACTCTGCTATTGTCAGGGTCAAGGTCATGATTGATTATGTTATGTTTTATAATGATATTATAATCCTTAATAATTGGTTTCAGTTCTATTAAGTAATGGAAGATGTACAGTGCCTATAGAAATTCATCATGCACTGTGAAAATCTCACATTACACCCTGATTTAAAACACCTTCAGGATAAAGTTGTAAAAAGGCACATGTTTAAAGAACGCTGCAAAAACATTTTAAAGGCTGGAGAAGTTATTTGGAACGTGATTTGATTTGAGGCTGTGTAACAAATAAGGTAATTATTTCAATTATTATTTTTGTATTCCAAATGTTATGAAATGTTGGGAGCAGCCAGTAGTCCACATAGCAAATATGGTTTCTAAAATAACATTTTAAAAATCCTAAAATAATATCTTAATGAAAATGTACAAATGCATAAAAAAAGTCACTGATATGGTAGAAAAAAAATGTTGTTAACTTTGTTGTTTGATCATTTCCACTAGATTTCATATGTTCTAGCGATTTTTGACAATTTTTACATTGACTTCAGAGCTTGAAAGACTGTGGGCAAGACCTGAGCTTTGACCAATACAATTGACACAAACTTGTACAAATTAAATTCCTAAACTTACAATGTTGCACATAGTGGCATGAGATAAAAGAAGATGAGCCACTGAGGCAAAAATGCTGTTGAAAACTGTTTAGCATTTTGATTATACTTAGATACATGACAGTGTCTTGATTGAAGCTGGTAACCAACTACTTTATCAAATAAGCTTTTGTCCTATTTAGAGGGAGAGTACATTACAATTCTGACAGTTTGTGTTGGCCTATACTGTACAATATTTCAGGTTAAAAACCTGAGCCAAAAACAGCTATTTGTGCACAGGACATATGCAAATTCTCCATCAGAATTACCATATACAGCTTAAATGTTCTTCATTTACTTATTACTTTTTCACATTTAAATGTTTTTCAAATGTTTCATCTTTTGACCCTTTATCCCTGAGTTGAGGTCAGAATTATTAGCCCCCTTTTAAATTTTTTTCTCTTTTTTTAATATTTCCTAAAACAGAGCGAGGAAATTTTCACAGTATGTCTGATAATATTTTTTCTTATTTGATTTATTTCGACTAGAATAAAAACAGTATTTAAAAATTTAAATACCATTTTAAGGACAAAGTAAGTAGCCCCTTTAGGCCATTTTATTTTTCTGATAGTCTACAGAATAAACCATCATTATACAATATTTTGCCAAACTACCCTAACCTGCCTAGTTAACCTAATTAACCCAGTTAAGCCTTTAAATGTCACTTTAAGCTGTTCAGAAGTGTCTTGAATTTTTTTTAAATATTATTTACTTTCATCGTGACAAAGATCAAATAAATTAGTTAATAGAAATTAGTTATTAAAACTATTATGTTTAGAAACGTGTTGAAAAAAAAACAGCTTTCTGGTAAACAGAAAACAAGAAAAAAAACATGGGGTGAATAGTTCAGGGGGGGCTAATAACTCTGACTTTAACTATATATATATATATATATTATATATATATATATATATATATATATATATATATATATATATATATATATATATATATATATATATATATATATATATATTTTTTTTTTTTACTCAGTCATCAGTCTTTGTTTTTCTTTTCTTTTCTTTTTTTTTCTTTTTACAATTTACATTTACATCTTTTTTTATATATAATTGCCTTACTGTGATTAAACAGTAGTAAATTAGTGAAATTCTTTCATGTAATGCAATCAATATAATTCTCCAAATCATTACTGTGTTTTGGTGGCAATTGTTTACAGAATGAATCAATGCTTACAAAATAAGTATGTGCTGGGTAAGCATGCTTATTTCTGATGAAGAATTGTGTGTGATATATTATAGCTACCCACATTCTCCATCACCTCTGCAATGCACATAAACTCATTTCAAATGACTCCAAACTCAGTTTGACTGAGCTATCACTCTAATGAAACATATCAGTGTGGTCTTCTGTTTTGGAACTGTGTAATAATTGTGAATCTAATTGGACATTTTAACAAACAGCCTCCCGGTTCATTGTGAATATGCAAACAGTGCATGACGCATGATGAATCTCAAGAGACACAAATCCTCAGGAAATGCAATTAGCTTTTTATGCTCCAGATATTTGCTTTGGAAACCTTTAGGTTAACATTTTTACTATAAAGAGAGAGGGATCTCTGTTTCGTCCTGTCAATGTACATTTTTGCAATAGTTGTTATCTTCTAAAAATGACATCTGCCAGCCAGTCTGACCGAGCGTATAATATAAGGCTTCCTCTCTGGTAGAGCAGGTAATGCATTCATCTTCTCACTGAAATGTCTCACTCAGCCTAAAGTTTGTGTGATTTTCATGCTATTATTAGTGGTCAGGAGTCAGCATTTTATTAAGCCAGATCATCAGTCTCACTGAGCTGTATTGTTCATCTTTGCACAAATACACACCTGCACATGAAAGTCTCAAACCCCTGAATGTGCAGCTAAGTTTTTCTGCTGAGTGCAGGAGCAGATGATTACATAAACCAGAGAGATTCATCCCAGACTATTCACTGCATGCTTCTATGTTATCTTTTGTTCTGTGTGTCTTTCATTTTAATGTATTATCTGTCCTTCTGATGTTCTATCTATCTATTCATCCACCAATCTGCAGTTGGAAGTCATAAAGTACAAATTATTGTGATTTCTGAGTATTTTTTTCTTTGAGTATTTTAATTGTGTTAAGCAATTTCAAAATGTGTACTTTGTGCTGAATCAATGCTTTTACTGTGATATTTTCCTGCAACCTGAAGTTACTATGTTTATTTTATTGTTTGGCAATTGGCTGAGTAGAATAATTAGTTCCTTGATTCCCATCCATTCAAATTGTGCATAGTAAAATCCAGAGACAGACCAACCTCAAGACATGAATGCTGAATGAATGCAGCAAACATTGCTTAAAGTGTTGAGGCATTAAAAGTGTCCAATGACCAAGAGACTGACAAGAGACTCCACTATCACTGATGAGAAGATGATGAAGTAGCCTATCTGGCGGCTAAAGTTGCAAAATGGCCATAAGAAGTAACTAAATGCACTACAGAATGTTACGTTTTCGAATAAATGCACAAATTGCATGTATTCTATCAGTACTGCATAAGCTTAAGTTTTTGGCACCAATTGCTGAGCACATTAGCTGGTTAGTTTAATAATATAACTTACACATAATACGCCTAAAACAAAATGGCACTGATGTACTGTAAACTACATTTTCATTTGCAGGATATAAGGTGAAATGATTTACACAGCGTATAATACTACTATACTTGAGTTCTTTTTTAAAGGCTACTTTTTACTCATACTTTGAGTAGTATTTTGAAAAGATATTTTTACTCTAATTGCACTTCATTGACATCTAATTGCATATATACTGTATATGAAACTACCCGCTCAGTCCGGAGGTAGATTAAAACTGGAGGATTCTGTCAGCCCAACAAATTAATGCGAAGAACTCCCGACTTTCAGGTGTTGGCAGTCTGGGCAAGTGACAGGTGAAAGCAAAATTCTCACAGATTCAGCCAAAATATACAAGCAAATGTGGAATGAGACAGGAAAAGACAGGATTATGAAAGCAAGTTTGAGCAATGTAGACTTGAGATAACACACATAGCAACAATAAACTAACTAGAAAGGGTATGAAAAGGCAAGGGACATATAAGGACACCAATAAGTGTAAAGCTGAACAGGCACTTATCACAGAACACTTTTGTGATAAGTGCTCGTGCTGATTGCAAGAACTAACAGCTGAGAGAGGGCACAGAAAGGTAAAAACTTAACAAGGATTAAACCCGGTCCATGACCAGTGTCACAGACAGTCTATTCTGCAGTAACTTCTTGTGATCTTCACAGTTATGATACCCATGTCTTTGCACCCATTTAAAAACATTTATTCTGTCGTCACATCTACAGTAATCGCTGCAACAGTGGTCATACCGGTCAGGTTCTGTCAGGAACAGACGGTAACATTCAGATAGTCCAAAGCGTAATTGTCGTGACAGGAAAAAGATCTAGGCAGGTGGCAAAACACACATTAACAGTAAAACAAAACTAAGGCCCAAAACACTGTTAGACCGTCCAGAAAAAATGCTTTGTAATGCTCACTACAGGGAAACAAGACTCAGCAAAGATGAGTGTGTGAGGTGTGTATATTTTCCATATTATCAATCCTGAATCACCAACCTGATTTCATCAAGTAGGACATGTTCCTGTATTGACATTTGTGTTGTTCATGGAACAACATTCCAAACAGCCAATCAGAATTAAGGCATACATTTACATGTATATAGATTTTATGCACTTTTACATGATTGTTATCCAACTATTATTCCCCTCTGGTTTTGGGTATGATTTACAGTTATGGTTGGGTTTAGGGGTAAGGAACATGAATGGATTACATTTTCAAACAAAAATTATGTTCCATTAAGCATAGGCCTGGTTTATACTCGACTCATCTGCTAGTTCGCTTGAGTGCACGCGGAGAATGTGACATCATCGCGGAGTTTGCGGAGGTTTGCTTTGGGTGCGCGCAACATGATTTCGGCCAGCGGAGCTCATGACTGTCTTTTAGACTCAAGCGAACAGTGCGCGCGACGCCATGTTTGATTTGAGTTAAATATGGATTACTTTGAAGGGGTTTTGTCTGAAACAGGTACTGTAAAGACATTATTATGATTTGTGATCATAGAGATAACCAGATGATCAATAATTCTTGGTTAGAAATTGCAACAGCCATGAGAAAGTTTTTGTTAAAAGGTTTAGGAAAAACTTGAGGGATAAGTTTGTTAAAGCCAAAAAAGGCCATGGCAAAAGTGGAGACCCAGGTACACAATTACAGAATATGTTTTTCCACCAGTCATAGGTTTTACACTGATGTATATATTACAATTTTGAATTTAGAACAATTTAATAGTTACAAAACTATAATTAAGGAACAAATTATTTCCTTAAGAGGGGAAAAGAATATTTTAACCTACTGTACCAGTTTGTAATATACTGATGCCCTGTTTTTCTAGACTTTATTGGTGATAATGGTCAGGAATGTTGGACCATCATTGCCTTTTTTAGCATTAGTAGAGGACAGAAACTAGCCAGACAAGAACGTGTGAATTGGGTTGCAGGCCAAATCTAAAAAACTATATGTATTTTTTAGTAAGTGTGTTTTTTTTTTTTTTTTTTGCTTTTATTCTTGCCATGAAAAAAAAAAAAAAAAAAAATATATATATATATATATATATATATATATATATATATATATATATATATATATATATATATATATATATATATATATATATATATATATATATATATTTGTAGAGCAACTCTGTTGTCATTAATATTTTAATTTAATTTCATAGGTAGAACTGTCCGAGATATGAACAAAAGCAAGTGATGCATCAAAGTTTGATAAAAAAAAAATCTTAAATGTTCATAAAAATCTTTATAATCATTAAAATAATTAACAAAAACAGAAAATGTTACTCGTTTAAAAATGTTGAATGATATTAATGATATAGCGTAGTTGCAGAAACTTTTAACTCTGTTTATATCTCTGACTTTACGATCATTTCCTTTTGACCACCCCCAGTCGTTTTAAGGAATATCACAACAGCGTACGTGGCAAGTATAAAAGCCTCGTCTGTTTTGCAAGATTTGCGTGCAGTTAGCAGATAAGAGCAATTCGGCTCCAGGCAAAAGTATAAATCCAACTTTACTGTGAGAGCTCAGTCAAGGGGTAAACTGGGACTGCTGTGTGAGTAAAGTATATTATGGGATATGTAGTTCAGTTCAGTGGCAGGTGTAGTTCAGGTGAATGACAGGAAGTGTTTTCCAGCAATCTGCAAAAGCTAGATCAGTGATGATTATAACAATTAGTTGTTCTGTCTCTGTTTTTTTTTCCTGATTGTGAAGCAAAAAATGCACAAACTAATTCATCTAAATACAAATCAAAATTTATTCAGGGTTAGAACAAGTTGACTGTGCACATACAGTATGCTGGTTAAACATTCATTCATTCATTCATTTTCTTTTTGGCTTAGTTCCTTTATTAATCTGGGGTCGCCACAGCAGAATGAAGCACCAACTTATCCAGCATATGTTTTACTCTGCAGATGCCCTTTCAGCTGCAACCCATCCCTGGGAAACATCCACACACACTCATTCACTACAGTCAATTTTAGCATCCCCAATTCATCTATACCACATGTCTTTGGACTTGTGGGTGAAACCGTAGCACCCAGAGGAATCCCACGCGGACAGGGGGAGAACATGCAAACTCCAGACAGAAATGCCAAATGACCCAGCGACCTACTTGCTGTGAGGCAATCGTGCTACTCACTGCACCACCCCGTTGCCGCTGGTTAAACAATAAATGCAAACTATAGTTATATTATTTAAAGGTTATTTGTTTTAAAATTATATTGATTACTACATATAGAGAAGCATCTGATTTGGTCCAGTAGATACTGGTCATCTGTATCCAATACTAATCATATTGAGCTCTAATCCATTTTAAACTGCAAATTCCACTAGAAAGTCACATCCTCCTTCACCTTGTGTGTTTAATTCCTAGGACAAACTATTATGTAATGGGCTTAAAAATAAATCTGGTTTCTGAACATACGGCTCATGTCAAACTTGAACCCATCTCATTGGTCACACTTATGTAATCAGAAGAGGGCAGATGTTTTTGCTACATGCCCGTGTTAATCTCTTTTGATGTCAATATAAACCACTGATTGTATTTCCAAGCCAGTCAGTGGACACCATTTCACAAAATGCTCACCTTGAGATTTGTGTATTTGTCACAGTAAGGAAGTTAGGGGGTTATTAAACCTCCAGCTGTAGGACTGCATGACATTCAAGACATAAGTATGGATCTCAAGGTTCAAATACCTAGCATTTAATATATATAGGACATCTTTTTTTTCTGACCAGCTACTGAGTCGTCAGAAATTTGGCAGCCAAAACACATACTGATGTGTTGCACACGGGACCATTAATATGCACACTGTACGCTGTGTTTGATTGAACACAATGTTTCCTAGTGAAATTACAACAATGGTGACTTTCCTCCCTGATTTTTAAGTTTATCTAAGGTTAAATTAAAGTTACTGTGTATGTATTTTTTAAATATTTTTTATACGTGTACTAACATGCAAAATGTAACATTAATCACATAAATGCATTAACAGGTTGCAAAAATAATAAGTCATATTTAAAATGAGTACTTTAGAATAAATTAAGGGTATTCATTCCTTCTTAGAAACCTCAGCTCCTCCTTAGATTCCTCCCCAGTCACTGAAATCCCTATGATGATATCTTTAAAATTTATGTTTCTATGATCCAATAATTGACCCCAGACAGTGCTTCAGTTATAAGATTATTTAACTTGATTCTGCTCTGATTCTTGCTACGTTTTAATGCAAGTTAAGAATTGCGTTTGAAATGTATTTGTTTTCTAGAACAAGCATGGTTACCTTTGATAAGGATGTTCTCACGGGACACTAAAAATAAAAATATGGGACTGTCCCTGGACAAATAGGACATCCAGTCACACTATGGACACTTTTACAAGATGTTATGATGCGTTTAATGGCCATCAGCATCTTAAATCTATGAATGTATGAAATTTTTAATAATTAAATGTTTTAAGAAATGTATAAATTTCTAAAGCTATACATTTTATTATATAATCTCTGCGTCAAATTACAAAAAAATTAAAAAAAAGAATTACTTTTTATTATAGGTGTTTCTAAGGTGATGTGGAGTTTGCATGTTTGCCCTGTGTTTGCATGGGATTCTTCTGGGTGCTCCGGTTTCCCCCACAGTCCAAAAACATGCGGTACTGATGAATTAAATAAACTAAATTGACTGTAGTGTATGAATGTGAATGAGTGTGTATGGATGTTTTCCAGTACTGGGTTGCAGGTGAAAGGTCATCCGCTGTGTAAAACATATGCTGGATTAGTTGGGGGTTCATTTTGTTGTGGCCAACCCTGGTGAATAAAGGGACTAAGCTGATGGAAAATTAATGAATGAATAGAGGTGTTTCTAATGCAATGAATATAAATGTTTGATGTTGTTCTCTCTTCTGGCTGCTGCTTTTTTTTTTTAGACTTACACTTTTTAATGTCTTGATAACACTATCTTTAAGTTCCTTGAGTTTTTTTTGTATTATTATTATCATTTGCGCAAGTATAGGAATGCAAAAAATGTATTTGTTGTACTCTCCCATTCACTGTGCACTAATATTACCCAACTAAGACAACATCTGCTGAGAAACCCAGAAATGTAAAAAGGGTCCCATTGGGGGGCTAAACCAGGACTATAACAAAATTATTATTAATTGAACACCAGTTGAACAAAATACTTCACATTTTCGACATGCAAAAGCACAATTCAAAGAAGTGTTTTATAGCACAAATTCTAAACTGAGGCTTAAGCCCCACCTAGCCTTTTATCTGGCCCTGAGTGTAACCACTGTGTCACTGGTGTATCCCAAAACAAAACACTTTTAAGGATTGTAATAGCACTGATTTTTATCTCAAACAGCTCCAACAAAAAGCAGTATGGCAGCTATGCTAAGAAGGATCATCGCAAATAGGTGAGATTTATTCCCATAGATAACATCAACATAGGATGATTTCTAAAATAGCCTATCATCTATCTATCTATCTATCTATCTATCTATCTATCTATCTATCTATCTATCTATCTATCTATCTATCTATCTGTCTGTCTGTCTGTCTGTCTGTCTGTCTGTCTGTCTGTCTGTCTGTCTGTCTGTCTGTCTGTCTGTCTGTCTGTCTGTCTGTCTGTCTGTCTGTCTGTCTGTCTGCTTGGTTGATGTTCTCTTTACATAGCACCCTGTGCATAGGCAAGTATTGTTATGTGTGTGTGTGTGTGTGTGTGTGTGTGTGTGTGTGTGTATAATGACATATTAAACATAAGTTTGTATAATGACATATTACCAATGAAAACTCCATAAACCACCAAACAAAGTATGTGTGTGTTTGTGGTGGGCAAGTATGAGCAGAAAACAGACTGGAGGACAACCTGAAGCATGTTAGAGCAGTTTTTTACAGATGGTGGACAGGAACAGACCTGTACATGGCTCAAGGGAACATGAAGATTCAGCCACAGGCAAGTCAGAGCACCTGCAGACAAACGCGCACACACACACACACACACACACACACACACACACACACACACGCACACACACACGCACACACACACGCACACACACACGCACACACACACGCACACACACACGCACACACACACGCACACACACACGCACACACACACACACACACACACACACACACCTACTGTAGTCAGGTTGTTTAACTCACAGGGCAAATTCAGGCAAACTCACACAAGCCAAAACACTATATTTGCAAAAAAAAAAAAACACACACAAAAAAAAAACACATTTGATCGGATCATGGTCAGATCACATGGCTGCACATGGGGTCACGGTCATTAGCACAGGGATTTTTTTTTTTTTTTAAATAAAGTTTATAAATGGACAGTGTTTTATTAGGCTTCTGAGGGAATGGTTCTGCAATTTTAAATGAAAAGCTTGAATCATCCTTTGTAGCTGCATAAATCACTTATTACACTCATAAGGTAGTAAATGCTCTCAAAAGATAATTAGATTTAAGTGTCTCCATTTTACATGAGCAAAATGCTACAAGATGAGTTGAACATACAAAGTTTATGAGAAATTAGTTTGGTTTAAACTTTCAGCATCTAAAAAAAAAAGTCAGATTTTGATTACACTTCCTGAAAATGCTCAAGAAAGCCCTGTATACTATCTGCACAGCCATTTAAAAACTACAGTAAAGTTAGACATCACTGCATTTAGTGAGGTATCTGAGTACGAGACACTAAATAGGTATGTTTCACATTTTACTGCATATGCTCTTTGCAATTCTAGTTTATTCACAGTACTGTGCAAAATAATAAATACACCCTTATTTACAACAAACATAAACTTCTTTTGGGTATAGCTGTGCACAACTGTAAACAATATTGCAGTACATATTGGTAAACTGAACCTACAACATACATATTTGTAAATCATTCATGAAATTGTTCAACTTAGAAGACATTTTCAAGAAAAAATAAGATTTTAAATTTTTTTATCAAATTTGCTTGATAAAATAATTCTAACCATATAATAATAATAATAATGCTAATAATTCTGACTTCAACTGTATGTGTATATATAGTACTAATGTCTATTATCTTATAATGCTGAGTAAAAGACTGCACGTTGTACCAACAATAGTCATTATCATAACAATATCTTTTGATCATTTGTTAAAATAGTTGAAAAAACAATTATATTTTGTTGAAAATGTCTTTACCAAAACATTAATAGCACAACACTGCATTTTGGTGTACAAATACAATGGTACGCTGTTCTTCTGACTAAGACACATTTATGCAAAACAAATATTGGTTATGAAATGAACATTGCATTATTCTTTGCTCTGGAGGGTATGAAGAGTGGGTTGATGGTGCACTGTTCCTCTAATCATTATTTCAGCGAACTGGTTTAAAGAGTGTGCTAGAGGTGAAAAAATAGCAGAGATCTTAAAGAAAAGGCAGAGAGTGGGAGAAACAGTGCGCGTGTGTGTGTGTGTGTGTATGTGTATGTATGTATGTATGTATGTATATATGTACGTATGTATATATTTTTTTTTTCAATGTATGTTTAAGTAAGCAAAAAATATAGAATTTTTCTCTCTTTTTTTTTTGGGGGGGGGGTGGGGGGTGGCTAAATTAAAAGCAGCTTTAAAAGCAATTTTAAAAACAATTTACTACACAACAAAACCCTCTTATTCAATAACTTGCCTAATTAACCTATTTTGCCTATAACCTAGGTAAGCATTTACATTAAACTTTAAGTTGAATTCTAATATCTTGCTAAATAACTTGTAAAATATGATGTACTGTCATCATGACAAAGACAAAAAAAGTGTAATGAAAAATATTATCATGAATTAGTTATTAAACTATTACATATATAAAGAATTTTGAAAAAAAAAAAACATTTCTTTCATTACCACACTCACCTGGTCTGTCTGTTGGTGTTATTAACACAAGTTAATTTGCTGCAAAGCAATGTGAAATCTTAAAAATGCTTTGTAAGCTAAACTGAATTGAACTGCAGCATGCATTAGGAGGCAGAAAGGTCATGGCAACAAACATTACCTTAGCTCTTTAGTGCATCTGATGCTAATCTGATCTAAAATTAAAACGCAATACATTAGCCGTAATCAATGAGAAGCACTGGCTTGTGGGTGTTTCTGTAACCACTAACTAAGTCTTTAATCAATGTGACCCCTTCCATCCTTCAGATATTAATTGCTCATGAGTCTTGTGTGACCTTCAGATGGGAAAGTCAGTCAGTGATTGAGTAGAGTGACTGTGTGTAATTATTATGCTATAATGAAAAGCCGTATGTAGATTAAGCAAGATGAAATGTTGGCTAGACTGTCTAGTACAGCAGGAATCAACATTTTAAAGCAACTTTATAAAATTAGATAGTTTTTGATAAGTATTTTGAAGGTTGTTCAAAATATGAAGTAATTTTAGTTACGGCTATAGAACAGTGATTTAAAGTTTGAAATTTGTATCTATCCCAGGCTCATTCTAAAAAACAATCTGCTATATACATTTCTGGAGATCACAAAATATGTCCCAGGGGGTATGTTTTTTTTTTTTTTTTTTTTTGCAGTCTTTGCTTTCACAAATCCACTTGAGGCTGTTTTGTATGCTTCTTGAGATTGCAAATTTCTCATGTAAATCCACCAGAGGCTGCTGTCAACAGACTAACTGATTGACTAATCGACTGACCCACCCTCCTCCCACCCTAAACCCAACCAATAGTGTTTTCAAATGCAGTGATTGACCCTCCCACCCTCCTCCCTAAACCCAACTGACAAGTCTTAAACAATCCAGAAAAAGAAAAGCCTTCATCTATTTTTCTCCATGTTTTCAGATTTTACTACATTCTTTTTTCTTGCTCATTTTCTGCAACCGTTCTTTGCTGTTTTTCACCCCATAGCATTTGTTTTAAAGGTGAAATGCAGCCATACGTACTTCTGGCTACATAATTCCCGATCTTCAGAAATGTATATAGAGCTATGTTTTCAGAATGAGCCTATGTTGTTTGTATCAAAAGAAAAAAGCAATATGTAAAATGTATTATTTGTACATTAATAACAATTTCTAATATAATATCTAAAATCATGTCAAACATCAAATCTAAAATAATTTCAAATAATCTGTGCTTTATTAATATGGAAATGATCTATATTTAAGATTGACTTTGTATTTATTTTCATTTACATATATTTAATGTTTCTTTTAATTTTTATTTAATTATTTGTTTGTTTTAAGTAATACATAAATGATGAATACTGTCCTATATCAAGCTTCACGTTTTGTTACTTTTTTAGAGCTTTTTAAAGCTTGAAATCACTGTACATTTTATTTAGTAATTTCCATGTGTAAATATGCATTCATATCCAGTGCTAAGATATTTATCAAAGAGTGCCATTGTGTTGCTGTCTGATAACATCACTGAACTGTAATACCACCACAAATATATTTTGTAAGAGTTTGGCACTAATCCTGCCCCTGTATGCTTATGTAACTTTTTTTCTCTCAGAGATTTAACTTAATGAGTTTCTTGTCATGCCTTAGGAAACTGTCCCAAGGACAAAGGAATCTTTTAAATATTTCATCAAATTGAATTCTCTAATGTGACCAGGATGGTTTCCAGCAAACCTACAACACAAATCCATTTGCACAGGAGTCAGTGGGCACACGCCATCAGACCTAAACACTCCAATCCAATTAATGTTCCATTAAAACTTAACGCAACCAACAAGCTAATCGTATTTCTCACCACCAAAGGCATTTTTTGAAGCCCTTGACCACAAATCCTTTTAACAAGCCCTTTTAGTTCTATTATTAATCTTAAGATGAATGTTGGTTTTTGTTTTGTTTTCTTTTTTTACTTGTGAAGTGAAAATTGCTGTTCCACTATAATAGCCATAAAAAACAACAACATTAGTGCCTTTTCTAAAGCATGTCTATGCGCTTGGTCATACAAAAAAAAAAAATAATAATAATTTTCTCAGGTTGCTTATTGCCAAAAGTTCATTCATAAAGCATATTTACCTCCCAAGATTTTATTTATTATTTTTTTTTTATTGAAAAGAAAGAAATTAATAATTTAGTCATCATGAATATAACAAAATAACATATATTACATTTATGTTACAAGTTATTATTTCTTTAATACACAGGTATCAAATCCAGTTCCCGGAGTGCCGCAGCTCTCCACAGTTTAGTTCCAACCCTAATTAAACTTGATCAAAATTGTTTTGTTTGAAACCTACAGGTAAGTGTGTTGAAGCAGGGTTGCAACTAAATTGTGCAAAGCTGTGGCCCTCCAGGAACTGGATTTGACACCTGTGACCTAATAAATATTGTTAATTTGCTCTAGCAAAGAATGTTAATAAAATGTATTATGGTTTCCATATATATATTAAGCATGCTAAATGCTAAAAGCTAAAGCTTTTTAATTTAAAGTTCTCCCAAAGACAAAATTTCCTCACTAAACTTGATATTTAGCCACACCATGTTGGTGTTTCGTGACATCTCATTTTTACGAGGTGGGTCGTTGTACCAATGCTTAACCCCCAACCAGGACATGCACACATACACTACGATTTAGCTTACCCAATTCACCTATAGCTCATGTCTTTGGACTTGGGGAAACCGGAACACCTGGAGGAAACTCACGAACATGGGGAGAACATGCAAACTCCACACAAAAATGCCAACTGACCAGCAACCTTCTTGCTGTGAGGTGACAGCGCTACTCACCATGTCATCCCTGCGTGTAAATCAATTAAGATAAATGCATATAAGCATTCAAATATCTACCTACTAATTTTCTCTTTCGTCAGATGGGCTCAAGTAGTGCCTCTGTCCTGCTGCGCATCAGCAAAATTCAGAATCACAAGCACAATGACCACCTTGTGTCATATAACATAAGTCAACCAATCAGCGCGGTTGTCAAGGCAGAATTTCAAGCGCAACCAATCATTTTAAACAGACATGGTGAATCGTTTAAAGAAATCAAAATGTTAGGTTTCAAGATCTTAAAATATTAATTAAAGGGCACCTAGTTTACCCCTTTTTTAAGATTTAATATTAATATTATGGCTCTTTTGAGTGTGCCAGTTTACGTTCAGTTCAAAACACAGAGATATTTCCAAAGTCCTTTGTGTTTTTGTATAGTTTTACAGCCCCTATGTAACGATGCATGCTTCGTCCATATAGGGATGTAATGTTTAACCGGTTTCACAATTAACCGCACTTTAATTTGTAACGGTTAATCAATCATAAAGGCTTCTCAACACCATGTTTCTGCACGGAACAAAACTAAGGCAACTAAACAAAGTTATGCCAACGATGTGCTAGTTTAAAGTCCCGAGCTTGTACACCATGACTAAAAACCACACACACTGGATTAACTTTGACTGACGCTATAAATAAGGCATGTTTGTTATTTTCAATAGAGGGACGCGCACGCGACGCAACACGCTCACACTTTCCAGCGCACCTACTTGAGATGACAGGGAGCTTCTGTGACCGCAGAAAATCCAAATGGCTAAAGTTTAAGGAAGACGCAATGAAAAGTACACGTTTGCAAACCCATCTAATGTTACAAACAATGGAGCCGATGAGAGTGATCATGTGATGATTGTTGATCCACCAGCTAAGATCAATCGAGTGTTTTTGGAGAGAGTGCTGAAAGACTCGGTGGATCAGCTGTTTTTAATAGCCCCAATCTCGATACGTTGCATTCAGTGCGTGTTCAGCGCAAATGACCGCTAAATGTAAAATCAACTGTTGCTCATTAGCAGGGAGATGATGAAGGTTCTTGTGTTGAGCCCAATAAGCCTAACATCCAAAAACAGAGCAAGGGTGTTTCTTTGGTGACATCACTTTGACTCACACGCTGAAAATGGCGGACGTGAAACAACAAACTGAGGATATGGTTATGCGTGCCTGTCTATCAATATTGGTGGGCAGGGGGACCGCACTTCTATGTCAAGTTGCGGTCGGTCTCAAAACCATTCCAATTGGTCCACCGTTTTTATGTTGTTAAATTTATTATCATTGTTAAATGTGTGTTTATATCACCCCAATGTGACAGTTTATACACTATACCTACACACATATCTGTTCAAACAGCTTGAAATGTAGATTTTTCACCAAAGGTGCCCTTTAAAAGGTTTTTACTGCCTAATGATTAAGTTAAACACCTGTGTTTTAGTTTTGATGACAAAACTTGGTATTTTAAGTAATGTAAAAGTATATTAACGCGATGATCCCAAGGTCTCCATATCCGGGACCAGGCCGTATCCTGAGCTGCTGCTGCGCTGGTGGTCATGGGGGAGTGGAGAGCATGAGATTGATTCCAGTGACACTCCAGGGACAGACGAGTCTTCGCTGAGGTCAGCTTCCAGCCTCCACTGCTTAGACTGCAGCTCTGCACAAGACTTTTGGCCAGCGGAGAAATTAAAATGGGCGTGCTGAACTGAGTCTGGTTTCTCTCAAGGGTTTCTCTAAAGTTTTTTTTTTTCACTCTCCTATCGGTGAAGTTTTTTTTCCTTCTCTGCTGTCGCCTCTGGCTTGCATGGTTCAGGATCGGTAGAGCTACGCATCGATGAATTTGCTCTTCAGTGTTTGGACTCTCAGTAATGATTTTAAACCACACTGGACTGAGCTAAACTGTACTGAACTTAAACACTAAAAACTGAACTACCCTGATCCAGTTACTATGACCATTTATGTGAAGCTGCTTTGACACAATCTAAATTGTAAAAGCGCTATACAAATAAAGCTGAATTAAATTAAATTGAATTAACCTAATATCGTTAGTAATGACAACAGCAGGGTACAACATTATTTATATTTGTCTTTGTGTTTAACAGAAGAAAGAAACTCAAACAGGTTTGACACAGTGGAGGATGAGTAACTGTTGACAGTATTATACTTTTTGGGTGAACTATCCCTTTAAGCACTTTTAGTGTTTAAATAACTAATAATGACTGAGTGCGAAATAAGCATATTAACATGATTAAAAACTGGGCATTGCAATCAGGTGAGTGATTTTTAATAAGTCTTCAGATATAAAACAGTCACCTGTAGTGTAAAAATATATGTGTCTTTTTATTCAAACATATGACTGATTGTTGTAATATAAAAAATACATTTAACTTAGTTGCAGGGTTCATCTGGTTAGTAAGCTGTTTTCTTTATTTAATATGCTTTTTTAAAAAGAAGCCATTATTTGAAGATTTATTTATTTTTTTATTTCATTTATTTTCCTTCAGCTTAGTCTCTATTTCAGAGGTCACCCCAGCGGAATGAACCGCCAACTATTCCAGCATATGTTTTACGCAGTGGATGACCTTCCAGCCGCAAAGTATAGGGAAACACCCAGACACACTCATTTACACTTATAGACTACGGCCAATTTAATTTATTCAATTCACCTATAGCCAGTGCATGAATTAAGGGGGATGCTGTGGGTTGGCATTTCCTTTATGGAAAAAAATGACAAAAGCATCTCTTTTGTAAAACCACCATCCCTCCTAGTCATCCCCTTTAGATTAACAACAGTGTGTGTAATATAAAACTTATCATGCAAATTAAATATTAAAATTCTCTATTTATGGTTAATTATGACTTATAAACAACAATGATTGACCAATTAGAACTCAGTATTGTAATAAAGTGCTACATACAAGCGCATTACAGATAAAGCATAATTTCATGTGATTTTATCTAAACGCTGACTTTATTTTTTCTTTGCCATCTTTGTTGTGTCAAGAGGAATTTTGTTAACTTAATCTTATTGTAAGATATTCTTCTCTATTACTGTAAGCATTTTTCCAAATTAAAAATGTATTTAGACCTATTTTTTTATGGTTCTATGTGGACAACACGCAAATCTAGCAAATAGCACTCCAATCCAGTAGGTGGCAGAGAGATGTTTTCTTCCAAAGAGCTTTTCCTTTGAGCTTGTTAAATCTGTGATCTTAGAAAATGTCTTCTTTTTATTAATACGGCTTAGTTAATTGTTCATGTTAGCATGCTAATCATAAATCGAAGCCATGTCTTGTTTTTACTAACAGTAAGCATGTCGAGATAGAAGAGTACATGCTGTGTTCTTCCTTCAGTCGAGTTTTCTCTTTCACACATGCTGGGATTCAACGAGTGTCTGCTTTATGCTGAAAAGCGTTAGTTTCTCTTATGCAAAGCTGCTGATTAACAGGCTAATTAAGAGGACTCCCGCCGCCTCACCAACTGGAATCAACAATGCTTCAAAGTGCTGCAGTCATCCTTGAATTCAGCTTCACTGTGAAACGCCATGTGCCTTTAGGCAGTTGTTTTCCAGACTTTTATTATAGAGGCTTATCTGGTGGGAATTGTTTGGTAATAGTCTGACTTGGCAGTTGATGATGTAAAACAGAGATTAAGGGCACACTTACAAAATTGTGCACACAACAACAGTGCACTGAAAAGAAATGCCTGCAAAAATGTTGCAATCAATTTGTGTTGAATTTAAACAAACTATTTAAATTTAGTAATGTTCAACTTCAATTTGTTTGTTTAAATTCAGCCCAAATAAATTGTTTTTTAACCACTTAACTTAAAAAAATTTTTTTCATCTTTAAATATCTTTTTTCAGTGTGTTTTGTGGTCTAAAAATGCAGTTTTAAAAATATTTTAACAAATGCTGCAAAAATACAATTTTGCAAGAGCCATAATCAAGTAAATCACCATACAGCGGCTGCTAATTGATACTAAAAATACTAGTTGTAGACTTTTTTTGGCTCATATATTATTTGCATTATGGTTTTACAGCTACATTCAAATTACTGTTGCTTATTTAAAAATACTTTATTTTAAATAATTTGTTATATATTGGAAATCAGTGTTTCAGTTCATTTGTTTTACAGTTAAGAGAAATTTCCACTTAGAAAGCGTGCAGGATGAGGAATATTTTCACTTAATCGAAATGTTTTGTGTAGGGTATGTCAAACTAGCATGTAACATTTAAGCTAGAAATACAGGTTTGTTTCTTTGGATATGAGGGGAAAATGTAGGGGCCAATCACACCGAACATGCTTTTTGCATTGAGAGGCATTCAAAACATTTTTTGAATGTTTTACTAACAGTCGTGAGCATTTTGCATGCTGCTTATGTGCCCTGTGCACCTAATGTTTTAACCGCCTGCTGCCCCTCTCGTTTTTGTCATTGCATGTTGTGCGCTCGCAGTAAAAAAAAAAAAAAAAAAAGTCAACTCTGAGCAGAAAATTGCGTTACATCAGTCTTTTTCATTCTCCAATAAAATGAAAGCAGAGGTATCCGTTGAGGCGACAGCAGTGTTTGTGTTTTCAAGACATCTACGGAGACTTTTAAAGATAGAGAAAAGACTAATGGTTGCTGTTTTGAGTTATCCGGAGCTGTATGACTTCACAAATCTTGAATATATCACAATAATATTTAATATTAAAATTATAACAATATCAACAGCACCACTCATGCACAATATGCACCTGATTCAGTCGTGGCCTACAGGCATAAAAAGTGCACCACACTTCTTTTTTCTTGTCAACAAAAAGGCAGTGTGGTGCCGCTCGCGTTTTTGGAGCAAAAAAACATGTTGGTGTGATCGGTCCCTTATTCAGCTATATCATGAATGACTATTCAGAAATAGTATGAATGAATACTTTAAGACTTTCTGTCTAAAAATATACTTGTACTTATTGATCCCACATTGTCTTAATTCTGTTGTTAAAATGTCTATTGGCTAAGGTCGAATAAGTACAAATGCATGCATAAGTTCATTTTACATTTATAATGCAACAGAGCAAAAACAATTTTACAGTATAATAATTTTTTTTTTTTTTTTTTTTTTTTTGGTGAAAATTTCTTTTTGTTTGGCTGGAATCAAAGCAGTTTTACAAAATGATTTGCCCCCCAAATTTTCCTCTGTGCACTTTAACCGTATAACTGTATTTACTGTATTGCTACTGTATGGCAGTTTTACTATACTCAAATATTGTTCACAAATTTAAGTAAATCTGTTTTAGCGAGTGTAGTTGGTTTTCTTCTTTGACAAGATAATCCATAAACCTCACAGATCAAGATGTTGATTAGACAGCATTATTATTGCACAGGTGTGCCTTAGGCTGGCCACAATAAAAGTCCGCTCTTTTGAGTGATATGTGATCTATATTTGATAGAAATAGGTATTTTGTGTATATAGAGAGGGCCGCGCAGAGGATAGCGCTATCTCCTCATAGCAAGATGGTCGCCTCAGCCGGATCAGGTGGCATTTCTGCCTGGAGTTTGCGTAATCTCCCCATGTTTGCATGGGTTTCCTCTGGGTGCTCCAATTTCCCCCATAGTTTAAAGACATGTGGTATAGGTGAATAAATGGACTGTTGTGTATGTGTGTGAATGACAGTGTGTGGGTGTTTCTCAGTGATGGGTTGCAGCTGGAAGGGCATCCACTGCGTAAAACATATGCTGGCAGTATAAGTTGGCAGTTCATTCCTCTATGGTGGCCGCTGATTAATCTGAGAACTCAGCTGAAAGGAAAACGGAATGAATCAATGTATATAGAAAAGTTTTCGTTTTTGACTTTAGCCCATGAAAGTTGGGAGCAAAAAAGTCTTGCAATTATATTTTTTGTTGAGTGCATCTAAATGTGCAATTAAATGTATGTAGCAAGAGATATATGATTCTGTTGTCACACACATTTTATCCAGATTTAAAATATAAATCTAAGATCTCTTCAAATCTGACAAATGACTAGCCATCATTGCAGAAATGTGGTTAAAATAATATCAAGATTATGCATACAATAATGGCAAAAACAATTAGATACACTTAGAAACACATGTTGTAATATGATCAGTTCAAAAAGACCTTGGAACAACATGTCAACATTTATTCTATTTGCCAAATTAAAACCCAACTCAGTAGTGATTACATTTTGATTTATGTTGTTGATTCCAGCCGGGCTTGCATGAATTGTGTGTGTGCATTCTTAATATGCACGAATTCCTTTGAGAGCGGCTTCTTATCTTGTTATCCTGCTTCAGTGTGTAAATGTTTGTGTGGTTTTTGATAATCTCTCAGAGCCTGCAGTCCATGCACAGAAACAAGCCACATTAATTCACTGATGTTTGTATCAAATGGCACGCTTGCATATTTTTTCTACAATTCTAAATGCGGGCTTTATTCAGCCACATGCATTTCGGATTGAATATGAAATTGATTAAAATGTCATTGCTGGTTCCAAATGTACATGAATTGTGAACTTGTACTGAGATGTTCATTGCATGTGGTTGGTGATCTAATCCTCATTGAGCTGAGATTGTCTATTGAAATAGATTTGTTTGGTCAGTTTTGGAAGGCAGCATTTTAAAAGCTATTAGCAGGGTTCTGAATCTTTTTAGAACTTGCAAAGCTTGTAATTCAGCAGATGGAATCTAACAGACATATTGGGCTTATTCCAACATTATGGATGTGACATTTGCAATAAAAAATTGAAAAATACATGCATTGAAATATCAGTTTATATCTTTCTTACCCCTTAACCAGGGAGTTCAGGCATCGAAAAAAAATATTAGTCAATGCATGTTTTATATTTAAAATAATGGCAACATGGACGTGACAAAAAAAAGTCTCTTTTTTTGTGAGTTGACATTGTAAATAAAATGCAGAAACCCCAAAAAATTATAACAGTCAAAAGGATAAGGGCTGGCTCAAAGTTGGCCCAAAGGGAATTAAAGATTTGAACTGTGCTTCTAAAGGATCGACTCTTTAAATCGTCAAGCGATCGTTCGAACGGACAGCTGACTTCAATTGCTACCAAAAGTAAAAACCCATTTATTTTTAAGCAGGGTAACAAAACTAAAAATTATCGATTTAACCCTTCTATGGTATCTTTAGGGTTACATTTATTTTACAACAGTTCAGTGGTAGTCTGGAAGTGTTACTTCTTTTCCTTTTTTGATGGGAAGAACTCCCTCTGTTGAGCATGTGGTTAGCTGGTGGTCAGTTCTTTGTTCTCGCACGGCTTGGAGTCGATCGTTTCAAGTTTTGAAGTAGCAAGAGGGCTAGTCATGTTGACTACTGGTTTTGCGGCGCACTAAACTTAACTAGACTCTCAACGGAAAAGAAAGAAATAAAGGTATTGGAGATAGCAATGTCTGAGCTGTCCGGTTAACCCATTTTGTTTGGTCCACACTCTGGGGTTCTCCTGAATTCCTCTGGATACCGGTCTGGGTTCTACTCTGGGCAGTGGACTTAGGCACAAGCTTTTGAAAGGATGGTTTAGTACCCACTCTCAATGAGCCAAGTTGACCAATGAGAAGTTAACTCCCTCGAGACACATTTTATAGTCTTTATTCCATAGCGGGGTGATTTGCATAGGCATTCTGGATGTAAGCCAAACCGGAAATGTGAAATATGTTGCACACATATTGACATAAAATGTAAACAATCATTCAGAACACCCAATTAGCTTTGCAAGGACATCAAGCATGAACCCGCTATGATCTGGTTTAGCTGTGGTAGAGATAAACATTGATTGCGGAAGAATTAAAACCATACTATTATTACATGAGCTAGAGACTTGTTACTAAACCTCTGATTGCACATAAAGAGAAAATAAAGGTTTACAGTAAAATCCTCAGTCTTAAGCAAGGGGCTTATGGAGGTTTGACCAGGTCTCTGTGTGTCCATTTCTAAATGTATTCCTCTGTGTCCTAAATACCTTGGAATCGGATTACACACTGAACATCTAGTCTTTTCTGGGTAAGAGAAGTTGATGTTGTATCATTTGTGGAATAAATCACAATAATTATGTGTCTGATTGGCGACAATTGTTATGGAAGTGACTTATCTTTATTACAGACGTGACTGCTCTAAAACTGACAGTTGACACATTTTGAAAATCAGATAAATGCTTTCAAAACTTTAACCAAGACCAAAAACAGTACATTATTTTAGAAATGTATCTGCCTTAGGTTGTAGATGCAGTTCTGAAATATTCTTGTGTTTGTATGTTTTTACCACTCAGGCTCTTTGTGTGAGCAACTTGATTAGAGAGATTTTGAAAGATGAATAGTACACCTTACCCCGCTTCAGATGTGACAGCAGCTGTTTTTCCATTTGTGTATTTTTGGGTGTTGTTTTTTGGGGGGAGAGAATGCGTTTAAAAAATACAAGATGGATGTTTGAAGACATATTTTCAGATGATTCCTTTAATGGAAACATATACAAAATAAAATTATCAATATGCAACACAAAAATTTGACTTTTTTATCAGTAGATGATGTGATTGTATAACTGGACTTAACAATAGATCACAATGCACATCAAGGCTAATTGGAAATATATGCTTCAGTCTGCTTTTTTTTTTTTTTTTTTTTGCAAAACCGCTATTTGAGTTTGAACTTATTTTAATATGTTTCCTATATGGACTGTCAGCAGATATTTCTCCTGTTTTCAGTGTCAAATGATTTTGCTTCCAAAAGAGAAAACATTCATTGTAGAGATGTCTATTTGATGTGCATGTTTTATGATTTACTGTAAGACTTTTTGTGTGTTTATGTTGGTTTTAAAAGTGATATCTTTCATTAAATATTCCTTCAGGTTAGTCCCTTATTTATCAAGGGTCACGACAGTGGAATGAACTGCTAACTATTCCAGCATATGTTTTATCTAGTGGATGCCTTTCCAGCCATTAGTGGGAAACACCCATACACTCTCACATTCACACACTCATACACTCTGGCCAGTTTGGTTTAGTTTATCCAATTCACTTATAGGCCATGTCTTTGGACTGTGGCGGAAACCAGAGCACCTGAAGGAAACCCTAATGAACATGGGGAGAACATGCTAACTGGTGCACATTAGACTTGAACCAGCAATCTTCTTGCTGTGAGGTGACAATGCTAACTGCTGAGCTACCGTGCTGCCACTTTAAAAGGGACATGACTTTTAAACAATTTATTTTGTGTTCGACAGAGGAAACTCAAATATGTTTTGAACAAGAGAAGAGTGAGTAAATAATGACAGATTTTATTTTTGGGTGAACTTCCCATTTGAGAGAATTTACTCATCTGTAATACGTGCATGAGACATTTCATGGCTGTTTTTATACTGGTGTTTGGAAAATGGATGACCTTAAGACTTTTTAAAGAAGTTGATCAGATCTTTGTTCATGGCAGATTATGTCAAGTCAAGGCAATCTTTAAAAGATACCTTAAAGTTGCACATGTGTTATGAATGTGGACTTTTACTTTGGATATGTTTACTGCAAAAAATAATCATGGATGGTTTTATTTTAGTAAAGGAGTAGTAACCTTTACAAAAATTACAGTTGTGTTAAAAAATACAATGGTTAAACTATAGTTTGTATTGTTTAGTAGGATAGTAAAACCATAATTCATTTTTGTAAGGGGAGGCAAACAATAAATGGGCAGGCAGGGTATGAACAATTAAGTTTCTAGGTTTTCAGTTCAAAAGGTCTTACAAAAATGTATCTACAATACAATGGGGGTATCCATTCATTGTCCCCCATTTGGGAAGATAATTTTTTTTTTTTAAACTAAAACATCAGAAAATTTAATCCAATTTAACATGAGTGATAAGCCAAGGACAATTTACTCAATACAAATCTGTGATTCATTTGTAGCCAGTTTTCTCAAAAAATGTGTTTTGGGCTTGTCTCAATCTTGGATGTCAACAGTTTGCATTGCAATAACAAAATCTATGAAGAAACACACACATATGCGCATTAATCAGCAATGAGTTGCAATTGGCTTGGAACTTGTAATGTTGTAGTGAGTTTGCTTTTGTGATTATCCACCCATGATCATTAGTAATGTTTAAAACAACATTGCTTAAAAAACATTTTCATGATTCTTTGCTAATAGAATGTTTAAAAGAGCAGTGTTTGTGTGAAATCGGAGTCTTCTGAACTAACAAATTTAACAAAAACAGTTTTTTATATTGATGTTAATTTGTAATTTTTTCATTTAAACAAATACTTTAAATTTGGTTTATTATCTACACTGAAAAAAGTGTTGCATGCAGAACTGTTGCAAACAATTTATTTGTGTTGAATTTAAACAAACAAATTAAGTTTAATAATGTTCAACTTAATTTGTTTGTCTAAATTCAACACAAATAAATTGTTTACAACCCCTTAACGTAAACAAATTGAGTAAATCCAAGGAAACATCTCTGAATTATTTTTTTCAGTGTACTGTACTTCTGGATGCAAGATAACATGACAGCTAATAAGTAGTAATGTCATCAGAGGTTCCCTTGTAGTAAAACTGATAGTACTTATCTCTGATCAATATGAGCTGCTAATTGAGAAATCATTAGCAACTGTTTAAGCCATACAATAGTATTCTGCTAAGATAAGCAAAACACTGGTTAATCTGTTCAAGGTTAATGGTCATATCTTGGCTAGGTGAGTGTTAGAGTCAGGCTCATTACTAAAGCATTTGTTCGAGTGCTCAAGAGGGCTTAACGTAAAACAAAAGCAACGACTCGCATGCCAGTTATACAGCTCAGCATGCATGTGATTTCATTTCCCAGCAAACAACAAAACCCTCTTAACACCACTGCAGAAATAAAGCAGGAAGGTTATTGCTTGAACAAATGGAATAAAAAAATGTGTTAAGGTGATAATACACCATCGGGAGGTAATTAAGCCTTATTAAAGCATCTCAGGGTGTTTTCGGCTCTAAACCACTAAAGTTATGAGCTACAACACAGCATTTAGATTTACATTACATTTAGATTTACAGGCATTTTGGCATTTGCTTATCTCTTTAAAAGAAGAAAATGCTCATGTTCTATCCTTCAGATTAAATTGTTTCGTAACAATTGTGAAATGAGATTGCACATAAGAAGAATCATTAAACATTATAACTTAATGGACATACAACACTATTCCTGAAAAAGAAAACTTTACAATAATATTTAGTCAGAAAGTGTGGCCTTTTTCACACATCAACGTTTGTCCCATGAGAAGACATTCTTTGATGGGCAGAGAAAAAAAATCTCAAACTTAAAGGTTACAAACACAGACATAATGCCTAATATTTAAATGAAGTAACGTTTTAAATTAGATTTTCTTTAAAATATATAATAAATGGAACATTTTTAAGTATATTGATTATTTATATTACTAAAAGTCATGTGCAGTGACACACAAATGTGTTTGATGAAGTTGGCATATAGTTGTGCTTTATTATAAATATAAAACCGTAATTCATTAATTAGCCTCCAGAACTGTCATTTTAACAGCAATGATTAGATTATATGTCTAAAAAAGACTAAAATAAATCTGTTGTCCATAAAGCACCATGTCTTTTCCAAAAAAACGTTTTTTAATGAACTTTTTGAAGCTGGATTTTGGTGGAATAGCTTTTCAAAACAGAATTGAGGGAAATCTCTATGGGTTTCATTAAAAATATTATCATTGTGAGCCAGAAAGTACACTTTGGCAGGAATAAGGCAGGATCTAACTGCAAATTAGGCAGAAGAAAAGACAAACCAAAAGCAGTAGTTCTACAATTGGATGTAAAGACATAAATACAGCAACTGACAAAAGACTACACAAACACATGGCTATAAACAAGCTAGCAAGGGTTACAATGAGGGTAATGATTCACTAACTGACGGGGGGAGCAATGGAAACAAATAAGATCAAAACAAGGAACAAAACAAAACAGGTGCTGCATCCCAATTTGCCTATGTGTACTCTCATCGTGAATGAAATGTATATAATTTTGAGTCTGTCTCGTAAAACAGAAGGGTAGGCAAGCTTTGTGATATCTTTTTTCTCCTATTTGATCCTTTAACAGACAGTGTACCTACTGTGCACACTTTCACAATTTAAACGGCCCTGTCAATCAGAAATTCACATTACCTTTAAATTTAATTTCATATCGTATTGGATATGAAATACTGTACCATGTTAATCTGCCATTTGTGGGCTTTTCCTGTCTGCATAATAATGCATTCAAAGGTTAATGACCAACTTTTCCTGGCATCATAACCGAACAAACTAGGCTACTGTTAAGAAAAGCAAACAAAGAAGATCATGGTTATAAAAAGTTGACCTCCGTATAACCGTGACATGAAGCATAGACATGTTAAGGCACCATTATTAACAATAACTGGACAGATGTTTTAAAAAAAAATGGCTTCCTTGGTTGTGACAGGCAGTTTAGGCAGTTGGCCTTGACAGGACATATCAGTATGAAAAAAGCCCCTTAGACAAAGCGATACCAGTAAATATCTGGAAAATTACCGAAACGACTTTACCGGTATTTTTAAAGAGCCTGTTCACACACGATCCCTTTATATCTGTCAAAGGTCGGTATGTGTGAAAATGTCAATAATCTATATAATATGTAAAGTCAAATAAAATGTAACAAATAAACTGAAAGTCTTCAAAAGTGCTGGAGTAAACAGTGAACTGCCATTGTCAATAGAAGATTTTGCTTGACAAATAAATAAAGAAAGATGTGTTATTGCATTAAGTTGTTGAAACAACATCATGATAAATGCACAATGTAAAAAGCTAAAGATGACACAAAAAAGGATCCTGAGAAGGACCAGTTAGTAAATTATATACTTTTAGTTGTGTTCGGGTCAATTGAAGGTTAATACATGTGTGAAAATAAACTTTGTTTCACAGTTTGATCCTGCAATATGACCCTCTTCTGACATGATGGTTCAAAAAACAAAAAAAATATTTGGGTTATAAAATTGATGCCAAACATACAATATAAAAGTTTAGTTTTTTCATAGCTTTATAAAATTATTTAATTTTATATGAAACATATTGTATAATCTTGTGTGTATCTTAATTATTTTTCCCAGTCATGTAGAATATTTTTAAAAGTGCTCAACCAATATGGGCTTTTCAGAAAACGACTTTATTACATCCAGCCCCCCTAATCCTGAATATTTGGTTATGGTTTCCTAGACTGCAACAAGATTAAATACAGAGTAAATTGCCCAAGTATTAAGCCTCTCAGACTTTTCTCTTAAGAAGAAGTCCAGAATAATCTCTGATATGCCTCCTCTCAAGTATGACACACACTTCCTCAGATTTGTCAGATACCAAAGTCTATCAATCAAATGTCAAAGATTTCAGTATGAACATTTCTTATCAGATTCTTTCCCTCAATGAAATTATTTGTGCTAGGCTAAATCATTTCCTTTGACAGAGTTCATACTGTGTGGCTGCATTGTCAGCAGACAGTTCTCTTTTTGCTTGCTGCCTTTTTCCAGCTTTTCTCGTTTGATCCTCATTCTGTGACATATTTGATCCCGCTGACAGATTCAGGGCTGGTGATTCATAAGCTGTCTGTTACACATATAAAATACACTGGAGCTGTGTTTTCCTAATAGCCACGATTGCTGTTCATAATCCTCTACAGAGGAATAAAAACCTGTTTGCTCTGCCAAAAAATATTACATTGAACTGTATGAATATCAGCTTTTATGTGTGTGCTTTCAAACTCAGCATTTGAGAATAGCATGTGCTGACATATGAAACATCCTTATTTAGTTTGTTAAAACTAAATTTTAAACTTCTAAATATAAAATATTAACATCCAAAATATTACATTCCACAGAAGGTTCTTTAAAGTGGGTGAAAATGTTCTTTCGATGATTCAAATAAATATTTTAAATAATTTCTACAGTAGTAAAACCATTTTGCATTTGTTAAGAAATTTGTCAGCATTTAGTAATGTGTATTCATATAGCGCATCTAATACAGTTTAAGAAAACCATTAAGAAATCTAATGATTCACACACAG
Source organism: Danio rerio (assembly GCF_052040795.2). NCBI lineage: Eukaryota > Metazoa > Chordata > Actinopteri > Cypriniformes > Danionidae > Danio > Danio rerio. The sequence goes on from NC_141039.2 coordinate 28,415,327, forward strand.
ATGACAATCAACAGAACAGGGAATGTGTGCGAAACCAGTTGAAAACCACAGTAACAAGCAATAAAGTAGAACTAAGAATGAAGCCACAGACACTCGTAGGTGTCCTACGGTGTCCTGGCCAAAGCCTCTTAATCGACTCTTACAATTATAGCCTTCCAATCATCCCCATCCACTGAACTGGCTCTATCACTGTCACTTTACTCCACCTACAGCTGGTGTGTAGTGAGCGCACTGGCGCTGTTGTCCTGTGGCTGCCGTCACATCATCCAACAGATGCTGCACACTGGTGGTGGTATGGAAAAACCCCCCTCATGATTGTGAAGGGCTTTGCATATATGGTCATACACAATAAGTGCCAATTATATATATGAGATTCATGTTTTTCACACATATAAATTGTATGTCGTAGATGCAACATTAACGGCATGGTGGTGCAGTGGGTAGCACTGTCGCCTCACAGCAAGAAGATCACTGGTTCGAGCCTTGGCTCGGTCAGTTGGCATTTCTGTGTGGAGTTTGCATGTTCTCTTTGTGTTTGTGTGGGTGTCCTCCTGGTGCTCCGGTTTCCCCCACAGTCCAAAGACATGTGGTATAGATGAACTGGGTAAGCTACAATTGACCATAGTGTATATGTGTGAATGAGTGTATGAGTGTTTCCCAGTGATGGGTTGCAGCTGGAAGGGCATGAATGAATGAATATGCAACATTTAAATCAAAATATGGCAAAAATGGCCAATTTCATAATTTCAACTATTCAAATTACAAAACTGCACACATGTTCAAATATATTTGCTTTAATTTTATGTAAGGATTCATATGGTAAATAAAAACATACATATAATTATCTTAATTACGTTCTGTGTCATCAATACTCCATATATACACTCACAGGCCACTTTATTAGGTAAAGTGGTGCCAGGTTACTTGTGGGACACCTTACTAGTACCAGGTTGGACCCCCTTTTGTCTTCTGAACTGCCTTAATCCTGAATGGCATCGATTCCACAAGGTATTGGAAATGCTCCTCAAAGATTTTAGTCCATATTGACATGATAGCATCACACAGTGGTTGCAGATTTGTCAGCTGCACATCTATGATGCAAATCTCCCTTTCCACCATTGTCATGTTCAAGAAACCAGTCTGAGATGATTCATGCTTTATGACATGGCGCGTTATCCTGCTAAAAATAACCATCAGAAGATGGGTCCACTGTGGTCTTAAAAGAATGGACATAGTCAGCAACAATACTCAGGTAGACTGTGGCATTGACAGGATTCTCCATTGATACTAATGGGCCCAAAGTCTGCTGCTGTAGCCCATCCGACTCAAGGTTCCATGTGTTGTGTGCATTCAGAGATGCTCTTCTGCATACCTCGGTTGTAACGAGTGCTTATTTGAGTTACTCTTGCTTTTCGATCAGCTCGAACCAGTCTGGCCATTCTCCTCTGACTTCTGGCATCAACAAGGCATTTACGCAAACAGAATAGCCACACACTGGATATTTTCTCGTTTTTGGGCCATTCTCTTTAAACCCTAGAGATGGTTGTGCATGAAAATTCTCGTAGATCAGCAGTTTCTGAAATACTTAGACCAGCTTATCTGGCACCAACAATCATTCCACGTTCAAAGTTTCTTTAAATACCTTTCTTTCTTATTCTGATGCTCTGTTTGAACTGCAGCAGTTGGTCTTGACCATGTCTACATGCCTAAATGCAATTTTGTTGCTGCCATGTGATCGGCTGAGTAGAAATTTGTACCTAGTTTGTACCTAGAAAAAAGGTTGCATATATATATATATATATATATATATATATATATATATATATATATATATATATATATATATATATATATATATATATATATATATATCATAAATTGTAAATATGTACATATATGTTCAAATATTAGAATATGGCATATATACACCCAATATATAATTATATAGAATATATTTGAACATATATGTCATTTGCATACATTTCTGTGAATCAAATTTTGAAATTGAGACTAAAATAGAGTGAAATATTTATGAAATAATCTAAAATGATTTGCATCACTACAAAAACTCTTCTGTAATTTAATAATGGAGATGCAATTACGATAAGGAACAGAATAAATATACAATTCCAAATACATGAAAAAATGCTATATGACTCGTGCAGTGTTTGTTTATCCTCTCATTCAGTCACACCAGGCACCCAGAAGTCCTCTGCCAGCAGGGTATTTCCATCTGACAGCTGCCATTTTGCCATGTAGCGTCTGGCACCGCACTGACTTCCCGTATCCCAGAGTTCCACTCTAAGCACAATGCTGATCTCCCACAGGCCCAAATCCATCTTCGTTTGCTCTCCTTCACTTGGTGCATTACTGCAGGAGAGAGAAGTCATGAGAGCCATTTCCTGTCCCTGGGTGTGCGGATCTGGGTGGCAGCCGTCCATCAATCCCACATCTATGGAAGTTGATATATCACTGGAGGATTCAGAGCTCACAGCACTGCCAACAGCCGATACAAAGTTGGAGTCCATAGAGATCGGAGTGTCCTCTATACTATCAGGTAAACAGAGCCACCAGCAGTGGCGCAGAGGCAAACAGGCTGCCAGATTTGGTTGCAAGTGCTGATTCTGACCACCTGATATTGAAGTCTGACAGTGTGTGTCCTTCCTGAAAGACTGCAAGACAAACTTCCCAGGCTGTCTGTTGTTGACTTGCTCTAATTTAGATTCGTCTGACCTTTTTGCCATCTTCTTATCATTCCTGTCCAGTCTGGATGTTTGTGTTCTTGCAGACAGGTCCATATTTTAAGGATTGTCTGGAGAATGATGCTCTGTGTGAAAGAGTCAAGGAAGCAAAATCTGATCTCTCAAGAAAGTTGGTGTTGTGTGCTAAAAGGATGACTACATTCTGATGGCATTACAATGATGCTAATTTTCTGGAAGTTACCGTAGGTGTCAGTTTCCGCACTTAGCACTGATGTCACTGAAGACGAGATCATAAAAAGTACCTGTGGTCAGATTTTGTCATTGGGCTATTAAGTTTTTGTCAGCACTTTGAACTCTAAATCTCCCAGTAATATATCAGTTTCCGTAGATTCAATTCAATTCATTTTATCTTAATTTATGCAGCGCTTTTACAATGTAGAGTACAAAGCAGCTTCATATATAGTAAATTGAATCTGTCAGTCCAGTTTTCAAAGTTGAATTTCAGTTTAGTTCATTTCAGGGTGGTTTAATTTTCACTGCTGAAAGTCCAAACACTGAAGAAAAAATCCATCGATGCTCAGCTCCACAAGTCCCAAAACCAAGCAAGCCAGTGGCGAGGAACAAAACTACATCAAATGACGAAAGTGAAGGGAAAAAAACCCTTGAGAGAAACTAGGCTCAGTTGTGCATGACCATTTCTCACACACAATATACTCCATACATATGCACACATGATACACTCCATAGATACATACACATGACAACTACATACAAATGCACAAATGATACACTCATGTCGGGGTCTGGGATAGAACATATACATAAACTGGGCGCTGAACTATACACACAATACACCCTATACACCCTATACACTCACAGACAATACTCCATACATGTTACACTCTATACATATACACACATGATAAACTCATGTCAGGCTCTAGGCTAGAACCCGGGTCTCTTACGTGAGAGTCACGTTAACACTGAGCCACTGGAAGTTGATGAACACTCTATACAAATGCACACATAGTATACGCCATACATATGCATACTGTGCATAATACACTCCATACAAATGCACACATGATACACCCAAAACATATGCACACACAATACATTCTATACATTTATACATGTGATACACTCCATACATTTACACACATGATTCACTTCATACATATACACACAAGATACACGCCATACATGATACAATATACTTTTACTAGGACTGTAACGATACACCAAACCCACAATTCGGTTCGTATCAGGATTTTTGACCCACGATTCGGTTCGTGTCACGATTTTTTGTTTGTTTTTTTGTGGGGGGTGGGAAAAAAGATTTGTAAAACTTTTTTTTATTAAATAACATTTGAAAAATCTTTTTAAACTGAACATAAAAGAACAATATTAACTATGCAAATTATTAACAATATAAATAGCCATATATAAAATAAATAAATAGCCAAAGCTATATCACTTCTGTTTTCTTTGTAACAAAATACTGTCAAAAAACCAAACAGAACTAAACTCCATTGTGTAGATGGTTCAAGCATGTTGAAAATATTTTTTCAATCAAGTTCTCTTACATAGAAAAAGTAAATTAAATGGCTACTAGGGATGCTCATTTCGTTAATTTTGCTAACCGACAACCGCCGCTCATTAATCGGTTAATAACGGTTAACTGGTCAGATTACTATTAATTTTATATTAAACAAATTGACGTGTCTATTTTTTGTCTGACACATTAAATATTGCATTTTAAAATACTGATTTATTTTTATATGCCAGCATATTAATAACAGAACAGAACAACAGAGAATCTTCACGCACCTGCAGTGTTTAGCACAGAAGAGCAGAATAATCTAAATAAAATTAATAAAATAAATAGGACTGCCCTAAATTATTTTCACTTAAATAATTAATTTATATTACAAAACAAAAATACTGACTGATTCTTTTTAATAACCGGCATAGGCTGTTTTTTTTCCAATCATGTTTTTTCATCCGTCAAATAAAAATAGCTGACTTCCTTAAATTGCTCGCTTCACGGAAAATATGCATTTATTGTCAAATGTGTCTGTAGGCACGGGTTATACGTTATCGTCCCGCAAATTAAGTATGCCTTGCAGTTGAACAAGGGGCCGAAAACAAGACGCACCTCACTGCCTTTATGTTGACAAGGAATAAAAGAAGAGGCGAGGTCCTCTTATGAAACGACTGAATCAGCTTGGTATCGATTGTGCAAAAGTGTTGCTGTCTGTGTTGTTAAAATTGTAATATTTAATACTATTGTGATATTCAAGATTTGTACATTCATACATCTCTGTATAACTTAAAACAGCGATTAGACCTTCAGAGCGGCATTATGCGTCCTGAAGTAAATCGAAACGGCTATAAAGTGATTATATGCAGAGCCATATACCTTTATCTCTAAATAAAGTATAACTATAGAAACTGTGTTCATCTTAACTGAAAGCTTCGTCGTGTTTCCTGACCTCATGCATCGCGCACCTGTCAGTGAGCACTCCCAAAGGTTCAGACAGAAAGCGCACAGCACGGTTACAGAAAAGTGCCTGTGCTGCAAACCACAAGTCAAAACATTAAACAAATAAACAACTTATTTCTCTCAAGAATACTCACTACAAGAATACTCGTTTGATTTAAGGGAGTTGAAAATTCTTCAGAAACACCATCATGTCAACATTGCAGTGAAAAAATGTGACAACTTTCCTTACTCTGCGAAGTTGGGGCATCTGGTAAACATCCATCCCTCTCTGCACAGCCACATTAACAGTGTGAGCAAAGCATTGTAGCGGTGAAAATCCGGCCGCTTTGACAGCATTGGCAATGTTTCTGCTGTTGTCAAGAGGGGTTAAGTTGGTTTTGTTTTTGATATTCCCGACACATTCAGAAGGTCCCTTACCAAGAGCTCCGTGCGAGCTCTCCCGCGGCTAAACACATATTGCGAGGGCTTAAACGGAGCTGTGCTCGTAATGTTAAACGAAAAAAGTGTTTCCTCACGTTCTTCTTCAATTAGCTCAATTTTTGCAGGCACGCGTGACGTTATTGGAAAGGTAGTCACGGGGTGTGTCGCGATTCTCCCTTATCACACCGCGACACAGGATCGTAGATCTGAGTTTCGCGATTTCGATTTCATATCATGTATCGTTACAGCCCTAATTTACACATACAAAATACACTCGTGTCAGGGTCTGGTTTAGAACCTGGGTCTCTGGTGTGAGAGGTGAGGTCGCGATACCACTGAGCCACTAGAATTTGATGAGCACTCCATACATACACACACTCTATACATATACACACACACAATACACTCTATACATATAGACACATTATACATAAACACACATGAACACTATATACATATAAACACATGATACATTGTATACATAAGGTACAAGATACGCTCTATATGCACACACAATACACTCTATACATACACACACATGAGACACTCCATACACCCCACACACCCTATACATACACACAAATAATATACAAAGCACTCTATATGTATACTAACATGAAACACTCTATACATATGCACACATGATACACTCTATACAAATACATACATGATAAACTCCATACATATGCACACATGATACACTCCATACATTTGCACATGATACACACCATACGAATGCACACATGATACACTCCATACATATGCACATGTGATACACACCATACATATACAGTCTATACAAATGCACACATAATACACATGACACATATGCACACATGATGTACTTCATACATATACACAGGATACACTCCATACATATACACAAATAATACACTATATACACATATGATGCATTCTATACATATACAAACACAATGCATCCTATACATATACAAAGCACACTAAACATATACAAACACAATGCACTCTATACATATACAAACTTAAAACAGTCCACACATATGCACACATGATACATTCTATACATATGCACACCCTATACACACATAATAAACTCCATACATATGCACATGTGGTACACTATACATATACACACCCTATTTACACATAATACACTCCATACATATGCACATGTCCTACACTCTATACATATACACACCCTATACACTCATGTCAGGGTCTGGTCTCTGGCGTGAGAGATGAAGTTGATGAATACTCCATATACATAAACACATGATACAATCCATACGCTGTACATATACAAACATGATACACTTCATACATATACGTTACATTCAAAGCATGAAACACTAAACATACACAAAATCTATACATATGCACACGATACACTTAAGTGACACTCCATACATATACACACGTCAGGTGGTCAAGACATAAGGTGAGTCACGTTACCACTAGAGCCTCTGGAGCACTCTGTGCATATACAAACATTCCATACATATGCACACATGATACACTCATGTCAGGGTCTGGTCTGCACATAGATACACTCCATACAAATGCACACATGAGATATTCCATACATATACACACCCTACACATATACACAAGCACAATGCACTCTATACATATACAAACATTCCATACATATGAACACATGATACACTCTACACATCCTATACATATACACACACAATACACTAATGTCAGGGTCTGGGCTTGAACCCAGTTCTCTGGTGTGAGAGATGAATCACATTACCACTGCGCCACTGGAAGTTGATGAATTCTCCCTACAATTACGGTACACACTCCATATACACTCCATACATAAGCACACATGATACACTCCATACATATACATATACATACACTATGCATATACACAAATAATACACATTATACAATCACAATGCACTCTATGCATATACAAACATGATACACTCCATACATATGCACACATGATACACTTCATACATATACAGGCGTGACACACAATACATATACACACAATATACACTATACATATACACACACAATGCACTCTATATCTACTAACATGAAACACTCCATACATATGCACACATAATACACTCTATACATATACACACCCTATATATATATATATATATATATATATATATATATATATATATATATATATATATATATATATATATATATACACACACACACACAAATAATACACTATATACAATCACAATGCACTCTATACATATACAAACATGATACACTCCATACATATGCACACATGATACACTTCATACATATGCAAACGTGACACGCCATACATATACACACATTATACACTATACATATACACACATTGTACACTCATATCAGGATTTAAGTTGATTAACATATACACAAACTCTATAAAAATGCACAAATCATACACTCTATACAGATACACACCCTATACATATGCACACATTATACACTCAGGTCAGGGAGTGGTCTTGAACCCAGGTCTCTGGTGTGAGAGACGAGTCACTTTACCACTGCACCACTGCAAGTTGATGAATGCTCCATACATTTACGGTCCACACTCTATACATATACACACAATACATATGCATGAAACACTAAACGTACACTCATTATATTCATATGCACACCTGATACACTCTATACATAAACACACATGATACACTCTATGCATGAAACACTAAACATATACACACACATTATACACTCATGTCAGGGTCTGGTCTAGAGCCCAGGGGCTTGTTTCAGTAAGGAAGTTCAACCAACTCTGAGTTTAAACTTAAACTCTGACTTGATTTACCGAGAGATTAAAAACTCGGATTCAGTTTCGGATTCAGAACAGCCGATCTGAGTTAGATCAATCCACTTTGAGTAGACCAACTCAAGGTTAAGCATGCAACTATGAAAAGGCATTATCAATGTAGAGCCGCTATTACGAGTGACCATGGCAACATCTGGAAAAAAAGAGATCAGCATTTCTTTCTCCAGCTGAACTTGATGCGCTCATGCAAATATTAGCAAATATGACCATATATTTAAAAAAAGCATGACCACTGCATCAGTGAAACAGAGATAGTTAGTGTGAAAACATAACTGCTCAAGTTACACACTTCTTACATATGCACACATGATACACTCCATTCATAAGCACACATCATATACTCCTTACATATACACAAATAATACACTATATACACATACAATGCACTATAGATACACACAATACACTCCATACATATATACAAATAATCCACCATATACATATATGATGCACCCTATACATATACACACATGATACAATCCATACATATACACACCCTATACATTTAAACACATAATACACTCCATACATATGCACAAATGATACACTACATGCATATGTACACGATACACTCTATGAATGAAACACTAAACATACACACAGTCTATACATATGCACACCTGATACACTCTATACATATACACACGTGACACACTCCATACATATTTACACATGTCAGGATTTGGTCTAGACAGGAGGTCAGTCAAGCTACCACTTGAAGTTAATGAACATTCCATACATGTATACACTGTACAAATGCACACATCATACATTATATTCATATAAACATCTTTATGCATATTCACAAATAATACACTATATACAAACACAATGCACTCTATACATATACAAACTTGAAACACTCCATACATATGCACAAACCATATGAATTTACACACACAATAAACTCCATATAGATACACAACGATATACTACTGTCAGGGTCTGGGCTTGAACCCAGGTCTCTGGCATTAAAGATGCATCATATTACCACTGCACCACTGGAAGTTGATGAGTGCTGCAGTCAACATACTCCATACCTATACACACTCTGTACAAATGCATAGATCATACATACTCTATACACACATGATAAATTCCATACATATACACAAATGATACACTCCATACAAATACACTCTATACAAATGTAATGAGACACGTTACCACTGTATGTGGTACATACACTCCATATATATATATATATATCCTTACATATATATATATAAATATATATATATATATATACACACTTCACACTCTTCACATATACACTCAATACAATCCATACATATATACATACAAATGTATCCTCCATACATATACAAACACAATGCACTCTATACATTTACAAACATGAAATACTCTCAATACACTCATGTCAAGGTGTGGACTTGAACCCGGGTCTCTGGCATGAAAGACAAATGACATTACCACTGTGCCACTGGAAGCTGATAGGTGCCCCATACATAAACACACTCCATACCAATACACACTCCATACAAATGGATAGATTATACATACTCTATACATATAGACACATGATAAACTCCATACAGATGCACACATAATACACTCCATACATATACACACTCCATACATATATACAAACATGAAACACTCCATAAATATGCACACATGATACACTCTTAATACACTCATGTCAGGGTCTAGACTCAAACAAATGCATAGATTATACATACTCTATACTCCATACAGATGCACACATGATACACTCCATACATATGTACACATGATACACTCTATACATATACACATGTGACACATTCCATACAAATACAATCTATACAAATGTGAGGAGTCCACTGTATGTTGATGAACACTTCATACATATGCACACATCATACACTCCTTACATATACACAAATAATACTTCATATACACATACGATGCACTCTTCACATATACACACAATACATATAATACAATGTAAACATATATGATGCACTCTATACGTACACAAACACCATGCACTTTAAACATATACAAACATGAAACACTCCATACATAAGCACACCTGATAGACTTTTAACACACTCATGTCAAGGTCTGGAATTGAACCCGGGTCTCTCGTATGAAAGAAGAACCACATTACCACTGCGCCACACTACATAGAAACACAATGCACTCTTTACATATACAAACATTAAACACTCCATACATATTGACAAACCATATGAATATACACACACAACACACTCCATACATATACACACGTCAGGATTTGGTCTGGACAGGAGGTCAGTCACGCTACCACTTAAGGTAATATACACACATATACACACATCATACACTATATTCATATACACAACTAATACACTATATACAAACATAATGCACTCTATACATATGCAAACATGAAACACTCCATACATATGCACACACCATATGAATATACACACACAATACACTGCATATAGATACACAACAATACACTACTGTTAGGGTCTGGTCTTGAACCCGGGTCTCTGGCACGAGAGACACTCTGACACTCTATACATATACACACATGATGCATTCTGTACATGATAAACTCTATACATATACACACGATATACTCTATACATATGCACACATGATACATTCCATACATATACACACATTATACTCTCCATACATATGCACATTTGACACACTCCATACATATACACTCTATACAAATGCACACATGATACACTCCATACATATACACAGGAAACACTCCATACATATAAACAGATAATACACTGTATACGCGTACAATGCACTCTATACATATACAAACCCAATGCACTCTATACATATACACACATGATACACTTCATACATATGTACTCCACACATATGCACACATGATACACTCTATACATATACACACCCTATACATATACACACGTGATACACTCCATACATATGCACAAGTGATACACTCCATACATATACACACCCTATACACTCATGTCAGGGTCTGGTCTTAAACTCGGGTCTCTGGCGTGAGAGATGAAGTTGATGAATACTCCACACACATATACACATAATACACTCCATACCAGAGACCGCGTAACCGAATATTTTCCGTCATTGACAGATTTTTTTTTAGCAGTGATGGAAAAAATCTGAAGGTGATCCGTCATTTTGACAGATTATGCTGAGGGTGATCTGTTGTAATTTGCAGCTAACTGTAATTCCCACTCCTGTCCAGCTGATGGCAATTGCCCTTGTTTTGTCTCCTCTTTGTCACCGCTGTGTACAGTTGCAAAAATCTCACAGCAGCTGAGTGTGAAAAGTTTCTTTAAACGGCCAAATATTTCTGATATTAATAATAAAGGTGAAAAAAGAGGAAGTGATGCAGTGGACGATGAAGAACAAACAGACAAAAATCCTCAGTCACAGAAAGCTGTTGTTACGTGCCAACCAAGCGGCAACAAGGAGGTCAGGTGGTTTGGAGTGCGTTGTGAGCACCATGCACTACTAAACGCAGAGGGGTGAAGCCGCGCCCCTGGTGCAGAAGGAGCACTTGCTGCAGTATTTTTCCCATTGAAACGTGTGCTTGCAAGACCGGGAAATCCCACATTCAGAAAATCCAGCAAACTTCTGATCATTTCCCTAGAAGAAAAATGTTTCCTAACTACAAAACGCTGGCTGTAGTGGTGTTACCCAGATAGCAGGTAATAATCGGCCCAAGATTGGCTGCTCTTCGGCGACTCCTGCTCCAACCCCGACGCCCGAGTATGGCCCGCAGCTCGCTCCCGCACATGCGTTTGTGATGCGGCTGTAAAGCACTGGCCCGATTCATGTTAACCATATCTGGCCCGAGTCTGTCTGTAAAGTCTGAGCGGCTTCTGGCAAGGACTCTCCAGTGTAGCAGCAGAACGCGCCTTCAGCCTCCAGAACAAATTTAAAACTGTCATGAGAAGTCGACTTTCCGAGGCAAAGACGCAGAATTTAATGACAACTGCTTCTGCATCAGTTTCTCTTGGATACGTTCACACTGCGAGGCTTAGTGCTCTAATCAGATTTTTTCTCAGATCTGATTTTTTTGCATGGCTGTTCACACTGCTCTTAAAAAATTTGGCCAATATCAGATTTGCAGTGTGAACAGATCCTGGTCCTAAACTGACCCGCATGCGCAAAAGTGCATTTTACGGAGAGCACAAAATGTCTAATTATCCACACACGTGTGTTCTGCATGAGTAAGCACGTTGTCAGATCATGCTTATATGATTATTACCCTTTTCACAGAAAATCGTGCTGTAATTTATGAACTGTAAATGATTGTTCTGCTACAACTACTGTGTATTTCAGCATTTGAGATCTAAAATAAGTTTCCTGTGATAAAAAAAAACACTGATTGTTTGTGATTCATTACAAGTGCTGTGCGTGGTGCTCTGATCACTGGTGTAGTGAACTCATCAAAGGTTAATAAGCAGCCGCTGACTGAGCTGTAAAGGCAGAGTTGGTTTATCTCCGTTTGCGGAGTTATTTAATTTTACTTCGTTATAAACAGCAGACACGTGCAGAAGGGCGGTTTGGGTGCTCAAACACCTGCCCTTTTTTTCTCTCGAAAAGAAAGTTATCTTCCTCCTTTGCACACAGATCCCCCATCCGCAACACCCACGACGCTTTTCGGCTTTGTGATCAACCCGTGCCTCAATCGTCATCCAGATTAGTTAACAAGCACCAGTTATGCCTTCAAAATCTTTTTCAATATGAACAACCAACTTTCTGTCGTACTGTAATCGCCCTGTGTACTATTCTACTGTGCTGCTGAGGGGTAGATGATGTCTGCAGCACAGAATGATGATGCATGTCGTTCAAAGATTGTGTAAAAGTCACATGAAATCCGACATAACCGTTCACACTGCGGTCGCATTGCAAAACATCAGATCTGTGTCTGATTTAAGACCACATATGAAAGTGACACAGATCTGACCTGAAAAGATCAGATTCCATGCGGTTTGGGCTGTTCACACTGTCATCACCTGTGTCACATGAGGGGGAAAAAATCAGATTTGGGCCACATTTGCCTGCAGTGTGAACGTATGCGTTTGATTACACACAGCACCCAGTTCAGGTCGACGCAGGAGGAAGATATGAGGTAAGGCAGAAATTAGTTATTGTTCATTTGTCAAATAAGTAAATGAATAAGTTAGCCTTTATGCTCGTTGTGCAAGTTCATCATTAAAATATGAATGAAAAAAGCGATTAGAAAATCATTGATGGTCAATAATAGGTTATGACGGAATTTTTACAACCCTCTCCGTCAAAATTACGAACAATGACAAAGTCTAATGCGACCTCTGCTCCATACATATGCACACTTGATACACTTCATACATATACACAAGATACACTCTATGCATGAAACAATAAACATACACACAGTCTATACATATGCACACCTGATACAAGTGTAGAGGAACAAGAGGAAATAAGAAAATACATGAAGCACACCATACATATGCACACTCTATACATATACACACATGCCAGGATCTGGTCTTGAACCCAGATCTCTGGCTTAGGAGATTAATTACATTACCACTGTGCCACTGAAAGTTGACGAATAATCCATACATTTACGGTACAGTCTATACACACATGATAGACTCCACACATATACACTCAATACATACACACAAAATACACTCTATGCATGAAACACTAAACATACACACACTCTATACATATGCATACCTGATAAACTCTATACTTATAAACACATGATACACTCTATGCATGAAATACTAAACATCTACACACACATTATACACTGAAACATCTGGGTGGCATATTAGACAGCAATTTAACTTTTAAAAATCACATATCCCAGGTCACAAAAACTGCCTTCTTTCATCTGAAAAATTATCGCTTAGTTACGATATGCTATCCAACTCAGGTGCCGAAAAGCTAGCCCATGCTTTTATGACTTCAAGGCTGGATTTCTGTAATGCTCTGTTTGCTGGCTGCCCTGCATCCTCTATTAATAAACTTCAGCTAGTACAAAATGCAGCTGCCAGAGTTCTAACCAGGTCTAGAAAATATGATCATATCACCCCAATTTTATCCTCCCTGCACTGGCTGCCTGTTAAATTTCGTATTGAATTTAAAATATTGCTTCTTACCTATAAAGCTTTGAATAATCTAGCTCCTGCTTATTTAACCAACCTTCTGTCTCGCTACAATTCAGTTTGCTCTTTAAGATCTCAAAATTCAGGGCTTCTGGTAGAGCCTTCTCATTTATGGCTCCTAAACTCTAGAATAGACTTCCTGATAACATCTGAGGCTCAAACACACTCTCCCAATTCAAAATGAGATTAAAGATCTATCTATTTAGTAAAGCATACACTCAGTGCATCACTTAGCGGGTTTCCACACAGGTTTCTGCATCTTGTTTATGTACACTATGAACAGCAGCTATGCTAATTATTCTCTTTATTCTCCATTTCCACCTGGGGATACTCTTCCCGAGGCCCTCAGACTATGCAGAGTCACTAATTCGACCAGCGACAAGATTATCCCAAGGTGTCCATATCCTGGACCAGGCCGTATCCTGAGCAGCTGCTGAGGTGGTCATGGAGGAGTGGAGAGCATGAGACTGATTCTAGTGATGCTCCTGGGACAGACAAGTCTTTGCTGAGGCCAGCTTCCAGCCTCCACAGCTCTGCACAAGACGTTTGGCCAGCGGAGAAAATAAAATGGTCGTGCCCAACAGAGTCTGGTTTCTGTCAAGGTTTTTTTTTTTCACTTTCAGCAATCGGTGAAGTTTTTTTTTTTTTACATACACACATAATACACTATACATATGCACACATGATACTCTTTATAACACAATACACTCTATACATATAGACACATAATATACTCTATACACATACACACATAATACCCTATACATTTACACACGATACACTCTATACACAGATGATAAACTCTATACACATACACACATAATACACTATACCTATGCACACATGATACACTCTATACACACAATACAATCTATACATATTCACACGATACACTCTTTACACATACACACATAATACTCTATACATTTGCACACAATACACTCTATACATATACACATTATACACTCTATACGCATACACACATAATACACTCTACATATGCACACATGATACACTATACATATACACACATTTTATACTCTATGCATGTACACATAATACACTCTATACGATACACTACATGTACACACATGATACACTCTATACATATACACACATGATAAACTCTATACATATACACACAATACACTCTATATTATATTAACTTATAATGTCAATAAAAAGTCAGTTTGTTAAACTGTAGAGTTGATTTTTCAGCATTAATAGTTGATAGAGCAGAGATGAATGTGCCATAATGCAATTCACAAACATAAATAAACAGTTGTGAATCACAAAATCCAAAAACTGCTAATAAATAGCATTTATTTTACAGTGTAGAAAGTTTCACGTCTGGTGTTAAGCAAGCATAATGAAGCTGTTTGTAAATGTGAAAGGTCTGAAAAGTTTTAAAGATCAAAGTGCATGAAAAATGAATCTGTCATTCAAAAGAAGTAAATGATTTTTAACAGTCTGAAATGAGTCATTTTGTCACATCCATTGTGCAGCGTGAAGAAACGATGAAGTTAGGATCCACATGCAGTTTATGGGTTTACTGGTTGTCCACAATAAACTATGGCATAACAAAACAATGACAAGAAGGGTTAAATCACTTAAATCATCTTTCTTCCCCATTCTGGTGCTCAGTTTGAACTGCGGCAGATCGTCTGGACCATGTCTACATGCCTAAATGCATTGAGTTGCTGCCATATGATTGGCTGATTAGAAATTTGCATTAACGAGCAGATAGCCGATGAGTTTATATACTATTGTGAATTTAGTTATGTATGTTGTTGTTTTTGTTTTGCTTTGTTTTGTTTTGTTTGCAACTCACAAATTCAAACAATACCTAATAAAGTTGCCGCTGTTTTTCATTCATGTTGTAAAGTGCTAATATATTTAACAGTGTAAATGGATTTGTATAAACTTCACTCTCATTCTATCTGGGCAAAAAAAAAATCCACTCACTCTCCTCTTCTCTTGCTGCTTGTTACAGAGATTGCATTGACACAGAAAACTGTTTTTCATAAGCTGAAGTGTGGAGCTACAGGGGAAGCAAGCAAGCCGTCTGAATTCCTCAGAGCTTCATGCTGATGTGAGGTGTAACGGTGGCCTAATTTGTAAACACAAAGCCTCTCTACATACAGCAAGTGTGTTTCTTTCAGATAAACAGGATGTTGTGTCAGGATGAGCAGCATCCCTGTCAAATTAACTCACTGAATGATCAGAATCATATGGCACTTCTGTCTGTGCACATATATCTCATACAACCTCCTGGGTTTTTACAGAAATCCCTTACTGTCACACTTCACCTCAAAGATGATGTATCTGAGACTCAAAGAGACAAACACAATGTCATGGAGTCTTTTCTCAAATATCTTGTTTACATATTTATTTGGTCTTCACTATTACCTGCAGGGTTTTAAGCATGATATGCAATCTTTTTTTTTTTATGTTCATTAGCAGTTGTACGTATTTTATGATTCATGTTTTTATTTTCCCCTATTTTTTTTAACCCTTATGTACTGTTGGGGATGTTTTCATCCACTCTGGTGTGATTTTGAGTCTTAATTTAGCCAAAACTTTTTCTGTTTCAGCTAGCATAATGATTTTTGGTGACAAATCTTATTTTGACACATTTTTTTTTTACATAAATCAAATAATCAACATCAGTCCTGATCAAAACTACTAAATTGCTTAGAGAACATTACAGGATTTTAACTCTTTAATTAACAAATTTATAAATGATGTCACTGATTTGGTGAAAAAGCTCACAAAATGATGTTTTAAATATATAAAGTAATTGTGGACTGGATTTTTTTTCTCCCTAATTGTTGGTGGCTGTTTTTGCCCTATTGACTTCCATTATAACCACTTTTTTATTATAAAACCATGACACCATACAATCATGCATTTTTGATTGTTGGTGGTTTTCCCTGTTAAAATTTTACAAATTTCTTTGGTTTAAAAAATGAAGTACTTTTTTTTTTTTTTTACTGTTGATCATCAGTTGGCACCATTAACCCTTTAGATAGTCCTGTGCAAAAAAAAGCTGGATTTTAAATGGAGTTTAACAGCAAATTAAAGTCTGTGTATGTGTGTAAGAGTGTGAGAGTGAGCTTTACGCACTTACCTTGATGTGTCACAAAAAAAATGCATCTCAGCCTTCAGAACTACATGAATAAAAACAAAAACTGTGTATTTACAGCATGCACCATCAAATGTGGTTGTCATGGAAGTCAAGGGGCAAAAACAGCCACCAACATTAAATTAGGGAGAAAAAAATGAAAATTTAACAATGCGCCAAAGCCAAGGTTGTTACTAATCGCTCTCATGTCCAAGACTGTAATAAAAGGTTTAAAAAATCCAGTCCACACTTAATTTTTTTATTGAAAATATGTAATTTTGTGTGTGTGTGTTTTTTTTTTTTTTTCAAACAAATCAGTCACATAATTTGTGAACTGGGCAATTAAATTATTTAAATCCTTTAATTTTCTAAACAATTTAGGAGTTTTGATCAGAACTGAGCTTGATTACCATTCATTCATTCATTTTAGTAGCTTGAATAAGAGACTGAATGACATTGCCAACTAGTGGCCTGGCATAACTTCAACACAATAAATACAAAAAAAGACAACATTTTCAGTTTTTAATACACCATTGTTTTGTAAAGAACACAAAACCAGACATAATCACACTGAAGACTGGAATAATGGAAATGATTTTCGATGGAACATGTGCTTCCAATCATAATCACTGAGGATTGGACATTCTGTGACTTTCTGTGGACATTTGATCATCTGCCAATTAGAACTTCTAATCTGCTATAAAAGAGAAAATGGTGCCAAAACAGCATGTGGTCCAATATCGGCTTAAGGACATTGAAGCAAAGTACCAAGGTAAACAGTGAATACCATAAATTGTGTATAAATGTAAAAAAAAAAAACTATGGATTTATTATTCTGAATGTCATGTTTTCTTTCATGTGCTTCAACAGATCTTTTAATTCTGTGTCAGAGACTTTACATCAAAAGCTGCTCTGACTGAATTTAGTTGCTGATTTGAATTATGTAACAAAACACATGTAATTTGATCTGTTTGTCATACTGTATGTGAGTGTTTTGGATTTGGGACTATACGAGATCATTGCAGTGCCCTTGATGTATTTCTGTCTAGTCCTACAAAGACAGGCAACTAATGAAATTTCAGCTCTGCATCCAAAACTCAAGAATCTCTTACTTATATTTTCATTTTAGCTTTGCCACAAGTTCACTGCAAAAAAGGCAATGAGTTACTTACAGTGCTCAGCATATATGAATTCACCCAATTAAAAAAAAATTATAATTTTGACCATTTCTCAGTGAATATGTATTTTGGTGCATTTAAACAAAACAGATTTATTTAACAGATATATTTATTAAAATCATATTTTAGTTACCAAACATATCTAGAATTTGAAAGATAATACAATTAAATTCAAGCAAAATTTCAACTAAATACTTTTATTTTTTGATTCTCTTGATTATTCCTCTTTTTAAATTTGTATTTAATATTTTTTCTATAACATATGAATGTGGGTGTACTAGTTTTTGGACCCGTAGAACCATTAAGCTAACTTAATTTTTATGTCTATGCAGATCATTAATTTACACAATAATTTTAAAGCAATGGGTTTGCTCACTTTTTTAAAGTCTAGTTGCCTATTGCTTTAAAATTATTGCTTTTCACAATGTTGAAATGAGGGGTGCTATTATTTTTGACCAGACAAAAAAAATGTTTTTTGAAGAAGTGAGCTCTTTCCATCAGAGCTAGTAAGTGATCATTAACAACATAATCAAGCAACCCCTTAGCAAACATTTTAACAACCATTTAGTGCATATTAGTAACTTAATAGCAACATCTTGTGAACCATTCTCACATTCTTGACAAGAGAGAACATGCTTCAATTTTAAATGTTATCACACTCTTCAAGGTTTAAAACTTCATGGTTAAACTTTAATATCAGCAGGTTAGCTAATTTCACTGTACAGTTTTAATCTAGCTTGTTTGTTTTTTTCAGCTTATCATCAACCTAAATGCAGGCTGTACTTTTCACAACCATGGTGACAAATGTGGTAAAGAAACAAATAAATGTTTTACATATGGAAGGAAGAAAATTAACCAAATGTGGCTGATTTAACTAAAATGAGGGAGCAACATGGACATGATTCTATTCAAACAAGGTTCTGAATGAGCGAACGAGTAAGCAAGAACCATAAGCCAGATTTCAGTGACCACAGAAGAACATTTTTTGGTTCCTGAAATAACTAATGTGGAAACTTGAAAAGTTTTTCAAAAACTTTTTAGAATTTTTTAATTCAATAATCTAAAGTACCTTTTGTGAAATAAAAAGATTTAATGAATGTTACATATTCTTCATTGAACATTGAAAAAAAAATCCAAAGACAAACCAAATTGTTGTGGGTTTTAAAGTCTCAAAAGTAGAATAAAGATTTTCATTTTAGGCTGAGTATATGCACTTTAATAAATGTAGCAATTTCTGAAAGAGTTGATTCACACAGAACATATTATGCCACTAAGACCTTCATTCATCTTCAGAACACAAATTTATAGATAAATGTACAGATATTTTAGATGAAATCTGAGAGCAAAGGTCCTGAGACATTTAAAGTCCAGAAAAGGAACCAAAAACATGCTCAAAATATGCCGTGTGACTTCAGTGGTTTAACTGTGAATCATATCATGGATATACATCATTCATTCATTTTCGTTTCGGCTTAGTCCCTTTACTAATCCGGGGTCGCCACAGCAGAATGAACCGATAACTTATCCAGCACATGTTTTACGCAGCAGATGCCCTTCCAGCTGCAACCTATCTCTGGGAAACATCCATACACACTCATTTACAGTCATATATTATGGACTGTACCACATGTCTTTGGACTGTTGGGTAAACAGTCCCCTCCGGAGCACCCAAAGGAAATCCACAGGAACGCAAGAGTACATGCAAACTCCACACTGGCCCAGCCGAGGCTCGAACCAGCAACCTTCTGACTGTGAGGCGACAGCACTACCCAGTGCGCCACTGCGTCACCTTTATATGCGTCATATAAAGAAAAAAATAGTTATTTACCTGCCTTCCATTTATGTCTGGATCGTAAAGTGCTGTATGTATTTGACTCTTCTTAAAGCATAAAAATACCATGATATGTTTGCAGATATTTATGAAACATGCGAAGTGAACATGTTTATCTGAAAAAAATTGCTGAAGTCAGATTTTCTGCTTTGAAAATTTGTTTTCAGCGCCAGAACGTCTGTCTTTGTTTTGGTAATTTTAACCTGCTCAATGCCAATTTAGCTAATTATATTTCAGAACCCTGGGTTGCTTTGGTGGAAAACCGTGTATTTGCTTCATTCAGTCGGAAAAATTTTCAAAGCAGATTCAGTTTCACGTGAGGTAAATTAGCAAACTATATAAATATTACAAACATAAACATTATTGAGCAGGTTACATTGTAACCGTGTGTCTTAACAACATGCTTCGTGACAAGATATGAAGTGATAAGCAATTTAGCTGTTTGCACTAGATGAAACATGACATAAATTTAAATACAGCAATTCAGAAGCTCATATGTGCACTCACTTACCAAATGGTAAGGTTTATAATACATATTAACCCTCTTTAACATTATTAAATGTAGATGCTGAATCACTAATATGTGTTTAGTTTTAAAGTTTAATTTCAAACGGTCTATTTTATTTTCAAGATCTGAGGTAAACTATTTGTCTCTGCTTTCAGTAGAATGCCATAAATATCATGTAAAATTAAATTCAAACTCATTAGCATTTAACACTGAATAAGGCACATGAGGTGTACCTGAAATGATCACTTTCTTAGTTTTCTGTTGTTCACTTGTGAGAAATATGGTAGAAGCCATTTCTAATATATCAATTCGAGTTGTTGGTTAGAATAAAATCTCTCTTTTTTAAAATAGAAAATACTCCTTCTGTCTTGTGTCGTTTAGAACATGGTTTAAATCTCTCGCTCCTATCCTCAATCTGGCAACCTGCGCATGCGTTTGTTTTGTTCCAGGAGTGCAATATCTAGTTCAACCACTGGGTGTCTTACTTACCTACTGCACCCTCAATAACAAAATTGTCATTATCAGGTGAACCAATCCATTAATATGTAGCCACAAAGTCTATTTGTTCTTCAACATATCCTATTGGAAGTTCTGTATAACAGCATTCAGTTAGTCAGAAAGAGAAACTTTGATTTATATGAGGGGATTTTGGTACGCTTTTATTCACTGACATTCTGTTGACAATTTTAACAACGTGTAAAAATAATACCGCAGACTTGCATACATATGAACTCTCTGCTGTCTGTGCAGTCAACTTTACTCAGACTGTTGTCATGTCTCGCTGTGAATGTGTGCGGAGAAAGAGTTTCGTACTGGCACTGTGTGGGCAGACCACGGTGAGCAGAAAAGATCCGTCTTGGCATTTGACGCTTGTTGTTTTCTCCAAGCAGCCTCCAGCACACTGCTGTCCTGATGTGATGTTTTTAGGAAACAGTGAGTGAAGTTTGGGGACAGGTGTTGGGACACTGGGCATCTGTCCTGGGGCATCTGTCTCACACAACTCTATACTGCAAGGTCATCCTGACAACTACAAGGCCCGGTCACATCTCTGTGGATATGAGATGACTGTAGGACACATTGATTGTATTTCTCTCAATAGATAATTTCTTACAACAACTTAAAGCGAGACACTCCAGGCAAAAGACTTCCTTCATGCACCTGTCATTTTTTAGATTTGCGGCTTTGGAGAGTTGAAGTGTCTTGAAAAATATCTAGTAAAATATTATTTTCTGTCATCATGGCAAAGATAAAATAATCAGTTATTAGAAATGAGTTATTAAAACTATGTTATTAAGATTTTAGTTATTAAAATGAGTTATTATATATATATAATATATATATTTTTTTTTTTGAGTTTGAATGTAATGTATATATATAATTATTTTTGTTAATCTCTCCAATAATCTTTACATTATTTACAACTTAAATATACAGTGCAGTTAAAGGTTTTGCAAAAACATCAATAACAAAAAGCAAATACATAAATTAATGCTTGTAGTACAAAAAATTATAAATCCTATAAAATTTATATAAATCATTATACATTTTCACTGAGAATATACTATATTCCACAAAATTATTACAAAGAAATGTAACATGTAAGTTACAGACTGAATGAAACATGTAAGTTTAAAGTAGAAAAAAAATATCTAAAATATTAATTTAATTAGAAATATTTGCAGTTTTAAGGGATACACTTATAAGCAAAGTTCAAAACAGTAAACTGTAAAAAAATAAGATTTAAATGCTAATATAAAAATGAATATCATTTAAAATAAATGTAAAAAAGGCATTATGGTGGCACAGTGGGTAGCCTCACCTGGGTCAGTTGGCATTTCTGTGGGGAGTTGCAAGTTTGTATGTTCTCCCCGTTTTCCATAGGTTTCTTCCGGGTGCTCTGGTTTCCCTCACAAGTCCTTAACATGTGGAATAGGTGAATTGGGTAGGTTAAATTGTCAGTAGTATATGTGTGTGAATGAGTTTGTGTGGATGTTTACCAGTGATGGATTGCAGCAGGAAGGGCATCTGCTGCATAATACATGTGCTGGATAAGTTGGTGGTTCATTCCGCTGTGGCGACCCCAGATTAATAGAAGGACTAAGCCGAAAAGAAAATTATATATTATAAAATAAGAAAATAATATTTTTTGTAAGACAAATCTGTCCCTCACAGATAGTGAGTGAGTCTCTGTTTAGAATAGACATGATTTTATGATCACACTTACACATTAATCCTAGCAAATTTCTCTTGTGTGAGAAAGTGGCATGAGAAAGAGAAGTATGGAAAAAAATATTAGTTCATTTTTTGCCCTATACCTGCAGTGTGTTTCCTTAAATATTCATTATCAAAAGCTTTCTGCTGATGTCTCACTCATAGCGTCAGCGTGCTGCTCTAGGGAGAGTTGTGGGCAAACATGCATAATACATGTAAAGTGTAATCTCCAGTCAGCAACAGACTGGCACTCACTCTAGTCGTCCTCTGGCACTGGACACGACCGCAGACTCTGGCGTAGGGCCACTTTCTCACTCAAGAGAAATTTGCTAGTGTAAGTGTGATCATAAAATGGTGTCTATTATAAAGAGAGACTCACTAACACTGTCTGTGAAGGACAGATTTGTCTTACATAATATATATTATTTACATTTATTTTAAATAATTTTAGTTTTTGTTTTAGTATGTATATGTATAACTGCAAATATCAAAGATTAAATAAATATTTTTATTATTTAAATTTTTTAATTTTAACTTACAGTCTGTTACTTACCTGTTCTTTGTAATTATTTGTGGAATATAGTAATTTCTGAGCGAACAAATGTATGATTCATTCATTCATTCATTTTCTTGTCATCTTAGTCCCTTTATTAATCAGGGGTCGCCACAGCGGAATGAACCACCAGCTTATCCAGCAAGTTTTTACGCAGCGGATGCCCTTCCAGACGCAACCCATCTCTGGGAAACATCTACACACACATTCACACACACACTCATACACTACGGACAATTTACAGTAGCTTACCCAATTCACCTGTTCCGCATGTCTTTGGACTGTGGGGGAAACCGGAGCAAACCCATGCGATGGCAGGGAAAACATGCAAACTCCACACAGAAACGCCAACTGAGCCGAGGTTTAAACCAGCAACCCAGCGACATTCTTGCTGTGAGGTGACAGCACTACCTACTGCGCCACTGCCTCGCCCACAAATGTATGATGATTTATATAATTTTTATATGATTTATGTTATTTTTTTATTATGGAGTTGTATTACAAATATTAATTTATGTATTTGATTTTTGTTATTGATGTTTGTGCAAACTTTTTGCCCTGAGTAACAAAAAGAAAGCAATTAACAAAAACAATAACATATTTTTAATGTTTAATTCAAAGTGTAGCAAAAGATGTAACAGATATAATAAAAAAAATAACAAAATATTATGTCTTATTTTGTTGTGTTAGAAACTTGATTTATGTGATATTATACATTTTATGTGATTTTTTTTTTACATTTCAGTAGGCCTAAATATGCATTTGTAGGTCATTTGAAGGTTTCATTTCATGGCTTTGTGATGATTTGTTATATATGTAAATATTAGGTAGGCTACATGTAAATAGTATAGTTTTGGTATTTATGTCACCAAGTTTGTTATGTAAGGTTGTCTAAATAAAATCACCTCAAGCATCTTCATACAGCGCACCTGTAGGGGACGCTGGTGGCGACTACAGTGTTCACTACTAAGTGAACATGGCAGGGTTTCTGTTGCTGTCAGAGCGCTCGCTGAATGATCGAAGCACCTCGTGTGATTGGCTGTGGTGGGAGTGGGCGGGGCCTGAACAGCGCCGCTTTTATATAGGAGCAGGAAGCCTTGAGCTTCAGACTGAGAGAAAACAGAAGGATTGAGGAAAGTGAGCGAGGGCTGATGTAGGGTGTTAAAAGAAGACAACACTGAGAGCGGTTTGTAGTGTTTTTCGTACAGGACTGGTAGACCAAAGACGAAACACCTCTCCAAAATGCTCTGCCATGTAACTCGACCGGACGCGGTGGTGATGGAGATTGAAGTAGACGCGAAGGCGAACGGAGAAGACTGTCTGAATAAGGTGAGAGCATGAATGAAAGTCTCAATGTGAAATTTATGTGATGGTTATTTGTAAACTGGTCTAAAATGTCCATCATAGCTATTTTGCATTGCTTAAAATGGCATATAAACAAATGTTGACAAAGAGATGTAGCCTGAGCGCGGAATGAATGAGTTCG
Source organism: Danio rerio (assembly GCF_052040795.2). Classification (NCBI taxonomy): domain Eukaryota; kingdom Metazoa; phylum Chordata; class Actinopteri; order Cypriniformes; family Danionidae; genus Danio; species Danio rerio. Next base: position 28,440,786 of record NC_141039.2, read on the forward strand.
AGTCACACATGGAAACTTAATATCAGCATCATTCTGTTTATATCTTTAATGCCATGCGTTTATTTAGGCAAAAATGGCGAATAACATTTAACATGCAAAGCATTTTTGAGTGCTTGCGTCTCTTAAGTCTATGATGTTTATTCAATATATCAAACGACCAAATATAATGTGTTAGCCTACTAATGTTGCTGCGAAAAAACAATAAACAAAAAAAATAATAAAGTTTGCATCATAATTCAAGACACAAGTGTGTTCTTGAAACGTTTTCGTTCATATTTTAGAAAGAGAACGATGTTTGGGGTATTCCCGAACAATAGTGTGCATGTGTGATGGCATCCTCGAGGTTACTAAAGTTCATTTGCTTTAGCAGCAAATGTTTGTCGCGTGCATCGAGGTACTGCTCCTCTCGAACAAATATGAAAAAATTTAAGCTTTTTAACACCTCTTTGCTTGTAACAAATGTTTTAAGAAGGTATCTTAAGTTGTTTTAATTGTACGCTCAACTCAAGCATTTCAATCAAACAATTTAGAAAGCAACAAATCTAATTTGCAGAGCAAATGTGATATACAACGAGGCTCAAGTTTGAATCATTTAATGTAGTTTGCTAAAGTCAGAATGTGATGCCGTTGACTTAAAGTTTGTGTTCGTAGAAGCATGCTTTAAAGCGATATTTAATCCCAGGGCAGTTTAAATGTTCCCTTTAACAGGGATTTTTTTCTGAACTCTGTTATGTAACTGATATTCTGAAGGGGGAATAATCTCCTAAGGCTCATAAAGAAATAATCAGCAATATTTTATTTATTTCAATGAACTGCACAATTAAACCTTATTGAAATGACCTTGTGAATATGTTGTTGTACTACAAACCTGTTATTGAGATAAATGTCCTGATTTCTTATGTTGCAAAAAAAAAATCATACTGTGGCATACAAAAGCTGTTTAGTAGAATTTATAATCTGCTGTTTTTTTACACTCCTCATACAGGATTATCATCATGCTAAACAGCAGTTTTTAACCATAAAGAATTGTTTCACAATTAAGAGAGTTTGTGCTATTTTTAAACCCAGATTATAAAACCCAGCTTTTGCGTTGTTTGCCATACATTGCAGTGTCAAACATGTGCAGCATAAAAAAAAATGCGTTTGTTTGATGTGGAATATATATTGATTTAAATTAAACGTATGATTTGTATATTTTGTTTGCTAAACTTTGTCCCAAGTATATTAAAGTTATAATTAAAATAAATACTATTAGTGTGGCCTTTATAAAAAAGGAAAACATAATTTAATAAATAAAAATGCTCATCATTTTTCATATTTTTAAAGTTTAATTCATAGCGGTAATTGCAATTCTGTCGTAATTAATTTCACAAATGTATTTTTTGTTGTTGAAAGATAGCTGACTTTTACTTGGTATTCATGCCTATATATTTTTTAAATTTAGATAGAAAATTTTAGCAATTCCACAATTTCTGAGTGAAATGTTATTTTTATTGCTAGTATGGCTAGATTGTTAGCTCATAATTAACATGTCAAATAACTATGCAGCTATCTGAGGTAAAGTTTAAAAGTGAATGGGGAACCTGAAACAACAACATACACTGTAAAACCCAAAAGTCTGAAGTTTATTCATTTCTGAAATCTGAAGTTTACTCAATTTATTAAAAGTTAAGTCTATTCGTTTGAAAAAAATTTTAACTCTGTTGAAGATAATGAGTAGGCCCACACGTAATCTGTGCACGCAGATTTTTGGCCCGTCGTGGAGTCTATTTATTTACTTGTGTAAATGTGTGTAAATTGATATTTATTCAGTTTTTAAATTCATTTTAGTAATATTGTCTAATATGAAACTGTTCACATGATTTATTTACAATACAGTTTGTAAAGTTATTTATTTTTTATATTTATATATATATATATATATATATATATATATATATATATATATATATATATATATATATATATATATATATATATATATATATATATATATATATATATATATATATATATATATATATAATTTTTTTTTGTAGATCTATTGTATAGGAGACTTGCTTTGTTTACCAATTAAGTGGATCTAGATGGATTTGCATTCTAAACATTAAAGTTAAAGCTATTGTTTTTGTCATATTAAGTTTAGTAATGATGCGCCCAAAATAATTCTGCATAAATCCATAGATTTTTTTACAAAATTCTCTGCAGAAATAGCAAAAACAATTTCTGCAGATTATGTCTGGCCCTGGTGATGGGTTAATTAAATGACTCATTACTTCAACTTAAATTGGAGTAAGTTCACAGTACTCGTATAAGTTACTTTTTAAACTCTGATAGTTTGTAGCAATCGGCTTCCTCACTGTTTGAGTTGCCTTAACTCATTTGGTTTGACAGTACCCTGTTGGTTTGAGTTCTCTTCATTTATTGGGTTTTACTATGCTTGAATTGCTTTATTTACTCAAATGGATTAAGTTCACTGTACTCATGTAGATTAGTTTTTGAACTTAAATGGTTTGTTGCAATTGATTTCCTCAAACGGTTTGAGTTATCTTAACTTTTTGGGTTTTACGGTGCATTGTTTTTATATATATATATATATATATATATATATATATATATATATATATATATATATATATATTGGTAAATCTCAGTGGCGAAAGGTTAATACAAACTATTCCCAATTAAAACATAATCAGAGTAGAGTTTCAAGTTTTCTTTTTCTTTCTTACAAGAGCATATTAATATAGAACATGTGCACGTATGTGTAATTTATCAGAGTTAATCATAAATTTATCTTACTGTAATATTTCATTTTAAAAAAAAATCATACTCTTGAGTTTTGGAGACTTTAACAATGCAAAAAATGTTTGTTTTTTTTTTTGTTTTTTTTTTCCTTGTTAATTCTTGTAAACAGGTATGTCGGAAGTTGGGAATTATAGAAGTGGATTACTTTGGGCTGCAGTTCTCTGGCAGTAAAGGAGAAAACCTGTGGCTGAACCTGAGGAACAGAATCTCCCAGCAGATGGACAATCTCACGCCCTGCAGACTGCGGCTCCGAGTAAAGTTCTTTGTGGAGCCTCATCTTATTCTGCAGGAGCAGACGAGGTACGTACACTCAAAAACACAACAAACATTCATAAAATTAGATCTTGTTTGAGGAAGTTGAGAACATTTCATCATTCTCTGTGGGTAGAGATTGTTTTGAACTTCCGCTTCAGAACAGAAAAGGTTTCAGAAGAAGAGCAACAGGAAGAAAAGCCACTGCGCATGTGGGTGTATGAATATTTAGTGTGAGATCAGTGGAAGCAAAGCCATTTTTCTGCCATTCACTGTATCTAATGTGGATTCAATGCCCGACTTGTGCTGCATCTCGTTTTCTGGAGCCTGCTATAAGCACAAAAAATCTAGGGCAAGTTACATATTAAATATTGATTTAGCAACACTGGTTTTCTCAACTACTGTTCTTTTGGCTGAAGTCATGCGTCTCTGGTAGCAAAGCAGCAAGCGCACGGTAGTCTGTAAAGTACAGTGGTTTGCCCTGTAGTAACCCTGCTCCCTGTGGGTTACTGTAGGTCGTTGTGCGATGAGCGGCAGCAGGAAATGCGATCCCCTGCTCAAAGGCTCCTGCCCACAGAGACTGAGCTGGCGGAGTCACCACCACCTCATGCGTCTTTATTCACTCTGACTCTGGAGTTCTGTTACTTTTCTTTGTCTGAGACAAATGTGGAGCACAGTGCAAAGGATACAAAGATGCAATTCAAGCTCTTGTTGCTGCATTTGTGAACATATCCCCAACCGTTGTTTTAAAATGATAGTTACAGCAGTGCAAATTTCCAATGCATTAAATGTTACATACATTAGGCAGTTTTTCCAAGAATAATAGTTTGTGTTATTTACTCCCCTTTGTGTCATTTGGAATGCTTCTCCTTCCTTGAAAAAAAAAAAAGCAGGCAGCAATTACCAATTACAAACTATGAAATTAATAGAATGTTTTTTAAACGGTACAATAAAAACTACAAATAAAATTACTTCAACTTGAACTATAATAATATTGAAGTAATAGTTCACAATATTGATGAATATGGATATTAAGGTATAAATTACTTTTAAATCACTGAAAAGTGGATGGCTATGTTTGTTTACTAATAAGGTTAGACTTGTTTTAACCTGTCCTGTGGCTTTGTAAGGTGTGTTTTATTGTTTTGTGTTGGCCTGTGTTCCTTTATTGGCAGTGCCAGACTGTAACTAGTATGTTTACAGTCAATGAAATGTACTGTGCATTGTACCGTAGTTAATTATTGTCTGTGGTCCGGGAAAATATGCCATAAAGTTTTTGGTAGAATTTGTGCAATTTCACTAATTCTCTGACATTTTAAATGTATATGTTTTTTTTTTTCTCGTAAATTGTGAAAGGAAAATGTTTTATTGAGGTCTGTAATTTAAAAACAAAATGAAGCCATTAGTGGAAGGTTTTGAAGCACTCCAGCCATCAGCTTACTCCCCAGACAGAGTCTGCAGATAATTTGACTGCGTCGTTACAATGCTTGTCATGTAAATGAACTCTTTCTGTCAGAACGCTGCCCTCGCAAAAGCTCATTTCTAACACAGAAACATACAGACAGGTGCTAAGTTTTGTTTTTCATTTTCCCTTGACTCGTGTATTTCCACTCTCTCTTGCGCTTCTTTACAGCAGGTTTTTGGCACTCCAATTACTAGTTAATATTAAGTCTAATTACTAGTGTAATTTGGAGCAGAAACGTTTGAGCTTGCACATTTTTGACTACTATCAGGTGTAGTTGAGAAATGTATTTGACCAGCTTGGTTTCATATTGTTGACCTATTAGGGGTTGTTTATATGGTAGCTGTTTCAGCTAAAAATGGTTTATTTAAAGGCATTTTGCCTGTTTGTTTAAATGACAATGGAATATTGCCGACTGAAATGCATAATTGATAAAATTGCTTTCCAAGTGCATGTTTTGAAAAACTGCACCATTATAATTTCTATTTAAACACCCATTAAATTAATCCATAGAAAGTTATAGATCCGTAAATGTGTCAATTTTAAAGGCAAGGGTGAAAAAACCCATATCGAGTTTGCTAAAACTTTCAGCAAAGAGTCTAAACTTGGTAAAGACTCCTAAATGCATAACAAATTTGAAATACACACAGGTACTCTTTACTAACAAGGTCACAGTGCCAACTAGTGTCCTGGCATGCATAGTACATCGTTCTTGGCAGTTTTCGTGGATGTGTAAACCCAAATCCGTTTTGAAAGCATAGTGTACACAAAGTCTCTAAGTCAAGTAAATTCACTCAGCAGCCATCTTTGAAACGCCTCTCAAACAGTATGCAGTAAGTATTCGCTGAGATTCCAGTGTGTTTGTTGACCACATAAACTGTCATGAAAACACGTCTGGTCTGAGCTTTTCTCTCTGAGAATTGTCAGCCTATAGCGATCGATGATTGGCTTCTGTAGTAGTAGGTGGGGTTTCATTCACCATATGACTGTTACGCTTTTCCCCATTCAAGACTATATGAGTGACATTTCTTGCGTATTTTTGGTATATGTAAACATTTTTCAGTTTTTGACTACATTGTTGTGCAAATGTAGACTCATGCCCCCTGTAAAATGTTGTAGTCTCTTCAAGTCATTTATTATCATTAGCTTCAGGTTGTGCGTGCCTTTACAGTACGTGTGTACTTGCTGCTTGCTACTTCTACAGTGAAGTCTCTTCTCCGATATCTACTGTGTGCTGTTATTTGATATCCGGTCCGTTTTGGAGCCCAGCATTCAGTGCGCTCCAATCTCTGCTGGGTTCGTTTGCATAAAATGAGAGTGTCTCTGGCAGGGCAGTTTGTGCATGTACACTTGCTTCCGTTTCCTGGTTACTTGCCCTTTTCTAAGGATTAGAGTTTTTTTCCCTCTATGGACTTCTGGTGACCTGCGGAAGATTAGTAGGGGTCACTAACAGATGGTGAATAAGGATTTTTTTTTTTCTTGAGGTGGGAGCAACTTGGACTGGTAATTAAAAATTTCAAGATGTGTTGCGGGTGGCTTTTTGATTCATTGTGGAGGGTCGTTACACCCCTGTAGCCGCCACATATATTATCGTTCAAGCTGTTAAGGCACCCTGGACTGCCTTCCAAATGGGCATGAAAACAGCTTACAGTGTGTGAAAGTGTGAAGGCTGACGTGTTAGGAAAATCCGAGATGGCGGGGGTTAAGACTTTTTGTTTTTCCAAGTGAGAGCACAGCTTTGATTCGGGCTGAGATCTAAAAATTTGGTAGAGGAAATGAGATGCACATTGAATAACAATGAAGATCATCATTGTGCCTCGTGTATGGAAAGAGCTGGAGGTATTCAAAATGGAATATTAGCATTTTGCTTAGCGCACACTGAATTTACTCACTGCCCTTTTTCTTAGTAATGTTTATGGATGTATTCATTTCACATTCTACCTGTAGTATGGTAATTTATTAAATAATAATGCAGCCTTGCTATAATTTTTAATTTTAATTTTTTTTTATTAATTTGCATTAATAATTTAGTAAGGCCATGTGATGGGAATCTGAACCATATACAAAAACTTTTTATACAGTTTTAATGGATGTGTAAACCCAAATTATGTATACACAGTCTCTTTAGTTTAAGGCAAGTCCTTTTACTCGGCAGCCATCTTTGAAACACCTGTTCTTTGTATAGCTTTTTTTAAAATATATTAACTGGTATATGGCTTTTGGATACCACCACCCATTTTTATTAAGCATAATTTTATAATTTGTAAAAGTATAATTCAGATAAAATCTTTCTTTTCAATAGTTGGTGGTACTGTACATTATGGTGTTGATCAATTATTTAACAAATTATTTTTGTGCTTTTTTTCAGTTTTATTTTGAATATATTCAGATATATTAAAGATTTTAAATAAACATTTTCAACTTTTCACATTAGTCAATTGTAATGTTTGTGCGTTCTTCTAATTGATGCATAATACAAACTTCTTTCTTTTGATTGTCAATGTAAACCAAACCATATAAATGCTTTCATGTAGTTCCTCTCTTTTGTTTGTCAAAGTAAACTATACAAGACTAAATGGACTGAGTGGAGAAAGTGACGCCCATGGCAGAATGTAGATGGCTGCCTGGCATTTCTGAGTATAACACAGGCTGCTGTTGCATGAAAACAGTCCTTTGTTCACTCTTTGGCACTGTTGTAGATTTGTGTGTGTGTGTGTGTGTGTGTGTGTGCGCGCGCGCGCACATGCATGCATGATGCGGCCCAGCCTACAGCTACAAGGGTCATGTTCTCTAACCTTGTTGTTTGTGCAATGACCTCTGCCCTACTTCGACACTGCGTTCCTCTGCTCATCACATCGACCAGTGAGCTATGGCATGTTCACCACGCACTCCTACAAACGCAGCCTGAAGCCACATGGTCTTCCCCTCAGAAATGATGTTTGAGTGAATTGTTTGTGCTAGAACTCTATAATTAGCTTTCATTTTGTGAAGCTATTTTAGAAACGAGTAAATCATCCCATAAAGTTTCTTTAGACTATCAATGTGGTGATGTACGACTGAAAGTGAGCTAATAAGCACATATGCGTGTTAGGAGCAGCCACAAGTAATGATAGTTCAGCTTGTGTTGGAAGTTACAAAAAAAACCTTCTACTGTATAGAAATGTTAATACAAGCTTGGTGTATACATTTTTTTATTATCATTATTTATTTTTAAACATGTTATGTTATTTAAAATTTAACTCTATTAAAGGGATGTTCACCTAATTTTTATTCGCTCTTCAGTTGTTGCAAACCTGTTTGAGTTTCTGTTGAACACTAAAGATGTTCTGAAGAAATACGGAAACCAGTTACCACTAGTAGTTATGCTCAAAAAAACTGTTGATGGAAATTCCAAAATGCACATTAAAAAAAAACGTATTTGCTTTTTAAAATATCCTCTTTAGAAACTCAAAGTTTGAAATCGCTTTTCACTTTTTTTTTGATAGTTAATAAATTTTTCGTTTTATGGATTAACTATCCCTTTTAAAGTTGACATTTTTTAATTAATTTATTATCCAATTTTACTTCTGTGATGTGGATCATTTGAGCCAAACTAGAAATCTAAAAAGGTAGAAAACCTATCAGAAAATGCTTAATTATGGAATAAATATAGATCATATCAAAGCAAGGTGGTTGGAGGCTAAAATACAAGTGGTCTGTGATACCAATTTGAGACTAAATTAAATATTTTACTATAATGCCTTTTTATAAGAGGATGACCTTAAAATAGACATAATATCCTTAGCCGATAACAAAAGGCAAAATATTCTGTGTTCATTGATGGGTTTCTGAGTTGGAAATGTTAGAATGAGAAAGGGCTCTGCACCTAACCCTGCTTCACCTCAACTCCTGTCCAGGGCTAGAACTCTGCTCAGGCTTTCACGGTTTCTCTGCTTCCTTTCTATCTCTGCCTATTCTGTTATATAAGATGCACAGAACAGGCCTCTGAATGCCGAAGAGCCTCTTATATAAGCCCTAGAGCAGCCCAAATGGAAAAGCTAGCTTCTGTACTCCATTTATTATGACAGTTTCTCATTTTCATTAGTATAAGTGCATCCTCCAAAAATAGATCTTTATCCTTCCTCTGAGGAGAGTGCTGGTGGATGTTCGCCAGATAGAAGAAATGTTTACTAGAACCGCAATGAGGATTCCGCACAAATGACTGTGCGTGGACATCTATGTTTTCTGTTTTAATTATGGGCTGAGGAAAATCCTCAAACGAGGCAGAGTTAAAGATAACCACTGGCCTTGAGGGGCCTAATCCTGCTTACAGCATTATTGGATCCTTTGAGGATCAGAGCTGCCCCACCTCTTTTCCCAACCACATTCCCCTCCCACCCCCCAAAAAACGCATCTCTTAATCTGCCCTGCTCCATTTTCAGTACACGTAATCAGAGGCGTCGTTCACATTTGAGTTAAGACAAATATTAGGGAACAGGTTTTGTTTGTTTTTTAACACTTTGAGGCAATTCTAGATGCTTTATCCAATTCAGAGAAAAATGTCACCATCCTTTGAGTTTTTCATCAGCATCCCTGCACCGCAGCATTAAAATCAATAGATGTGGCACCATTCACTGACATGGCATAAATTGTGCAGGACTCTCAATAGTACCTTGCTAAGCCTCATTAACTCATCTTGGAGGCCATTTTAGTCCGAAAAATAGTTGATTTTTGGCTATTCACAGCTAGCGTTTGCTGTGCTATGGAGAGAAGTAAGGTCATTAGTGAGCAGGCTCTCAGCAATCATTGCATGCTCTCGATTATGCTTTAGCTGGCCTTTATGGCAAACTATGCGTGCCAGGCTTGTGTAAAGATGCCCGTATTGTTTTGGAGGGCTTGAGTGTTTAGCATTCTCATCAGGACTGAATGATCCTGTTGATCCACAGAGGGCCAGCGCCATTAGCAGAGGCGCAATGCACTTTTAAATAAGAGAAGGGCTCTTTTAAACGTTAATCAGTGCACTGGTTTAGCCTCGGCCCTTGGGAAGAGCAGTGAATAATGTTTATAAGATTAAGCCATGCACATTCTCGTACTCTGGCTGTTTGGAAACACGAGAACATCCTCTTCAGTGCACTCTCTCGAATGTGTTACACCACTGGTTTTCTTTACGCCTGCAAATATGCAAAACATGTCGCTGTGATCTCAGGTCTTGTTATCTTCACAGTCAGGGCCCTGGGTGTTGTCAGCAGGAACTGGAGCGCGGGTGCTATTCGGGGTCAACGTGAGCTTGAACAGGCAACCTCTAGCCACTCTCACCCCATGTCCAATCCTGACAATAAGGTCACCAGCAATCCCAGTAAGCTCCTGATTACCTCCTTACTGCAGGGAGACTGTGACGCTCAAGATGCTCTTGAAGATACACAAAAACAAACTGGCTGTCAGAAATGTAGCTAACATGCATTGAAATGTTGAGCGGTGTTGTCAACATGACAAATGTTAAAGAAGAACACTGCAAAAGTGTTTTGCAAAGTCTTTTTTTTTTGTTACTTGTAAATAATCTTACAAATAGACAGTGTCACTCAGAATATAAAGCAGTATTGACCTTATTCTATTTTTGCGATCGCTTTAGAACTTCTGATTCAGTTGCAGATGGGAGAAATGACTAGGAATAATAAACGGCAGAAAATGGTCAAACTCTTTGCTCTACAAACAAGTGTTGGCATGGCAATATGACAAAGCAGAATAATATAATAAAGAAAATATCACTTTGCAACATCAAGCAGGATAAGCCATTTTTAATGTCTAAAAATGAATGGAAGTGAATGAGACAGGAAGTCTCAAGCCAAAGAGATTCAAATGCACCCGCTCAAACGCGAAGAATAAGATCAATAGTGAAAAAGTGATTGTAGAAATCAAGTTTAAACTTGGGTCGTGTGTGTGCGCGCTATTTATTAATCACTTCAATTCACATAATGCAATGCATGCATGTTTCAAAGGGTGTTTTCACACTTGCAGTTCTGGTGCAGTTACTCTTAGTGTGGTTTGTTTCAACCAAATGCTGGTATTTAATAAAAGTAGAGCACTAAACTTGCAGACCAGACCAAGGGTCTTGTTCTACTTACAAGGTAACTTTGAAACCTAAATGTAACAGACCAAAGACAAAATTGGCCTAAAACTAAACAGGATATCGCAAAATGGGACCATAAAAAGCACAGCCCTGATTGTTTTTTGTTTTTAAGTCATAGTTGGGATGTTGGTAATACAGGCATCAGAAATGCATCACTTTAGTTTTTGTGTGACTGAATCATCTCTGCTGTTTTGATACATTTAAATGATGCATTTAATTCTACCATGTGTTTAGCTTGGTGTACTTTTCACTATTTATTATCATTTGTTTACTTTTTTTGTAAGAAATCTAACTAGTTTAAAACTTGTAATTAGGCATGGAATGATAACAGTTTTCAAGGTATATCTTGGTTTTAGTCAAGGTTTTAAAACCGCTTTTCTGCTACTTTGTGCACGTTATTTATTTATGCCAACAGAATCCAGCAGAAAAGATATCAAAAGATGCCGTTTTAGCAGTGTTTTTGACTAATATAGACATCAGAAGTCAATGAGTCATTCAAATTATTGCCTATAATTAATTAGCCCCTCAAATTATTCTCAAATTAAAATATTGTGTTAGAGAATTTTTATTTTTATTTATTTATTTTAAAGAACATAGTTTAGAGCACGGGTGTCAAACTCGGTTCCAAAAGGGCCGCAGCTCTGCACAGTTTAGTTAAAACCCTAATTAAACACACCTGATCAAACTAATTGAGTCCTTCAGGCTTGTTTGAAACCTACAGGTGAGTGTTGGAGCAGGGTTGGAACTAAACTGTGCAGGGCTTCAGCCCTCCAGGAATTGAGTTTGACACCCCTGGTTTAGAACAATAATCACAATACTGTCAGGCATTGATCTTTTTATCCAAGATTATCATTCAGTTAGAATCTTATAGCAACCCATGCCTCGAGTTGAAATGTATATAAAAATAAGTAACAAACAAAATCAAAAGGCTCTCTCTATCATGACACATTCTTTGCTTTGTCAACTCTGCGAACAACCTTTGCATATTTGTTTTTGACATTTTCGTCCTCTTATTTCTAAGTCAGTGCTAGATTACTAAATGATCAGTTTAATTTGCATTTATTTAAGAGCAGTGAATCATTGGTGTAAAATTTTCACTGGATAACTTTAATTGCATGCAGTTTTTTTCTATTTTTCTTTTTCTTTCTTTTTTTACTGTGTGTTTAACGCTAGCGGTTTTGCTGGGTTTATAAATTACACACACTCCAAAAACAGCCAAACAGGTGTAACCACCTTTCTGAATGAACTATAGTAACCTACACCTTTTGTTTAGCTTAGGAATCATGTTGGCTCTGTTTAATTTTAGTTTTTCTAGCCTAGGGCTTTATCCATTTTCAAAAACTAATGCAGATCATCACTTCCCACAGGTGTTTGCTCACCAAACAGGTCTTTTTAGTTGATTCCTCATTTTTGATTCCATCTTCATCTGAATACTTGTGTTTTTGCAAATGATGATTAACACTTTGTGGGTTGGCGAGGAGGTGTTTACCTGTGATGCATGAGCTGCCGGCTGGGTTTACTAAAGTTCGTTGACTGCCAGTAACCTCCGCCACACCGCTCACAGCAATGTTATTTGACTAACTCTGAAACCACATTGTTTCTGAGGGCGCCTGAAAAGAATGAAGCTCCTGTGTGGATTGGCCTCTTTGTTGTTGTCTCCAGGCAGAAGCTTCTCGTTTCATTTCAGAGGAATGTTTTGTTCTTTTTGCTGCAGACCCCCAAACATCTGGCCCCCCACAACGTCCATGCTTGAAACTGAGAAGAGAAAACAATTAGTAAAGAGAAGAATCGATAAAAACAAAAGTAGTGGCCAGAATCCTGAAAGGTGTAGCAGCAACAGGACTTGAATAAATAATGCCAATTTTTTAAAGCTTAATGTTTTTGGCCTTTTAATGAAAACAAAAACCTGCATGTAAAATCTACTTAGACCAAAATGCAAGCAAAAAAAATAAATTAAATTCGTTAAATATTTTAATTATTTCTGCATGAGAACTTGCAATTTTTGTTTTATTTGTTTTGGCTTTCATACTTTTTTATTATTATTTTTTTTTATAATTAGTTTAGTACAAAAGTAGTTATTTTTTACAAAACTATTCAGTGTAATATTATTTAAATGACAGCATAAATGATACATTAAAATATATAAACTAATTTGACAGTAACATTTATTTTAGTATTTTCTATGATTTGTTTATGAAATTGCAATTAACCTTAATTTTTAAACTTTTTTTTTTTTATCTTTGTGTGCACGTTTCATTAAACTTACTATCTTGCCAAGCTTCATACTTTCTATAAACCTTAATGTCTCCCAAACCAACTATTTGCCGATTTGACGGCACCATAAACTTCCTGAACTCTATAATTCTGATTATTTCCCTGTTGCCTGTCATAAGATTCACTTTTCAGCCAAGTATCTGGGGAAATTCTGCAGAAAGTGCACTGCCTCTGAAGCCAAAACCTCAAAAACGAAAACAAACACCCTCCTTCGCAAAGCTCACACTCTTTCAGATATCATGGCATGACCCATTTCTCGTCAGCAGAAGGGTGCAGGCATTTTTAATTGAATTCTTCCAGCTAAATGATCAAACGTTTCTACTGTGTGAAGTGATTCTTTTGTTGGTCTTTTTTTTTGGCAAATAAAAAAAAGATGGATGGATGGATGGATGGATACATGGGGGCAAACTGTCTATATCTTTTAGGTTGATGTTAATGTTTTGATATGATGATATTTTCAGGTGTGCCAGTGCTTCTTGATTTAAAATATAATATGGTAAACACCAGTATAATGGGGGTGAGGATTTATTTACAGGCAGTTTACATACTCAAGACTTCAATGTTTAGTTAAAAGAAAAGTGTACTCTGTGCTCTACTTTAATTGCATTGCTCAAGAAGGATAGACAGACGTTTGTTTTTATGACACAAACTCTTGACCTTTTGCACAGTATTCACTTTTGCTTATCTGAAGAGGCTTTGAATTGACTGGAACAGGTGTTGAGTGAGATGCACCTGCGCCCCCCCCGGACCCCCTTCATCCCCATTATTATGATAGTATTTCGCCACAACCTGCAGCTTTCAACTGCTCTCAGCTTACAGTGTCTTTCTCTTGTGAATTATTGACTTCATGCTTGCTTTAAAAAGACACCTTTAGAGCTGTAGTTAACTCTAAATTGTTGTTTGTTGTTCAATACCAAGTACTGTGTGTAATGTTTAATATGTTAGCTAACACCCTAAAATAAGTTTTAAAGAATAATTCAATTAATGTTTTTTACAATGTAGATTGTGCCAAAGCAGCTTAACATAGAAATTCTAGAATAATAATAATAGTATAATATATTACAAAGATTTAAAAAAAAAAAAAAAAAAGTGTGCTAAAGTGCATTTGGAAACGGGGACCTTTGAGTACAATTAAGATGGGGATTTTAAGGAGCTATCAATATTTTATGTCATACTATATATATATATATATATATATATATATATATATATATATATATATATATATATATTAGGGATGTAACGGTATTGTAAATACCGTCATACCGCAATATTACATTTTTTCGATATTACCGAAGTCGCATGACTCGGTAAAACTATAGGTCTTCTGAGAAAATTTGCTCAGGCGAATGAAGCGAACGGGAGGTAGCTGGAACTTCATTTCCCATCAGCCCCGGCGTGGCCATAATCCTTTGCGGTCTGTTGTCGCTACAGATCCAGTAATGCGGAAATGGAGTGTGCTGCTAGTAGCGGAGATGAAAAAAAGATGGAAATGATCAAACCTAAAGTGGGTGTTGTCGCGTTCTGATCAGCTGTGTTGTGGCGCGCGTATTGTAAAGCGCCGAGGGGGGGTTGAGCGCGCATACTCAAGAGAGGTGTTATCGCGCGCCTACTGAAGGGCTGGACTGGACGGAGGTTGTGTCGCGTCGCGGGGGCACTTTTGATCGTTTTGGAAGGGCATTTTCTATCCAAGACTAAAAAGGGCATGTGCACTGCACAGGTTGAGCCCTATGTGTGCACGTGCCTGCAAGTTGGGGAATACGACTAATAACAGTCATGGGGACTGCAGAAACACAGCACACTGTTCAGATTGATGCAGACATTGACTTGTACCGCAAAGAGATCTCTATCTCACTCATGGTTTGTCCTCTCAAGTGGGGGAAAGACAATGCACAACGTTACCCCACTGCTGTCAACATGGGCCAAGTCATATCTCTCTTGTCCCAGAATCCTCAGTCCCAAATGAGAGGGGTTTTTTCTGTTGCAGGGGACATTGTAAATACTCAGAGATACCAGCTTTTACCAGATTATAGTTATATGATAATTTTCCTTTAAACCCATCTCTATCTAAGTTAGTGATTAAATGTTGAATGTGATGAGTTTTTAACAATACTAAATTGAAACTTTATTTTTTTACATGGTTTAATAATTTTTTGTTATTAAAATTGAAGTTCCTGTTTCAAAGCTAACAGATAGATGGCTAATTTGTATGTCATTGACACTTTTGGCACTTTTTTGGGAGTATTTTCAAAAGTTTTTTTTTTTCCTGTAAATGATTCAATAAATACCGTACCGTGACATTCATACCGAGGTATTACCGTACCGTGAAATTCTGATACCGTTACATCCCTATATATATATATATATATATATATATATATATATATATATATATATATATATATATATATATATATATATATATATATATTATGTTTATTTGTTTTTTTACTTTGCAATAATTCCCCCTATTAACTGGTCAAATCATTAGCTTAATGTTTATTACACTTTAAATTGTGCAAATGGAAATGACATTTTATTAAAGATGACTAGTGGAAAAGTAATTTAATTAAGATATGACTAATGGAAACATGTTATTTTGCCAACTTGTAATGTGTCGCAAATGTCTTAACACTCAGGATGTGGGTTTGTCAATTCAGAAATGGAAAATTTAGCAAATTGGGGGCCGGGAGGATATACATTTATTTTTATTCATTAAATTTATATTTTGCATTTACAGGTCATCTAGCTTAAGTAAAAGTGAAATTATCATTCCTTAAAGAGCCCATATTATACATGAAATAGGGTCATATCCTGGTTGTAAGGGTCTCCAACAACAGTCTAATATGCATGCAAGGTCAAAAAACACTTTCATGGTCTTATAATCTGCATTTATTTTTAGCTAATTATCCCAGCGACTCCTGTATGAATCGTCCAGTGATTCATTTGTTCCCAAACCCCTCCTTAGCGCGGAGCTAATCTGCGCTGATTGGACCGATGACAGTCTGTCGCGATTGGTCGACTGCCTTCAGTCAGAGAGGGAAATGGCCAACAGCTAATCAGCAATTTAAAAAGTAATCACAGTTCATACACGCTCTAGTATAGACGTGGATTTTAGCTGCCACACTATGGCGAGTGGATAGTGCCACGGATAACCGAACGAAGGAGACAGTCGTGTACTCGCCATACCACACACACACACAAAAACACACACACACCTCCGGATGACAACGCTCCCGCTTCCGCCCGCACCCGCCAGGTTTTAGCCTGAGAACCCGCTCCGTTTTCTGCCCGCCGCGCCCGGTCCCGCTAGAGCGGAGAACACAACCAAAAATCACCCAGTATACAGTCCAGACAGCCAAGCTGTCGTTCGTTCGTTCGCTCTCTCTCTCTCTCTCTCTCTCTCTCTCTCTCTCTCTCTCTCTCAGTTCAGTTCAAGTTGCTTTATTGGCATGACATTAAATACAGTATTGCCAAAGCATTTCAAATATGAAACATATTAAAACCATTGAAAATAATAATTAATAGTAATACAAATAAGATATAATGACACAAAAAAAAACAATACATTTGATAAATATAATAATAATAATAGTAAAAAGTTTAAATTATTTAAATAAGACACAAATTTACATTAACCGTTTCTTATGGTGTGTAGAGTGTATACATATTTTGCAGCCAGTTCAAATGTCAATTCGTCCTCTCCGAGTATATGGTAAAGTTTTTCTGAGTCATTTAAATTAAAAAATGAACTGATCAATGTTTCAAATTGGGGGAAAAATATTTCTCTAGTCGTGCTGTATTTGGGGCAGAACAGAAGGAAGTGTGTCTCATCCTCTATTTGGTTTGTGTCACACTGTTTACATATTCTCTTTTCCTTAGGAGTCCAGGATTTTTTATGTCTGCCTTTTTCTATTTCTAGGTCATGATCACAGAGGCGATATTTAGAAAGAATGTGCTTTTCTTTTAATTGTTTTAATGATAAATAATTTGCCAACTGTGTGGTTCTATTTAGGGCCGAATAACATTTAAGTTTAGTCTGGAGGTTGAATTCAGTTTTCAGTTTTTCATCATAGTTATATTTTAATGTTTTGTCAATTTGTTTGTGAAGGTTTTGTTTGGGGACGGGTTCGGTTTGTGTTTTTTCCAGTAGCTCAGATACCAGTGTGTTTAGAGGATGAGACACTGTAGGTTTTTCATTAGCCAGAAGGGCTTTATATTGGACAGACTGGGGGTCCGACTGATGCAGGTGCAGCCAGAACTGAACAGCTCGTTTCTGAATCTCCAAATTTAGCGGGTATAAACCCAGTTCAGCCCTGCAGGCAATGTTAGACGTGTTTCTGTGAATATGTAATATGCTTTTAGCAAATTCTAATTGTGTTCGTTCAATTAAACTTTTATTCCAATTTTCTAATTTTAATACTGGTGCCCAAATTTCACTCCCATATAGTAATATAGGTTTGATAATAGCGTGATATAATTTAATCCATGTTTTAGTTGGTAACTGTAATTGGCCAAAGCGTGATTTTATGGCATAGAATGCTCTGCGAGCCCTCTCGCTCAGGGCTCTCTCTCTCTCTCTCTCTCTCTCTCTCTCTCTCTCTCTCTCTCTCTCTCTCTCTCTCTCTCTCTCTCTCTCTCTCTCTCTCTCTCTCTCTCTCTCTCTCTCTCTCTCTCTCTCTCTCTCTCTCTCTCTCTCTCTCTCTCTCTCTCTCTCTCTCTCTCTCTCTCTCTCTCTCTCTCTCTCTCTCTCTCTCTCTCTCTCTCTCTCTCTCTCTCTCTCTCTCTCTCTCTCTCTCTCTCTCTCTCTCTCTCTCTCTCTCTCTCTCTCTCTCTCATACGCGCGCGTGCGCACTAACACACACACAAGCACCACGCAGACTCTCTCTTTCTAATTCGCATAGCAATATCCGTGATATTGCTAGACAGCCCGCTCCCGTCCCAAATTAAACCCGTTACCGACCGCTCCCGCGATTTATTCGGAAATTTATTCCCGCGGCTGTCCCCGCGCCAGATTTCTGCGGCGCGGGAATAAATTTCCGAATAAATCGCGGGAGCAGAACTCTAGCACGGAGCTCCATAAACAAACAGCACGCGTCGCGTTTTTAACGTGACTTTGCACGCGATAAGATCAAATATCCAGTTAACCTGATACAGTACACGCGGTTACAAGTAACAAATCACAACTAAATACATTTGCAAGCAAGAGTAAACGAGGCAACAACTTTAACCGCACGTACTTACACTTGAGAAATGGAAGAAACCCATCCTGACGTCCATCAGTTACTCTTTACTGATCCTTCCTTTAACAAACTCAGATGAAGTATTCTTTGTAGCATGTAGCTTCCAGAAGTTTCCAACTGCTTGGTTATAATGCTGAGGTTTCATCTTTGGGTAGAGACTCAATATATCCATCTGCAGTGTGACTTCAATCGACCGGCATGTTTGTGTGCGTGTGTTTGTGGGTGTGCGTGTGTTTGTGGGTGTGTGTCTGGGTTTCTGCGTCAGAGGGCGGGGCCTCAGGTTTGAAATCTCCCGGGTTTGCGCGTGCACGTGAATAACTTGGTTTCGTTCGTACGTCATGGCGAAACACCTAATGAGTCGGTATCAAGGCGACTCGTTTGAAGCACTATGAGTCGACTCTTTTATAGATGAATCAACCGTTTTAAACACTGTATTCTTACAGATTTAAGCCTTAGCTGGATACTTCGCTTCACTTAGAGCTGTGTTACACACTACATGGAGGGGAATTTTCAAAAACCCATAATATGGGCTCTTTAAAGATTTGTGTTTATTTGTATAAACGGACTCTGATGCATGATCATGATGCAGCACACCGTACAAGAGGCTTGTCATATTGTAGCGCACAACTTAAACAAACAAATAAATAAATAAATAAATAAATTAATTAATTAATTAAATTCTGAATCCACCATTCCTCTGTAAAATGGGCTGTATGCACACCTAGTGTTTTTCAGAATGATAAACATCTAGTGAAAGTTTAATTTGACCGTTGTGAATTTCATAGAGTTCTTTTACATCAAATCTTTTACAGCTTCGATGTTGTAATGTAATTACAATACATTTCATTAAAAAGACTTAAGCATTTATTTAGTTATAGGGCCCAAACTTGGCCCTGGAGGGTTGGTGTCCTGCATTTTTTAGTTTCAACCTCAATCAAACACACCTGAACCAGCTAATCAAGCTCTTACTAGATTTACTAGATACTTTCAGACAGGTGTGTTGAAGGAAGTTGGAGCTAAACTATGCCGAACACCGGTCCTCCAGGACAGAGTTTGGGCACTCCTGGTGTAATTGCTGGTGCCATCAGGACCAGCAGGTGAGCACCATTGAAAACATTATAAAATAAACTATCATATTTTAAAGACATGGCGGGGGGAAATGAAGTCCAACACAGTGCTTTTTGAGGCCGACATTATATTTTATGTCAGGCAGTGAAGATCACTGATTGTTAAAGAAATCAAACCTTAAACGTGGTAATTTAAAAATGGAAACACTGTTCACTGAAAGTACTGAGCCTGGCTGGCTGGTTGAAGTTAAAAGTCTGTGTGCATTTACCCCATTGCATACTATAACCTTGTAGAAATACAATATACATGGCTGCTCGCACAAATAAGGAGCTTACCTTGCCATTAAAGAGATCATATAAAAACAAACATTTCCTTTCTCATTTACTTGCATTCAAGTGGTCCTAACTTTTATCAAGGTCTTTCTGTTGACCAAGATATGGAAATCCAAGATATTCTAAAAATTAATTTGCAGTCCCATGCAGACTGCAGATTCACAAGTATCATTCAAACAGCAACTGAAAACCCATCTCTTCCACAAGCACCTCAGCACAAAAAAGTTAATAAATAAAAAAGAAACCTCCATAGTTAGAATAAAAAGATTCAATGGAAGTCAATGACTTTTTCTTCCAGCATTTTGCTGTCAACCTTTTTCCGTTCAACAGAAAAAGAAACTAAAACTGATTCAGTGGAGGATGAATAAATGATTATTTAAATTTTTGGGTGAACTCAATTCTTAAAACTCCTCAATTGCACTCGCACTTCTTTTGTTAATAATAATAGTCACTGATGTGATGTGACTGATGTTATACATAAACTTACCGTGATTTATCATCTTTATTTTTTCGAATGGCTAACAAGAACATTTGCGTCAAGTAGATTTTTATCAACATCTACATAGCATTACTAAATGTCATCATTGATGGCAAGGCATGGTTCATCCCAAAAATGAAAACTGTCAGTTACTCGGCCTTTTACCTCTGTTGAACACCATAGAAGATATTTTAAAACATGTTGGAGACCTGTATCCGTTTACATCCATAATTCGTGTTTTTTCTACTATGAACGTGAAAAGTTTCCTTCAAAAATCATCTTTTGTGTTCAACAGAAGAACGAAACTAAAAGGTTTAGAATGACTTTGAGTGAATAGATGAGTAAATTTTAAATTTGAGTGAACTATCCCTTCAACTTGCGCAATTCTGCAGTTTAAAGCAGGCTACTGTAATGTGCTCTCTGGTGGCACATATAAACCATGTTCGCAGCAGCCTATTAGATGGTGAAAGATCACATTGTGTGGCGTGTGTCTGTTGACGTCGAGCAGCTGCGTGTTGCTAAGATTAGCACTGTAATGATCCTGACTGAACCGGCACTCATGTTCTGTCCAGGAGAAGCAGGAGTTTGACCGCTAGTAACCTCAGCCTCCTCCTCCCCCTCCTCCTCCATCAGACGCCTTTGTTTTGCCTGCCAGGTAATTCATCACACGAGTCTGATGTCAAACAGGGAAGTGCCTCGTCAGACTCCCTTTGTCAAGCGGCAGCTCTTGTTTATTTGTCTGCCTTATGAATCCACCTCAATTTCTTTTTTTTTTTTTTTTTTTTGTCTAGTGTCCTTTTTTCATCCAAAGTCAATGTTTATCGGCCCGGGGCTTTTGTCGGCAGCACTGTGCGAACTGATATGCCGGTGTTTATTTTCTTAAAGAGCCATCGCCTGTGTGCAGAGCAGGAATATCTCCAGGCCTGTGTTTTTTTGGTGTTCCCATGCGCTGGTCTGGAACATAGGCATGCTGGGGGGTAAACATCAGATCTGTTTTGGCTCTAAACCTCTTCTTGGGAGACTTGTGAAATTTATGGTAGATATAAATGGACTGAAGGGCTTTGGGTCAGATGGGTATAAA
This sequence comes from Danio rerio, assembly GCF_052040795.2. Lineage (NCBI taxonomy): Eukaryota > Metazoa > Chordata > Actinopteri > Cypriniformes > Danionidae > Danio > Danio rerio. The sequence goes on from NC_141039.2 coordinate 28,461,890, forward strand.
GCTAAAGGGTCAGAGCTGATTAAAGTGCAGGAAGATTGAGGTTTTCAGGACTAGTTCACTTATGAGGCTGTTAAACTGGTTTGTGAAGCACAGGGACAGATGAACTGCTGATACAGTTCAGGAAATGTCTTTGTATTTTTTATTTATTTTTTGTCTTGTTTTTGCATAATCATGAGTAATGCAGAAACAACCACACAAACATGATTAAAATAATTATCATGAATATGCTGCAAGTTATTGTAATTAAGAATTAAATCATTTTTAAATGACATGCCATTTGCAACTTTAACATTTTAATAATAGAAAATACTAAACAATATTTTTATGATGTAAATTATAATGTGAAGAATAGAAGTTGTAAACATTTTTATTAAATTGCTTTTTGACAATTTTACATGCTACTACTGCTACTAATTATTATTATTAATAATAATAATAATAATAATTGCTAAGATTGTGTATTTATTTATTAATTTTGTTTATTTGGCTTAGTCCCTTTATTAACCTGGGGTCGCCACAGCGGAATAAACTACATGTTTTACTCAGCGGATGTCCTTCCAGCTGCAACCCATCCCTGGGAAACAACCATACACTCTTTTTACACTCATGATGATATTTATATAAATATTGTAATCGTAATGATAATAGTAGTAGTAGTAGTAGTATTTGCTAAGATTGTGAAATTAAATATTTATTTTACTATAATAATAATAATAATAATAATAATAGTAATAATTGCTAATTATAAAATTTATATAATATAATATTTGCAAAGATTGTAAAATTATTTATCTAAATATAATTATAATAATAATTGATTGTAAAATTTATATAATAATAATAATAATAATATTTGCAAAGATTGTAAAATTATTTGTCTAAATATAATTATAATAAGAAGAATTCCTAAGATTGTACAATTAAATATTTTGTTAATAATAATAATATTGATAATTGCTAAGATTATAAAACTTCATATTTATATAAAGTAATAATAATATTTGCAAAGATTGTAAAATTATTTGTCTAAATATAATAATAATAATAATAATAATAATAATAGTAATCTTAATAATATTTGCTAAGATTGTAAAGTTTAATATTAATTAAAATAAACAAAATAATTGCTAAGATTGTAAAATTATTTATTTAATAAGTCAATAATATTTGCCAAGCTTGTAACATTTAATTTATCTAAATATAATAATAATAATATACTATTTTAGATTAAAATTAAAAATGTAAAATAAAATTTAAAACACTTTTATAATTATGTAAATTACAATGGAATAGATTTTAATATATGAATTTAGTGGGTTTTGTTTTTAGCATTTAATTATAAATGGCAAAAGAGCATTCTATAACACTAATGTTTATCACTCATAATAAATTATCTCTAAATGTAAACTTTGTTTGTAATTTCATTATTATAAATTTTGTTGTTTGTAAATTTTATTATTATTATTATTATTATTATTATTATTATTATTTGTAATATCCTGTTATTAATAATTATTTGTTTATTTTTAAACTGTATACAGTAACTAACAATTTCGTTCATGGAAACTGCCTTTCACGCTGCAATGTAATTGAACTGTCTGTCCTTACATTTTCCAGCTGAGCAGGAAGTGCTCTGACTCTTAGTCAAGGTGAAAAACATTCCCACAGAGAGAATGGCTCAATAAAAAGATAAGTCAATAACAAACCAGAGTCCTCCTGCCTGGATTGTGACTGTTTAATGTCAACTTTTCTTCTTTAGTCCCCCCCCCCCCCCCCCAAAACCGACCGATCAAAGAACAAACTGACGAAACAACAGAAAAGAAAAAGAAATCCGTCCTTAGTAAAACGCCTTTTAGCATCAGCGATTTCTGTCAGCGCTACAGTATGTCACCATGTCAGCAGTAAGTGTGCATTTCTTAGGTTTTCTTTGAGACCTTGTGCTTATCATTTGAAACACGCTGGCGGTTTTGTGCATTAGAGGCCTTATAACCTCAGGAGTCATTTTTTGCTGGCAGATAAGCGAGATAAAACCAAGACGAGGGCAAATGTCAAAGCTCTTCACACACATGAATGCAGTTGGAAAGTGTTCCTGTTTCATTTTTGATGTGAAAGTGACAATTGTATGAAATTGAAGCTCCATTTCTGCTTTTTCGTTGACCTTTTTGATATTTTCAATTGATATTAGATCACTTTTTGTTTTGACTGTTTCTTCTTAAAGAGACCGCTTAACTTAAAACACACATTCATGTTCAGTGCCGTTGGGTTTGAAGGCTGTAATTCATTGTTTCTTTCTTAATGCAAATGACGTGTAGTTTGGTAACAATACTTTAGATTAGGTACTACAGTCTGACTGCTTAAAGTGATTAGTTACTTAGTGACTAAACCTAAACTTGGAACTCTTACTTGTTTTTTTGTAATTATGCTGCACATTTAATTTACTTTTAAGGCAATGGGTTTAATTATTATTGTTTCTTTATTACACACACACAAAATACACCATAAAATAAAATATATATATATATATATATATATATATATATATATATATATATATATATATATATATATATATATATATATATATATATATATATATATATATATATATATATATATATATATATATATATATAATTTTTTTTTTTTTTTTTTTAACTAAGTTTTCCATCAGCTGAAAAAAAAGTCTGTTAAATTACAATTACTGTAACATACCGGATGTTAAATTACAGAAATGTCCTTAAATTTGCATTTTACTGTACAATTTCTGTAATTTAACAGCCTTCATTTTTTTGCATCATTTTAATTACGATAATCATTTTGTACCATATTGATATAAAAACTTAGTAATTATTTTTCTTTAATTAATAAATGTAGTAATTCTTTAAATCCCAAAAAGTAATAACTAAAACAAATAATTGTTTATGAAATGAAAACAATCTTTAGTGAAATTGCATCAAAGTAAATGTACACAAACCCACACACCCACACGAACATTAAACTAAAGGAGTATTTAATGTTTCTTTCAAAAATGTCTTTATTAATGTTTGTGTAATTTTAATAATATGCCATTTAAAATATCAAAAAGAATTAGGAAGCAGTGAATTCTGGAAAATGATCAGTCAGTAAAATATGATTCATTGTCTGCATTTAGAAAGAAATATAATTACAATATTTATTTTTGGTGATCTGATTGCACAAGTTTAATTTGACCCATCAGTTACTATACTAAAACTGTAATGAAATAAACGTTTGTTAAATGCAGCACACGTGTGCAAGACATGTTTTTGTAATTTGAGTTGCAGTCACCTGCTTCAGTCTGCATGAATCGCACTTGTTTTTGTGACGTAGCAGCTGTCTGAATCCATACAACCTTCCCTTACTTTCCACAACACCTGCTTCCACCCATTACTAACTTCATCTCTCTTTCTCTCTGTGCTGTTGTCCAGGCACCTGTTCTTCATGCATGTGAAAGAGGATCTGCACCGTGGGCATCTGCGCATGTGCTCGGAACAAGCCCAAGAGCTCAGCGCACTCCTCGCACAGGCCGAGTTTGGGGATTATAACCAGAACACAGCCAAGTACTGGTACACTGAACTCTGCGGCTCAGAACCAAACCAGACAACCATCAACAGGTAAACCAAAACCACAAAAACTTCATTTTTTTAATATTTATTTATTATGTTTTTAAATGCATTAATAACATTTATAGTTCTTCTGTAATGTTTATTTTTTAAATGCTCTGACTAAAATAAAAAACCCAGCTTTTAGAGTATGAAGTGGACCTATTATGCTCCTTTTTACAAGATGTAAAATAAGTCTGATGTCCCTAGAGTGTATATGTGAAGTTTCAGCTTAAAATACCCCACAAATATTTTAATTCTTTGAACGTGCCTCCTTTAGGTTTTGATCCAAATTGTTCTGTTTGGCTGACTGTCGCTTTAAATTCAAATGAGATTGCTCCACAAACGCTAAAGTCTGTGCGTCAGCATAGCAGCAGATTCAAAACATGACTAACATTATCTCTGTGACAAACTAAAAATGTCAAAAGTTGTGGCTTAGAAGTAGGTAGTCAATGGAGACCATAGTGTTCATTTGTGCATCATAAAACATTTATAATAGTTGCTTTCATTATCTTCAGCTGGTACAGTGAAAACTAATGGCGGACGGCTGCTTCTCACTCAGGGCCATCTATGCAAATAGGGGAGAGAACATCACTAATGGGCAATGCTTTCCATCTCCGATGACATGTATGAAGGGACAATGTCAGTAAAAAGCATTTCTGCAGTCTGCTTTTTATAAAGTGTGATTTATAAAAAATATTAATAATACATTTTTGCCATTTACCAGATACTGGCTATATTCTCACACTGTTGCCTCAACCATTATAAAAGTTTTCATAAAAGATCCCCTATAAAATGTTATCTTTAGAGATATTATAAACTATAATGTATTTGCTGACACTTTAGATCAGCTTAATATGTGTCTCTTTAAAAGTACAAAAGTATGCTTGAATTTAAACTGTATTGTAGGGATGTCCTGATCAGGGTTTTTTTTTTTTTTTTTTTACTTCGAGTCAGTCATTTGATTTTGAGGATCTACCGCAACCCGATCCAATACTTCTATTATATATGAAAAAAAATAAAGATAAGTGAAGAAACAGATTTTGGATGTTCCTTTTTTTTTTTTTAATTCAACCTATTTTAAACATTCAACAGCTCTGTTCAAGCTACTTCAGAAGTTCTTTGTTTACCAATCGAGTAGTGATTGAGTGCAACAGTAAATGTAAAAATTATCTAATTTGAAAACAAGTAGCACCTCAACTTAAAATACCCGGCAGACCATCCCAAGTTTGCATATCTCACAGTTTGCTATGGCAATGTTGTCATCAACTTTATAACACCTCCAGGCCGCAGACATACTCATGCTTTCTGCTTTAAGCTGCTTCCGTGTTCTACTTTGCCGGCATTTAACCAATAAAGTGCTGTGATGCCGCACACATTGCTGTTTCAGTGTGAAGTGAAAGAAAGAGGTCTAACTCTTTGACACTGTATAACTATAGATTTGTTAAAAAATAATGACAATATATGTCCCGATCGGGAGGTAACATCCGTTCCGATCCAGTCTAAAATAGCTTGATTAGGCTTGATTTCTGATCACGTGATCCGATCTGGACATCCCTATGGTATTGTATTTTCATCTACAAAATAAAGCTCTAAAAGTTCATCTAAAGGGTATTTAATCACTCAGATAATATGAAAATACTGCAGTTCTATAATTTCTCACTGCATTTTTCTTTATATTATGTAAATGCATCTCTTCTGAGAACAATACAACATTGTAAAATAAATATTAAACAAAACAAAAAAAGACTTAAAGCACAAATCTAAGAGAAGCTAAATAACACCTGTAAAAAAAACACAAATATATTTTGTTCTAATATAAATAAAGCTAGGGTAGAGGATGTTCTTTTACCCTCCAACTTCTGTGGTTGGTTAGATGTCCAAATGAGCACAGTGAGCTATAATCCGTGCCCTTGTGAACCTCTTATCCAAGCCTGTGTGGATGTAAACAAAGCACTCGTAATGTCGTTTGACTAATTGCAGCTCTCCTTTTATACACTTCTGTTCAGAGTCTAGCTTGTTTTGGCTTGTAAACGGACTAGCTAATCAAACACAGTAGATTAATGAAATTCTTTCTATGGTGATTAATCATTGTCAACAAATCAAGTTAAGGCTGATGCATACATGAAGTAAATCAAAGGGCAACACAGAGCCATGGACTATTTTATTGACTGGCACAATATTAAATTACTAGTTTTTCCACATCTACAAATTGGCATTTTCATTTTGAAAATAGACGTGATCAGGTAGTAGATTTAAGATGTAGAATTTGCCAGTCAAGGCCACTCGTATTTAATGAAAGCAAAAGGAAAAACCTGCTCATGACTTTTGTAAAATTCGTTTGACAATAAAACATTTTAATAGCATGTCTTTTATTAATGATATTATATTCAGGAAATACTTTGAGAAATGAAAACATGTCCTCTGGAAGAATTTTAGAGGCTTTATCATTGATCAAATTGAAAACTTATTGTATATTTATTTGTACAGTGAATGATTAAGAAACTGTTATGACTGTAAATTATGTATTGAATATTTACTAAGTGTTGCCATGTATATAGCCAATTCTGCTTATATGGCAATAAATGAATAAATTAATTGCTTCATTGTTCTTATGTGGAGTTTGCATGTTTTCCCTGTTTGCGTGGGTTTCCTACAGGTGCTCTGGTTTCCCCCACAAGTCCAAAAACATGTGATTATAGGTGAATTGGATAGGTTAAAATGACCATAGTGTATGAGTGTGTATGGATGTTTTCCAGTGATGGGTTGCAGCTGGAAGGGCATCTGCTGTGTAAAACGTATGCTTGATAAGTTGGCAGTTCATTCCGCTGTGGCCACCCCAGATTTACAAAGGGACTAAGCCGAAAAGAGATTGAATGAATTAATAATTGATTGCTTCATCATTGCTATTTCCTATAATAAAAGGTCATTTTCAGATGATCCGCTTAAGTTACTTTGTTTATGAGTGGCACTATAAGCATAATATTATATAATCCGTTATTAGGTCTTTATCGATTTGAGTTCTTTTATGTATTTATTTTTAGCACTAATTTATTAAGTGAAATTATATTAAACTACTCATATTATATTTATTAGGTTTTATTCAGTTTTTTTTTCTCTACAGACATTGGAATTAATCTGTTTGAGCTTTTTATTTATTACCGTTGTTTTTGTTGTTGTGTTTTTTTTTAATTACAAAAGTGTGTATTGTATGTAATGATATTAGTGAGTGCTTTTATACAGGAAATACTTTTAAGGGAAATGTTTAAAAACATGTTTTCTGGAGGAATTTTTGTGCAATTTAGTGGAATTTTAACGGATCATTGATCAAATTGAAACCACCTTTTATTAGTGTTATCTGTACATTTATTTGTACAGTGAATGATTAAGAAATGGTTGTGATTGTAAATTATATATTGAATATTTACTACAAGTGTTGCCATGAATATAGCCAATGTTGCTGATATGGCAATAAATAAATAATTCATGAATCATTAAATTATGCATCATTAAATAAATACTACAAATTGCTTGCTTCATTGGTATTTCCTATATTAAAAAAAGGTTCTTTTCAGATTATCTGTAAAAATATAATATAATATAATATAATATAATATAATATAATATAAAGCCCTGACCTCACCCCCTATGATTTTTCCATGTGGGTTCATTAAAGATATGGTGTTTCGACCATCTCTACCAGCTAACATTGAGGAATTAAAAGATGGAATGGCTGCAGCTATCTAAACTGTTATGCCCAAAATGCTACAAAGAGTTTAATAAGTGTGAGTATCGGGTTGTTGTCACTCAAGTGTCAGGAGGGGATCATATATTATATAATATAATATAATATAATATAATAAAAGATTTTTCTTTATTGTTTTTGTAAAGACCACATACCATGGTAAATAATTAATAAATTTTGAGCTAAAGTATCTGTTACCAGTCATAATTGGGCATGTGATCAAGTGGCATGTGCGTTTCCTCTCAGACTCAATGTGTCTCTTGTGTTTTTGCAGTATCATAGCCAAGCACAAGGCTCTGGAGGGTCTGAGCCAGGCCTCGGTGGAGTATCAGGCTCTGCAGCTGGTGTCGTCACTGGAGCATTATGGGGTGGAGTGGCACTGGGCGCGGGACGCTGAAGCACAAAGACTGGCTATCGGTGTGGGTCCAGAGGGCATCGCTATCTGTCGAGATGATTTCAGCCTGGTCAACAGGTCAGACACAGACAAATGGTGTAATTGTTTGCCTGAAAATTAGCATTAATCATGTAACATTAAGTCTGCCTTTACAACCGTGCATTTTTATTTGAACACTATCTGTTTGTTTATCTGTATTCATTTATTTTTATTTTTTTATCAGATTTTTTTTTGTGCTTTTTTTTTTATATTTCTATATGGATTTCTTTATTTGTATTTCATTTATTTTATTTTTTTATTTGTATTTATTTACTACTTATTTGTATTTCTTTACTACTTTTATTTGTATTTATTTACTACTTTTATTTGTATTTATTTATTTGCATTATTTGTATTTTTTTGTATTTTATTTAAATTAAGTTGTATTAATAATCACCTAAGTTACCAATATTCATCAATGCTGGCATTTCCACCTTCAGGAGTTTCCAAGTTTCAGAAAAGATCTTTACATTTCTTCATACATGTATACAAATATTAATTAAAACACAATTTATATTATTATAAACCATAGCATTTGAGTTTAAAGAAAATTCTTGAAGTTTGCATCATTTAAAAGTTTCTTAAAATAGAAACAAAATATGATAAGTCGTGTGTATGCTTGCTGTATAAACGTCTTATTATAATATAATTAAGAATATAGTTAAAGCCGAATGGTGTCACTTATTACTAGCAACTCATAGATTTCCCACAATTTTACATTATGTCACATTTGAAAATGTTTTGATGAGGAAAGGGCTTTGTACTTCATTTGTGTTTCAGTATCTATGTATGAGGTCATCATTTGACATCACGATGGGTCAGTGTGACCAGTGCAGAGCATTAACTTTTTTTTTATTTTATAAATGTTTGTTTGACTGGATGCTCGGGTGCGATTACAGATTGTGTCTTTATAACATGGAAGCTTCTATAAAAAATCTAAATGTAAATAATCTGTTATTTCTAAATGCAATGGGCTACATTTATGCCAATGCATTTTAGAGACATTTAGACTAAGTCAATTTTTGTAATCTAACTTTGTCTAATGCATCATCTTTTTTTCTTTGATGCAGGATATCCTATCCCATCATTCAAATCGCCACGCAGTCAGGAAAGAGCGTATACTTGACTGTCACCAAGGAGAGCAGCGACAGTGTGGTCCTGCTGTTCAAGTTGATCAGTAATCGAGCCGCCAGTGGACTTTACCGCGCCATCACGGAGACACACGCTTTTTACAGGTGAGAGACACTTTGACAAGCACGTCCAGGGGTCAGAGACCATAAAACCCTTCATTGAACACAGTCATGCTTCATTACATTCTGAAATTGTGTAACATTAGTGTGAAGTTAAGCAGGTTGATAAGGTGAACACTGCTGGAAAAGACTATTTATTTTTTTATGTACCTTCCTTTTTTTTTTTTTCTAGTCTAGTCTAAAGAAAACATTAGTATACACTTAAGTATTTATTTTGTCTCACTTTATCAGCTTGAGTATTTTGATCCTGACTTTATCCAGTATTTATGTGTTTGTATTAGAAATGCATGCAAATTAGCACATAATAAATCTCTTTAATTACAAGTTTTCTAAGATATATTCAAATATTTAAATTTATAATGTTAATAAAGTATTGTTATCTAGTGGTTTTTATTTTCTCTCCTGTTTTTCACTTGCTTCTTGCCTTTACATGTGATATGCACTTCTTTTTTTTTTATATGATTTTTAACATCTGGCATGGTTAATTATATATGTTTGGATGACTTTTTTTCTATCTATTGTCATGGTAGTGAGGAAAAAATCTGTTTGGCCTGATTCTTGTTTGTTTTTTTGCACTGCCTTTTGTAGAAAGCAACTATATCCGCGGTTTAAATTTTTCATTAATTTTTCATTAATTTTAATTTTATTATTATTATTTTTATTTTTTATTTTTTCTTTTATGGAAAACAGGATTATGAGCTTTTATTTTGCGCTTTCTTTGAACATTTTTTTTTTATTACACATTTGGACTTTGGATATTTTGAAAACGGCAAGCTCTGAGAAAGTCTTGCATCGTTAAATCAAGTTATAAAGTAACCAATAACAAAATAGCAGTATAAGTGGGTCAGACTTACGAAAACAAATAACAAAATCTGTTAACTAAAATCCAGTAAATTAAGTTAAATGGTCAACAAACAAAATTCCATAATATAATAGTTTACACATATTTTAAAAATCCCATGAACCAATGAGTAATTAAATAATTCCATTAATAATTAAATGAATAAAATTGTGTTAGTTTATTTATGCAAACAAACGGGCAGACTGATTAGTTCATTTTAACAATGTGACATTTAATAATACTTTAAATAAATGAAAGCGTTAAATAAAAGCAAATACATTTTTGTCGTGTGCATTTGAATATAAATATACTCTTTCAATCAAATCAAACAATAAAATGTAAAATATAAAAACATAATTCAATACAAGAATAAAAAAAGAATAAAAACTCAAATTAGTCCTAGTAAAATGACTAAAATCAACAGCTGAACACTGATCTCATGAATTCAGTTCAATAAACCAACTAATCCCTCTAAAAAATAGCATCCAATGAATTAATAAGTAAATAAATTCCCATAAATTAATACATAAAAATAATCAATTTCATGATTAAATTCCCAGAAAACATGATTCAAATTAAAACCAATTGATAAATTCTAGTTTAATCAAATAATAAATCAAAACCCATAAAATCTCCTGAATCAGAATCACTCAAACTATTAGGATTAAAACTTGAATTCAGTCTTATGCTAGAGAGCAGTCAACAAAAAAACCTGACTGAGATGTTGCTCTCTAGCAACATGCGCTCCCATTATTCAACCCTGACAGTGTTACATAAGCCTGCTTTCACCTGTTTAAATACGTGTTAGTGTGTGAGGTGCAGTTTCTCCGGCTCCTGATAAGAGCTTTTTATTGGCGAGACGCTGGATAAGCAGTCAGCTGCTGCTCTCCGCCCTTCAACTCTAACAAGCGACACCATCCTTCATTTTCACTGCTCCGCCAGCTTTTCAGTAGCCCATTATATCTGATGGATAATGGAGAATTGGAGGTGCTGAGTGACAGACGCTCAGCAGATAACCTTCTAATGTCTGATCTGCCGTAGAAATGGCTGATATCATATCATTTTAGATATACTGGTAAAAATCTTCCTCATGATAATAATTAATCCTCCTGTGATTTTTATGATAATTGAAAACGTGGAAACTGGAAGTTGTTTGGTCGGCGCTAAATGGTATTATGAAAAATAAAATCAGTAGCAATACAGTATGTGCAATACAGTTCTGCATGCTTCTGAAACCATTTACAAACAGAGATGTCAAGTAAATTGTCACCTTAGACTTATAAGGTTCTATCAGACATTTGTCAAAATTGAGTTATTCACATATTATTATTAAATGGCAACTTATTTACATTATGGGATGTTTTTTATACATCGTTTACATTTTAATACGTTTTATTTAAAAAACAAATGTTACCTACTGTTTGCTAGGGAGTGCGAAAACTTTAAAGCTCAATATCTAAAAATCATTCAGAACACCAATAGAACCTTGTAATTTCAAGGCGATTAAATGTGGTTCTTTTGATAACGGACCTAGTTTTATTTTTACACAACAAGAAAGAAATCATTCTGTTTGTTGATTATACCATAGTGTTAATTACGCAGTAGTTTAAAATGAAAACTAATACAAAGTTATACTAACGGGCAAAAAACATCTTTGTTTACTGAAATCAAATGAAAAATTTTCAATAAATGGAAAAACTAAAACAACAGTCACTGAAAACCTGAAACTGAGTAAATGACTGGGTAAAAAATTAATGAAAAAATGAATGATCATTTTCAGAATTCATATGATGATCCGAAATATGGCTGTTTGGAGGAAAATCTAGCCAGTTTAGCACATGATTGTATAAAAAATCATCATTTATTACACAAAAAAAAAATTCTTGGTTGTCTTTGCTGAATCAAATTACCCGCATGAGTCCATTGAACTCATGTTAAATTGACTTAAAACAGCTTGCATAACTTTATAAAACTAAGTTAGAACATGGTTAACTTAGTTAAATAAGTTACTATGAACTAAAAACATATTCTGTCATGACTAATTGATCATTTTTTTTTTTTGCAGTGTAATATAAAATGCATGTTCTAGATTTTCTTTTGTTAAATATAAACTTGTTGTATATGATTAAACTATGTATGATCTTTAATATGAAGGCATTTTTTATATGAATTCATAATTTACTTGTATTCGCTGTATTTGTTTTTGTATTTAGTGTTTGTTTAATCTTTTTTATTATTATTACTAAGAGGTTTGCACAGGAGTTAAAGCTGGGTAAACATTAGACTTTGCTTTGGTTTATGCTGGATGTGTTCTGTTAACTGCAAATCTAGAAGTACTAAAACTAAATGTAAATTATTTCATTTCAATTAACGAGTCATATAATGGAATAAAAAATAAAAAGAAATGATAAATGGGAAAACCGTTAATGAAACAAACTAAATTGAAATGTAGAGGCATTTAAAAATGTATGGAAGTAATACAATTAAAAAATTAAAAGGCAAAACTTTAATAAACATGGTTAAGTTTAGAACATGAGGTTATTCTCCACTGTGCGGTTATCTCTTTTTTTTTTTTTTTTTTTTTTTTTTTTTTTTAAATCAAAACATCCACATGAATCATATTGCATATCCCATTTGTGTATTTTTTTTAATTTTTTTCCAGGGGCTACACGTATATCATTTTAGCATCGATATCGCACTGTGATCTTTCACAATAGACTCAGCATTGCATGTCTTGTGATGCATGTTTGTGATGTAATATAATATTTTTACTTGTGATGCAATATCTTTGACTATTTTTAAATCATTCAGGCTGAGGAGATGGTACAGCTTGTAGATTTTAATGATTAATTTCATTGAAATATATTTTTAGTAATCCATTATTGCACCCTACTCGAAAAATGATAATGTTTATTTGTTTAATTTGTTGTATTTTTTTAAAATTTGGATTCATGTATGCTTGTAGATGCACTTATCTACAGAATCATCACAATCAATCTAAAATTCTTCATTCTTTTTCAAATCGAGATTCAAGTCATCTGGTGAAATTTTATTCATATTGCAATGTATATTGCAGAATAATATCACAATGTTAGATTTTCCAATATCAACCCTATTTTTACTGTTAGTCGTGTAAAAAAAAAAAAAAAAAAAGTTGTACGAAAGTTTATTAGTCAGTGGAAGCAGTTAAATCTTGTTTATTAAGCAACCGCTATTGGGTTTCCTGGCTGTTACTAATTCACGGGTGCTAGTAGTTTCCACGCAATATAAGATATACTATTGATCACAGAACTGTGCTTCCCTGGCAAGATGCGCATGACCATTACTGTTGTTATCATGATTATGATTTTTAATTTCATTCTATCATGCAGCACTACTAGCAAATATTGGTATTTCTATAGGAATAGCTTATTTAATTAGGTAAGTCAATTGAGAACTAGTTCTTATTTACAATGACGACCTGGCCAAGAGGCAACATTAAAGCAGATACGAAGGAGCAGGGACACAATACAATAACAATTTCACAGATGCGGATAACTTAAACCAAGGAAAAATTAAAAACATGCATAGCGATTTTGTACTGTTAACTGGATTGAATTTTAAAGGATGATAGTGGAATGAAAGTGCTGAGCTTTAAGGTCTGCTGCAGATGATTCAAAGCATTAGCAGCAGAAAACTAAAAACCGTAGCTACCGAATGAAGTTGACTATGAAAGTCATTCCTTTAATCTTGCTTTAATTTTTGTCTGTAGATGTGACACAGTGACCAACGCCGTCATGATGCAGTACAGCCGGGATTTCAAGGGTCACCTGGCTTCACTTTTCCTCAACGAGAACATCAACCTGGGGAAGAAGTACGTATTTGATATCCGCCGCACATCTAAGGAAGTGTACGACTACGCCAGACGCGCACTTTACAATGCGGGGATCGTGGACATGATGTCTCGGCCGGGAGAGCGCACGCCATCCAACCGCTCTCCGTCCCGGGAGCAGGAGGGGGCGCTGGACTGTGGGGGCTGCCAGCAGAGCCGCCTGCTGCAGGAGAAGCTGCAGAAGCTGAGGGAGGCTCTGCTCTGTATGCTGTGCTGCGAGGAGGAGATTGACGCCGCCTTCTGCCCCTGCGGACACATGGTCTGCTGCCAGAACTGTGCTGCTCAGTTGCAGGTCAGACAACTTTCAGCTTCATTTAATGCACATTAAAAGTTCAAGGCAAAATGCATGAATAAAACTGCATGTATTAAAAATAAATGCTAGAAATTACTGCATAAATGGAATTTTCTAAAGGAAATCTCATGAATATATTAATGAATTAAATTAGAAACTGAATGATTAATTTATTTGTGAAATCATGTGAATTATATATAATTATGTATTATGATTATTATATAATATGATAAATGAGTTTTAGATAAGTTTAGCAAATTTTTTTTTTCAACAGTGTTAAAGTATGCTGCAAAAATTAAAGTTAAAGAAGTATGGTGTAATCTTGTAGTACTAGTTAGGGGAACTATAATCCTCCATAATACACTGAAAAAGTTCTGGCTATTTCTAGACTCCAATAACTGTTGTTTTTCTGTTAACTATGTTGTTAATATAGTTTATTTACTTTTTGTTTTGTATATATAATTTATAATTTAATGATTTCTTCAGGATTTAAGGGGCAGTTCACCAAAAAATGGATAAATTACTCGCCCTTCACTTCAAAACCTGTTTGTGTTTCTTTATTTAGTTGAACACAAATTAGGTCATTTCAAAGAATGTTTGCTGTCACCCATTTACTTCTATAGTACTTTTTAAACTATGGAAGTCAATGTGTACCAACAACTAGCATTTTTTCTAAATAACTTTTGCATAAAAAAAAAAAAAAACAACTCAAAGCAATAACTACTAGTTAACTATTAACCTTTTAACTGCCTCAATTCAATAAAAAAAATAATTGGGGGTGGATTTCTTACTCCTAATGTCGCTTGTTAACACACTCTTTACACTACTAAATTGTTGATATGTCAGATAGTAAATTGTTGATAGTTGATAGTAAAAATACTGGAGTTAATACATATACTATGGAAAGCAGCAAATGTCAGCGTATACCAATTTATTTAAAAACATAAACAAAATAAAATGATTTAGTATTCAAAAATGCCATTATTTTTTGAAGTATGCCATAAAATATTTCAGAATCTCATTTAACTTTTTTTTTTTTTTCTTTAACATTAAAACCATTATTTTTTTATGTTTATTTTTTATTTTTCATAAATAAATGCTGTGTGGTGTAAAGCATTATTTCAAACGGTAATTTTAAATTCATTTATTCATTATTTAAAATTAACATTCAACATTATTTAAATAATACGGTCAACTATTTGGCTCTATTTATAGAGCAGACAGTTAAAGGGTTAAGACATGCATAAATGCTGTATGTAACCACTTAAAAAATAGTTACAACCTCTTAGAAAAAGCAGTGAATTATAAAATGGATCACCATTAGACTTTCAAAATAAATCATGTTTCTAAAATAGCAATGAACTGCATCAACCAAAAAGACTAAATCTCTGTTGTTGACATTTCCTCCACTGCCATAATTAAGACTCTTTTGTACATGGCATACAATCTACTGGCCCACATGATGGTTATATTATTATTTAAACACCATATAACCATGCACACAGTATTTTATTGGGCTATAAATGCTGACCCAAGTCTCTTGTCTTTATTTTTATTTTTTTCAGTCATGCCCAGTTTGTCGCTCAGAAGTCGAACATGTCCAACATGTCTACTTGCCCACATGTACCAGTCTACTAAACCTGACCATTGGCGAAAACAGCCCAGAGCCCATCCATCGAGGCATGGCGGCCCATACCTGCACTACTAACGACTACTCCACCAGCGAGAAAATCTACCAAAACTAAACTGACCAACCCGCTCATCCACCGGACTGAAAGTCTGAGAGCCCAAGGTCGACTCGCTCCTCGGTGAAAATGTTTCTGAAACCATCGAGGAGCTGATTTCTTGTTATTTTTTCCATGTCTGTGAATGTTTGTCTCTTAAATTAATTCTATCAGTTGATCTGATAAATGAAAGTGTTTTCTTTTACGCGTTTAATTGAAAGTGTTTATTTTCTTCATACGCAAGAGCATGCAGACGTTGTTTTTGCCTCATAACCTGCACAAAATCTGTATGCCGATGTTTAGAAAGTAGTTTATTTAAAAGAATTTTATGTTTCGCTTTTAATATGCAACGTCCACTTTTTGAGTGTTTATTTGCTGTGGATTTGACTTTATTTTAAGTAGTTTTCCATGCCAATGAAGAAAAAGGTATTTAATGGCGGGCGGTGGCAAAAACCCAGCACTTTTAAGACTAGAGGAAGTTGTCAAACTACTGATCCTCCTTTCATAGATTCATAACTTCCATAATCGACACTCCTTAGAGATGTATGCTTTAAATTGTTTTTGTTTTTATATTTTTTTGTTTGTTCTTTGGTTGAAGAAAGATTTGGTTTGAGTTTAAAAAGGGTACTGAGTGATCTGCTAACCATTTTAAGAGATTGAGTTTTTTTTTATTATTGTGTGTTGTTTTTGTGGAAGGTTATCTATAGGAAAGTTTTTATTGAAAACAAACAAAAAGATGATCTAATCGACACTGTCACTTTACCAAGGAGTTTCCTAAGTGTATTGTTCCTAGGGGTTTGCCTTAATGTAGCAGCAACACGGTGTGTTTGATATGCATTCTTTCTTTGCACAGACCATTATTGAGAGATGAAGAGGACTATTTTCTTTCTACTGCAGACACGATATCCAGCAGTCACAGCAGGGGATATTTTTTCAATTTGTACAAGTAGGATTTGTTTCTGTTTGTTTGAAGCAAAAACTATGCTCTGTAAATATATAGAAGTAACTCTCAATCTTTTTATATTTGTTTGAACGAGAGGTATTAATAAAGCTGTTTTTTAACGAAATTTTGCGTGGGTTTATTTTTTTCTGCTTGTTTTTGACAAACAGGGCAACAATACATATTTGACATGCAAATCAGATGCTAATTGGCATCAATTCATATGATCAGCAGAAATATTGTTGGTTTATATTTTTTCTAAAACTTGTTCCCATGAATAGGCATTAGCCGGTATACGTTTCTGATGGTATGATAACCTTGGATAAAAATATCATGGTTTTTAGATCTCACAGTATTGGGTTCACGCCCCATTCACATGAGCGTTGCCAAACTGCATTGTGGATTTGTCTGTTCCACTTCAGTGGTGTTGCTTGCTGCCGAAGTTGGAAATTTCTAAACTTTTTTTAAATGCCAATGGATGGGTCAGCTAATCAGATCACCTTTATGCAAATACACCAGCTCAGACAGTAGTTGATTGCGTACTAATTTTATTGGCTGACGCTGCTATGACTATCAAACTTCAGACACGACCTCTGGCAAGCGTTGACTGAAGCTCTGTGTGAATCTGGTGTTTCTGCCCTAAAATAAGTTACTTTTTAAATGTCTTCGTAAAAACCAAAGGTATTTCCCCAATTGAACACTATTTTATTTTAGTGAACATTTATGAAAAAAAAAATTAACATGTCAGGCTATATGGTTAAAATAAAGAATTAACTTCTGCTTGCTTTCTTTGTTTCAAAAACGCAGATCTTTATTCATTATTTACAACACAAAATAATACATAAAAAAAAACTTACATGTACTTTAGGACTGATATAACAGGATTTTAGTGGTTTTAAAACCTTGAAACCGGTTATCGTCCCATGCCTACCTATGAAAGAGACTATGAAAGCTAAATTAATCTGAGACCAACACTGTTATTTCAAGACATTGTTTGCCCTCTATAGTGACCACTTCAAGGCTTAGGGCAGGAGAGTCAAACTCTGTTTCTGGAGGGTTGTAGCCCAGAACACAATGAAAAAAAATAGTTGATTCCACTTTTAAAATGAAGTGATGATTTTCAGGAAATTTTACTCAAATAGTCAAGTGCAGTAATTGGATTGCGGTTTGGAAAAGTTAAGGTTTTATAACCGGACACATTTTCTGCTATATCGTTCCTAAGGTATGTGTAACATTTTTATTCATTAATTTATTTATTTTTTAGGAAAACGATATCTCCAGCAGGAAAGAGATCCAAAGATAAATTGTAAAGAAATCTGTGTTTTTGAATCTATAATGTAGACTGCAGAAGTCGATGGTCTTAGATTCATTTTCATTGTTTAGCCTGACATGTTTATTGCTGCTGTCAACCTCAACTGGTGGACCAATGATGATGCTAAAGCCCGCTGTGATTTACCTGAAACTCAAATTCAATTTATTTTTATTTCTATAGCACTTTAACAATGTAGATTGTGTCAAAGCAGCTTATTATAGATGAAAAACATAGTACTCTAAATATTGAAACCACTTCAGTCCAGTTTTCAGAGTTTAATTTCTGTTAAGCTCAGATCAGTGTAATATAAATGTCACTGCTGAAAGCCCAAACGCTGAAGAGCAAATGACATCTTTTGGAAGTGTAGGATGTGGAAATGAGGAAAGGGGAAAAGCACACAAACAGTTAAAATATGAGTTAAAATATGGAAAACTTTAAATTCAGGTTTGTTTTTTATGCAATATATTTATAATTGTTTCCATTATTGATTAATGCTTTTTTTTCTATTTTTGATCTGTGACCTCATTTTATTAATCTAAATGGTGTTGAATTCTTTTGCCATCTGATTTTCATAAAATATTTGATTATGCTTAATTTGTCAATCTGCACTGTAAAACTGCTGGTTTACACAACTCATTTGTGTGGGACAACATGAAGGAATTAATTAACTTTATTAGTTTCTACAATTTTCAGTAAAACATGAAACTATTAAGTTTTGAAAATTTTAAAAAAGTAGTTGGAACAAACAATGAACATAATTTTTTGAGTGTGTGAAAAAAGATCCCATGGCAGTTTGTGGCACCAAACAACTCCTCCTTCAAAGCATCATGGGAGTTTGAAGTGTTCATCAGTAAACTTCGAAGTAATCAATTTTGAGCACTTTGATTTGTAATAAAACTTTAATATGGCAACTATGATTATGAACCATGAAGTGCTCTTCGGTCTGTGATATATCCCATATGGAATGCACTACAAGTCATGACCAGTGCTGCATTCCAGTCCAGTTGTGTTATGCCCTTTACTTGTTAACTTTCCCTGTCTTGTTGTCTCAGATGTGTCATTGATTAAGTTACACAAATGGAACTTTCTGACGTTATAATGGAATGCTCTAAAACAGGGGTCACCAATCTCTGTCCTGGAGGGCCGGTGTCCCTGCAGAGTTTAGCTCCAACTTGCCTCAACACACCTGCCTGAATGTTTCAAGTATACCTAGTAAGACCTTGATTAGCTTGTTCAGGTGTGTTTGATTAGGGTTGGAGCTAAAACCTGCAGGACACCGGCCCTCCAGGAACAAGTTTGGTGATCCCTGCTCTAAAACATAGGTGACAAACTCAGCTCATCTCCACAGTTTAATTCCAACCCTAATTAAAAATCCCTGATCAAACTAAGTTATTTAGGCTTGCTTGAAACCTAGGGTTGAAACTAAACTGCAGAAACTGAGTTTTACTCGCTTGCTCTAAACCAGGGGTGTCCAAACTCAGTCCTTGAGTGCCAGTGTCCTGGAGAGTTTAGCTCCAACCCTAATCAAACACACCTGAACCAGCTTAAGCCCTTACTGTATATACTAGAAACGTCCGGGCAGGTGTGTTGAAGCAAGTTGGAGCTAAACTATGTAGGACACTGGCGCTCCAGAACCGAGTTTGAACACCCCCGCTTTAAACCTTTGCGCACTTTGAAACTACGCTGTTGTGACATAACAATCGCACTGTATTCTGGGGCAAATAGGTGCTGGAGTAGACATGAAGCCACCTCGGTCAAAGTCAAGGGGTCAAGGGTATGTCTATGTAAAATTCCTTGATATTTCACTTGACGAAGTGGAACACACTTTAAAATGGCGATGGGGATTTGAGTACATGTCTAAAAGTAGAGTGGAACATAGCCCACCACTTTGAGTAGATGAAACTGATTCAAGACCAGTGTAAAGGGCTAGCACACTCAATAATTCACATTTACTCACCTCATGGTTGCAAACTTTTGAGATTTGTTTTTCTTCTGTTAAACACAAAAGTCTGCATGAACTGGAAGTTGTGGCCATTTTCTTTTTTTTTCTTCCCTTTTTTTTACAAATTGTGATGCAGATCCTAGAACAACTAAATATTAAATGAGAAAATAGGGGGCATGGCTTTTTTACTGCAAACTGACTGGATAAAGTAAACTGGGTAAAAAGTAAATAAATTATTAACAAAAAAAAAAATTGATTTATTGGATAAATGAAATAAGCATTTCATTCAGAAAAATTGGGGAAAGAGTTTTGGGAGAGTTAATAAAATCTCAGACACCTCACCATTTCTCTTTGTTGTCACAGCGATGACAAAAGGGACAGTTCAGTACCTCAGACAGGCATAATCATTGAACAAGCTGCGCTTTCAGATTTTAATTTTAGATTACAGGGGCAAACATTTTGTTTTGTTTTTTAATTACATGCACAGATTAATTGTTCACCAAAAACTAGCAATGTGTGTTAACAAAATCAATATGGTTAGTTTAGATTTTATCCATATAGTTTAAAAGATCCTTTGTGTAATTTAAAAAAGTAAAGATGAAACTAAAACTACCAGACTGTTAAAAATGGTTTATTGAGTTCAATGGTCGTTTACACTTATTTATGCTTTTGAATAATATTGGGAAAGATTAACCTCCACTTTAGTAAGTTTGAAACACTAATACAATAACAGAAAAGAACTGATAGCTTAATATATGATTTTTGTAATTTACATGACCTTCCTAGACAATATATAGTTTCAAACCTACTAAAAGTCATTTTGTTGAAGGTTTCAACATTAAAAGTTGTCAGAGAAGAGATCAAAATCCCATAATGCAATTTGAATGTGTAAATAAATGAATAACACCAATCACAAACTACAAGCAAATTATAAATATTGTAGATGGCAAGTAAAAACTTTACTTAACAGATTCTGCTAAGAACACTTTCATTAGCAAAAGAGAGCAAAACAACCTTTTGTAGGCCTTTTAATATTGACTTGCTGTTTTTAACCCCTACAGACCTAAATTATGTTCCCAGTTTCTAATAGTGTTAGTGTTTTCACACTTCTTAAAGGGCCCATAAATGAGGTCAGATTATAATAATAAAAATTCAACAACCTTTAAGTATATATACTGTATATTTGTTGTCCCTTTCAATGGACATCAGGTTAGAATAGTTGTACTTCCTAAACATTAAACCAACATAAAATACAAAAAAGACATACTTGATCGCTGGCTTAATCTTGAAAAATATTTTTAAAATCACAAACATTAAGATTGTAACATTTTTACTGTAATTTTGAGGTTTTGTTTGTATAGATTGCATCATGTTTATAACAAACCTTAACTTCATCTTCCTCATCCGTCCACATAATGTCCACATTTCAGATATTTGCTGTATTTGCTGTATTTCAGCATCTGCTTTATGCTCAAGAACTTTAAGATCTGTATATTCTGCATATGAAATGGGTTCAGCAATGAATTAGTTAATGGATATAGCTTTATTTGTATGAAAAGTTCAATCAGCATTCCTGGAGATTTAATTTCAGTAACAGATTTTCAACCCATCTTCCATCCTAATGAACTGACATACAGTATTTGAAAAATCCTGATCTAAAGCTTGAAATGTTAAAAGATTTGAAACTTTGATTAGTAAGTTCAATCCCTCTTTTTTTTTACACACAATCACAAATACAATGAAGTATTGGCAAACATATCAATAAATCTGAATAAAAGCTGTAAATGTGGCTTACGTCTGTGTCTGGAGTGAAGTGATGCCATGCTGCTTTTCAGTGTATTGAATTTTTGTTCATATTACAACATGTCGAGCCTTACTGCCATTTGATTGGATAACAATCGCCCATGCTCATGAACTGCAGGCTTTAAATTAGATGAAATGTTCAGGAACTGCAAAAAAATAGGCTAAAATATGGGGTCCATTGTCTATATGGTCCGAAAGGGTTAGACAACATAAAATCAGAATCAGAATTTTTTGCATTTTAATGTTTCATTTATTGTTGTATTCCCCTTTTATACATCACTTTGGCATCTGCTATATGAAAAAAAAATGTCAAAGTAATAATTAGCCACTATTGTGTCAAGATTTGAAATACTGCATTTAACTGACCTCCTTTCTTTTGTTGTTGTCACTTTAATATAGAAAATTAGTAACAAATTTACTTGGGCATTATAAACCGCAAGTTGTTAAATACAGCAGTCTGTGGATGATCGCTGACCTTCCAGAGCACAGGTCAAAAGTCCATCTGAGTCATCAGCCATTCAAGTGAATTGAGGTTAGATTGATGAAGCAGATGAATGTTATGAACAGAAGAAAACACTAAAGGGTGAAACATGATCAGTCATGTCTGCTCCATGGATGTCTGATACAATTTCTATATTTTTAAGCAAGTTTATATTTTCACTTTTTAACTATGTGTTTAACATAGCTTTTTTAAATAATCAAAAACGGATATTTAAAGATTACGGAAACACATTGGAGACATTGAAGACATTGAAGACATTGGAGAAAAGAAAAAAATCTTTTAACAAATATAACTGACGTTTATACTTTTTTAAAGTTTTATGACCATCTTTTCTATTTTTCTTTTCTATTCTATTGCATAGACCTTCATATATATTTGTTTGACAATGTTATGTAAAAGAGTCTAACCTTATAATATTATATCATGTCATTCAAAAAGAGTTTAAAAATAATTAAAAATACAAAGTTTCGAAAGAAAGAAAGAAAGAAAGAAAGAAAGAAAGAAAGAAAGAAAGAAAGAAAGAAAGAAAGAAAGATGGGTTTTAGCCTACTACACGAATTCATTGTAGACCACGTTAAAATATTGTTATATACAGTATGTTTTTCACTACACTGTATGGCATATTCGCATAAAGCAGATATTCCTCGTTCATTTTGTTTGTACAATTCTGCCAAAGGTAAATTAGCATGGTATTATTGTTGTACTGTTTCGAACACTGCTCAAGTCTATTTTTCTTCTCCAACAGATTGGCATGATTTACAATGTGTAATGTAATTGTAATGTGTAATGCAATTGGAAATGTGGGCAATAACTGCGACATACAAATTCAGTTTGATTTGAGTTTGAGAAATTTGAAATAAACAGTTTTAGTTCATCACGTACTGGACACCAATTTACAGAATTACAGCGTCCTCTAGTGGTAAACAATTTGTCAACTTTTGACCTTATGATTCTTTGACATTATCTTCGTCCATTCACAAGGTGATTTTACATATAAAGTTTTTAAATATAAATATATATATATATATATATATATATATATATATATATATATATATATATATATATATATATATATATATATTACTTGTGAATAATGTCAAACCTGCCCATTTCAGGCTAAAGTTGCTACTTTGTTTATTATTGTCATTGACCCAGAAAAATGATCATCCTCATAAATGATTACCCCATTCAAAAAATTAAAGGCATGGAACGTTTCTGCTAAATTATTGCACATTTTCTACTAGTTGTACTGTATTAAAAGGATAGTAACACCAGAACGGAAAATTCTGTCATCATTTTCTCACTCTTTATTTGTTACAAACTTGTTTGGTTTTTCTTTCTCTGTTACACAAAAGAATCGAACACTCCATGGCATATATACTTTTTATTTCATTTGGTTATTAATAAAAAGTTTAATTAATGTTTAAGAGCCTGGATGATATGATGACCTTAGTGCAATGGTGTCCAAACTCAGTACTGGAGGGCCGGAGTCCTGCATATTTTAGTTCCAACCCTAAATAAAAACACCTTAACGAGCTAATCAAGCTCTTTCTAAGTATACTAGACTTGCAGGCAGGTGTGTTGGAGGAAGTTGAAGCTAAACTATGCAGGACACCGGCCCTCAAGGACAGAGTTTGGACACCGCTGCCTTAGTGTCACCCCTATTCAGAGTAAAACTAGAATGATATGTGTGTCATTACTTTTGCTGTATGCCAAGTTATTTGTTTCCTCAAGGTTATTAGGCCCATTCAAGAGGTCACAGAGACCGGACTGAATGTTTGATGTTCCTTAAACAGCTGTCACTAGATGTGACTAGATTTTACTGTGTGAAAGAATGAATTCTTTTAAATCAGGGGTGACCAACCCATTTCCTGGAGGTCTTCCATCCTGCAGGTTTCAGTTACAACTCATACAAACACACCTGCCTGTAATTATCAAGTGCTGTTCAGGTCCTAATTAATTGGTTCAGGTGTGTTAGAGCTGAACTCTCCAGGAAGGTAAATCTGCAGGAACAGGGTTGAGCAGCCCTGTTTAAAATAATTCTGTTATAAGAGAAGCTACCTCTGTATTAGTCAGCAATGTTTTTTTTTTACTATCCTGATAAGATGCCTGCTAGAGAGCAAAACATCCTTGAAGTAGATAAGCATTCATGGTGTACTGTATGTGTTTGGTCTTCATCGGAAAAGACTACAAGTTTGTAACCTCTGGTCAGCCTGACCACAGAAATATTCTCCTGTTATGTCTGACATTTGTATGTTTGACGCCTATGTAATCACTATTCCGATTTGTACACAAAAGTGGAAATTGAGCCAATCAAGTTTAAACACCTATATGTATGACGCAGTTATTGTTGTCGATTTAAGCAGAGATGTAAGCAGAGATTGAACTGTATGAATGCTGAAGTTGGCTTCTGCTGATGGAACTGCAAACTCGGCCTATATCTTCAGTAAGTTTTTTTTTTAATTAAATCTCTGACTCCGAGTCTTATTTATCTGACATGCTTAATAAAATGTTTGATAAATTATTTTAATAATTTATTTAAATGTGTTACGGCTGTTGCTTTTTTCTCTTTATTGCCTGTCTCTGTGCTTGCGTGTGTGTGTCATGACGTCACTCACTGTTTGTTTTCTATAGAGTCCGCCTTTGCGCACCTGCGGCGAGTTGCGCTTATTGAAGCTGGCTATAAATGCGGACCATCCTTGAGCGGAGAGAGAGAGGAGACTTCACAGCCAGCCATCAAGCTTCTTTCGTTTCTTTAATTTACTGTTTTGTTTCTTGAAGTTTTACTTTGTTCTAATTTGTCAATTGTTGGGTTGTTTAGTCTTTGGTTAGTGTTGTATGTTGTTGGAGAACGTGAGTTATTGATTCTTTATTCATTCTTATTTCGTTGTGACACATGATCTGTTGGATTGTTTTGGTTGTAATAAATTTAATAATTTAGACAACTTAGTTCGTGTGTACTCTTTATGTTGCGTTCCCTTTATGACTTAATTATTGATTTGATTTGATTTAAAAAAGGGATCGTAACAAATGTTAAATTATTTATTAATAATTTTGTTTTATTAGATTTTTTTTATGCTTTTCTTTTACATTGCCACCCAATATTTAAGATCTGAAAACATGGAATATTTTACACTTACACTGAAAAAAAACACTCGAAATAGAATTATTGTTTGAAACTTTGGCGTCACCGTGGCACAGTTGTGGTAGCCCAATTGCCTCACAGCAAGAAGGTTGCTGGATCAAGCCCTGGCTAAGTCAGTTGACATTTCTATGTGGAATTTGCATGTTCTTCCCGTGTTCGCATGGGTTTCCTCCGGGTGCTCCGGTTTCCTCCACAAGTCCAAAGACAAGAGCTATAGGTGAATTGAAAAAGCTAAATTGTCTATAGTGTGCAAGAATGTGTATGGGTGTTTCCCAATGATGGCGTCCATATGCTGGAAAAGTTGGCGGTTCATTCAGCTGTGGCCACCCTGATGAATAAAGGGATTTAGTTGAAAAGAAAATGAATGAATGTTTGAAATTCTGAAAACACGTTTGTCATTAAAGAACAGCGCACACTGTTAAAAAATGCTGGGTTCAACACAATTCCTTTATATTGTCCCAATACAAATCAATGAAGTTAACTGTTTTTACAAATTTAGGTTGATTGAACTTAAAACAATTAAGTTGTCCCCCTGTAATTTCAGAACTCTTGATGTCAATTTTCAAAATAGTCACTACTTTTAACACAAGCTCTCCTGTGTTCAAAACTTTGCATGCTGCCTTCATTTCCTTAAAGAAGTCTTGCATTTGCAGGATCATTGGTTCACGTAATCCTTTTATCATACATATAGCACAGGACCATAACTTTAGTTCACCCAAATTATTTAACAATCACACATTATGTAAGGAAAGTGCGTGTGCGTGTGCGTGTGCGTGTGCGTGTGCGTGTGCGTGTGCGTGTGCGTGTGCGTGTGCGTGTGTGTGTGTGTGTGTGTGTTCATATACAACCATGTGGACACCTATATAAAATATCTTATACAGTTGAAGTCAGAATTATTAGCTCCCCCAGAATTATTAGCCCTCCTGTTTATTTTTCCCCCCAAGTGCTGTTCAACGGAGAGAAGATTTTTTCAACACATTTCTAAACATAATAGTTTTACAAACTCATTTCAAATAACTGATTTATTTATTTCTTTGTCATGATGACAGTAAATAATATTTGATCTGATATTTTTCAAGACCCTTCCACACAGCTTAAAGTGACATTTGAAGGCTTAACTAGATTAATTAGGTTAACTAGGCAGGTTAGGGTAATTAGGCAAGTTATTGTATAATAATGGTTTGTTCTGTAGACTGTCGAAAATAATATATAGCTTAAAGGGGCAAATAATTTTGTCCTTAAAGTGTTTTTTTTTTTTTTAAACACTGCTTTTATTCTATATCTGAAATAAAACAAATAAGTCTTTCTCCAAAACAAAAAATATTATCAGACATACTGTGAAAATGTCCTTGCTCTGTTAAACATCAGTTGAGAAATAAAATAAATAGAAAAAAATTAATTCAAAGAGGGGCTAATAATTCTGACTTCAGCTGTATATGTAGGTAAAATATAGAATATAATATGTAATATATTCACGTACTAAAAATGCACATGTATGACAAATATTTTATGTATATGAAGTACATATGAACAAGTATGTCATTGTCACATATGTAATTTGTATATATATCCATATATCAGATTTCTTTTTTGAGGATCTGTGTTTCCATCAGTCTGGTGTTCTGGAGATGGCCACAGGCTCTACTTCACATCACAATGGTGTTTTTATTACTCAAGAATCATGAAAAAAAACTTCTGTCAATGTGAATCCAGGCCTTATTGGTTTGCTGTGATTGGACTTTTTTGCATACAGTAATGAAAACAGTATTGTCAAGTATGACAACATTGTATGTTAGTACATATATAGGTACATGCAACATAGACACCATATGAAATGAGGATGAATAAGAATGATATCTATAAATAATGTAGTCCAGTTGGGTCATCTTGGTAACTGATGTCATTTGATATCCTGAAACCTTTGTAATCTAAAAATGTAATATTGTTCATCATTTTCTATGCATCAAGAGTAATGCAACACTTATTTATCATTTTGAGTGCTTGTAGTTGAAAGTTACATCATGTTAATTGAATGAATAGTCAGTTATTTCAAATGTAATATTGAGTTGCATTTTTCAAAATGGGATCAATTTGATGTTCAACTTAAAAAGGTGATTTTAATTTAATGAACAAATGATCTTTATCTTGTGTGTATTGTATGCAAGCATTTGAAAACAGAGTTAAGACTTTTGCAAACATGTGTAATATTGCCGATGGATGTATATTTTGTGTCTAGAGTTTTGAAAATTGACATCAGAGTTCTTAATTTGTGGCAAAACAATTGTTAAAAAAATTAACTCATTTTAAACAAGTTTAAACAAGCAGCAAAAGTCCTGTACTGAGTGTATGAATTAACATGAATTAGAGTAAAAAGTAAAAAAAAAAAACCTAGTACCTATAATGGCAGACTTATAAAACAGATAATTCATGAATAAGTTGTTTATTCATCATTTCTCATGAGTTGTATTCGTCTGTAAATGTAAATATACGAGTTCACTTTCAGACTGCAGGCGGCGCCAATGCTCCAAAATCATCATCACCTGTATGCTTTGCTAGTTCGGATGCTTTTCTTAATGTTTTGCTTTAATTAAAATGTCAATAATTTTGTCTGCACCCTCCACAAACAAAGCACGGTAGTTTTCAGATCCAATCTCACAATCACAACAATGACAACCACAAAAGCTTAAGTTAATTCAAAAATATAATGGTGCACCCACTGTAAGCAATGCGAATTAGCAAACAATGCTTAATTATGAATTTGTGGGTATTTGTCGTCCATAATCTTTCTAGAAGGCCACTGTGTTTCTGTTAGTGACCTCCACATAGTCTCTGCTTAAGCTCAGTGTAATATGGATGGGTTGACACTAAAAACATTTGATTCAATAAAGAGGATCTGCAGAGGCTCTATAAACATAAAATGCGCCTGCTTGGACCTGAATTGCCTCTAACCAGACATTTATGCTGGTCTTGTTCGCAATGTTTACAGGACCAGATCAGCCCAATTACCCTCCTGTAGTGAGCAGATGGGCTCCCGGTTAGCCAAAAGTTCATTATTTTTGTTATAGCACATTTGCCTTCTGTTTGGGACCAGGGTTTGATTTCGGACCACATCATCTGAGGGCAGCAGGAAGCATATAAATAATATTAAATGCATATCAAAATGTAAAACAGGTTTTTATATTATCATGTGCTATCATTTTATAGACAGAAAGACAGGCAGATAGATGTAGGACAGTGAAACTGAAGCACCTGGTTTTAGACCACAGCAATTCATTGTTATGTAGGGCCAATTTTTGTGGCCAAAACAGCATCAATACCTCTTGGGAATGACAGATACAAGTCCTGCACAGTGGCCAGAGGGATTTTGAGGCATTCATTTAGTAATGGCCAAGTTACTACGGGATGCTGGTGGAGGAAAAGGTTTCCTGACTCGCTTCTCCAAAACACTCCAAAGGGGCTAAATAATATTTAGAGATCTGGTGACTGTGCAGGCCATGGGAGATGTTCAACTTCACACTCATGCTCATCAAATCACTTTCTCCATTGACAGGATACATAGTTTGAACCATTGGTTACAGACGATCCTCCAATGGTTTGGAAGTCCTTGCCAGTGTGCCCATTTGGCAGCCTGGCCATGTATATTGACCCTGTGCAGGGAGCTCCCAATGAACCGTTTTGGTCAAAACGTGAGAGTTGAGGTGCAGTGAGTTGGGCAGCTGTGCGTTTTATTCTGCTGTGAGTTGGGCAGCTGTGGTTTTTATGTTTTTTGCATTTAATCCAAAGGCACCCAGACATCCTGGTCCACAGTTAATCCTGTTTGATGTGGTTCGTCCTTCTTGGTGCTATGCTGACATTAGCCTGGATACCGTTGCTACATAACAAAGACTTGGTGCCTTGGTCACAGATGCACCAGCAAGATGTGCACCAACAATTTGTCTTCTCTTGAAGTCTGATATGTCACCCACAATGTTGTGTGCATTGTAATATTTTAAGCAAAAATGTTTTATTAATACTTTGCTAATTAAATCTTCACACTTTGCTTTTGTTGGTGGAATATGCAATCAATGAAAAATTAATTATGAAATCTCTAACAATAAATTGGCCAGTGTTTCAGACAGACAGACAGACAGACAGACAGACAGACAGACAGACAGACAGACAGACAGGTAGATAGATAGATAGATAGATAGATAGATAGATAGATAGATAGATAGATAGATAGATAGATAGATAGATAGATAGATAGATAGATAGATAGATAGATAGATTTTGTTGTTGATACAACTTTTGTTGTAAATGTGAGGAAAAGGTGAAATAAAAACGCAGAAACAAGCTAAGATATTGAGATATTAATTTACAATTTCCACAAGTTCAATTATTTATTTGTTTATTTTTTTTTTTCATTCATGCATTTATTTATTTCAGATGAGTTGTACACTAAATCTGATTTCTTTAATTTTTTTTTATCTTTCAAAATTTCTTTAAAATTAGTTTTGTTTGCTATGCTCTTGCTTTCTCCGAAGTGAGATTTTGTACCAATGATATTTGAGTGGGCGTGGCCATGAACCCAACGCTACCGAGTGCGTTATCTCTAATCACGTTGCATCTGATTGTAATAAACACTATAGACATTTTGATGAAAATGGCTTGTTTTTAGTAAAACATGAGTTGTATAAATGTGGCGGCGCCATTTACGACATGGACCAGGAGCTGCACAGAAGTTCAACTACACGACACGACAACTAACTCATGGAGTGCAGACAGTGGCGCTCACGTCATTCATCCCAGTAGAAACTACAAACTTCCAACGGTAGGCTAACGTTACAATACTTCGCCAACATTCACCCTTATTCAGTAATCATTTTATTATTTACATTGTATAATATTACATTTGACTCCATACATATGGTAGTGTTTGAAGTATTGTTTGTTTGTTTTTGTTTTGTTTAGTATTGTTAAGCTATTTTTACCATTAACCTACCATCTGTTTGAACACCTTTTGTGGTAAATTATTGTAGTTATTAACCAAAATAATATGTTATTAACCAAAGTATTTCATATTGACTATTGTAAAGGCTATTTAGATATTTTACAAAGTTTTTAAAAGAGCTATTTTAATGATGAAAGTTATTTTTTTTCCTGTGGTGTTACTGCTAAACTATGCCATGTCTTTTTGAATTTTCAGTGAGAGTTTAGCTTCTCACTCTAATTGTAATTGGCTCTTGATATTGAATTTAACTTAAAGCAGTAGGCTTATAATGGGTGCAGAAGCTAATAAGAATGATTTTATAATTATAGTTGCAAAAGCAAAAATCCGTTTGGGTTTTGTTCTTTTATATATTTATTTAAGGTGTAAAATGCAATCAATTTAAAATTTACAACAATTCAACAAGCAAGTTGACCTGGAGTGACTTCTCAAATACGTTTTTTTTCTTTCTTTGCCAAATAAATGAAGACAGAACATAACATCTGTACAGTGCATCTCAAAGTAACACTGTAATGTTTACTTTCCAGTGGTGTAAAGTTTAATTGAGAAGTTTTATTCAGAAATTGTAATTTAGTAAGCAGTTTTAAAAGTGTGTACTTCTACTTTCCCTTGAGTACATTTTTAGCACAGTATTATTAACTTTACTCCACTACTTTCCTTCAACCTGCAGTCACTACTTTATTTTTTTCTTGTCTGTGGGGATTAGAAAAATCAGTCCTGTGATTCCTGTCCAATCAAATCACACAAAGAAGATAAATCGCATCATACTGAACTACCTCAAGGAATGGGCAATTTATAAATGCAACTAGCTGTTTGGAAGCTTTAAAAGTGTCCAAGAAGATGTCCAAAATCAATACACGTAATGACGAAGAGAGACTGCATGTTTAGATTACATGTCACTGGCGGGATGACGATGGATGTTAACTGTATGATGAATGTTGACTATATCGTGAAATGAAATGAAAAAAATCACTAAATGTTCTACAGAATTATACGTTTACACACACACACACACACACACACACACACACACACACACACACACACACACACACACACTTGTACAAATGTCATGTAAACACGTCAGCTTTTTACAGTGTAATACTCACTACTCACCACTTCATTTTTGAGCAAGCAATGGTACTTTTACTTAAGTATGATCTTCAGTACTCTTTCCACCACTTTTACTTTCTAAATTAATCTGTTTTTATCTGTTAAATTATTATTTTTTTAATTAAGTAAGCATCAGTGGTCCATACACTTGCTTCTTTTCCAACTTAGTCATGAATAAATGATTCAGTGACAGAAACTGACAGTTTTAAAGTGATTTTTCTTAATAATTTCTTTATTTCACAAATAGCCCAAAATATATGCTGCACAATATTGCTTAATTATCATTGCAGAAAAGAAATCTCCAAAACACTGAGATTTATTTTTCTATTTCTTTGGTCAATATTGCTATTTGCCACACAATACTATACAGCGTGCCAATGTAATTTGTGGAGTGGGTTCCACCACACACTGAGAAACAGCTCAGGCAATCATAGTAAATTAGCCTAAAGAAATGAGTCACTGTACAGCTATTGCTTTTTTCAAGTGTATTTGTCCACATCAAAGAGTCTACGTGACATGCACTGATTGTGGATAATGAAAGCAAGTCACTTTCATACATGAGTACAGAGGATGCTGTAGGAGGATGAAAGTATAGTAGCAGCCCAGCTCTATGTGAATTGTGACAAAATGTTCGTCATACTTGATTGTGTATTATTGATGATAAAGCTTGTCCATCCCAGCCTGTTCCTGGAATTGGTCATTGGAAATGTTAAACAAAATAATAATATAAGTTTATAATTCCAATCATATATTTCTATTTTTTATTGCTTAATTTAATGTGTAATTATAAATATTATGTTCACTTCTTAGTGAGCTTCTGGTGAAATATTTACAGTTTATAAGATTGTTGAGAACATGATGCCATTAGCCAAAAGGTGAGATGTTAGTCTGTAGTTAGATTTGTTAAGTCTGTGAGATATATTTCCAACTGTGCCACAGTGGAAAAAATGTCTACATGTTGGTGTAGGGATGCATGTGTTTTTATTCCACAGATGTGCAAACTCTTATACCTTGCAATATAAATCAGTTTTAACAGACGTCTTGTTTAAAAGCATATCAATAAAATTATTAAATAATATTTTTTTTTAAATTCGGTTCAAAGCATTTTATTTAAGAAGAACTTTGCTTTTCATATTTGTAAATATTATTTCAATGCATTAAAGATTTTTTAGTAAGCAAAAAGTCCTGTAAACTACAATTACCAAATACAATTACCAAAACTATTAAGAGATTTGAGAGGCAGGAGGAAACATAGGGGGTTGTCTTTTTCAGTTTTGATCATGTAAAAAAAAGTTGATAAATGTTAATAATTTAGGGGACTTTTACATGACCATATTGGGTTGCTGTTTTTAGTACAGTTCTCTGTGGTTGCTAGGGTGTTCAGATTTTTTTTTAGCAAGTTGTTTTAGTTTTTTTTTTAAGTTTCTTTGCAGCTGCTTGTGTTGCCAGTGGTTTTCTAGACTCTGTTGTGACTCAGATCCTCCTTCAGTATATATAGGGTGATTTTGCCTTTTATGATCTGTGACAGCAAGCATGAAGCCTAGAAAAATCTTTTTCAAAAATTAAATTATATTTACTGTATGTATATACAGTGAGGAATGTACAGTTGAAGTCAGAATTATTAGCCCCCTGTATTATTAGCGCCCATGTTTATTTTTTTCCCCAATTTCTGTTTAATGGAGGGAAGATTGTTTCAGCACATTTCTAAGCATAATAGTTTTAAAAACTTATTTCTAGTAACAGATTTATTTTGTCTTTGCTATGATGACGGTAAATAATATTTTACTTGATATTTTTCAAGACACTTCTATACAGCTTAAAGTGACATTTAAAGGCTTAACTAGGTTAATAAGGTGAACTAGCCAGGTTAGGGTAATTAGGCAAGTTATTGTATGATGATGGTTTGTTCTGTAGACTATCGAAAAAAAATATCTTAAATAATATTGCCTCAAAAATGCTTTTAAAAAATTAATAACTACTTTTATTTTAGCAGAAATAAAACAAATAAGACTTTCTCCAGAAGAAAAAAAATATTATCAGACATACTGTAAAAATGTCATTGCTCTGTTAAACATCATTTGGAAAATATTTAAAAAAGAAAATAAAAATCAAAAGGGGGCTAATAATTCTGACTTCAACTGTAAATCTTCAACATGTCACAATTTTTCTCAGAAAACTTATTTTTAAAGGTGCTGTTCACTTGAAATTTTCACTGGATGTTGATAACATCCAAAGAAATTTACATATATATAAGAAAAGAAAACTAATTAGTTCACAAATAAAGTTATGTGTAACAAAATGACACAGGAAAAAATATTGAACACATGAAGAAAGAGGTGTAAAAAGGCAGTGAATGTCCAGACAGACAGCAGCTGAAATCTCCCAGGAGTTCTTCAGCAATCCTCTGCCCTTTGGCATTGTAAATGAATATTAACTGCTTTAGTCCAACATCTACATTAGCAGTATGATGAAGATGAAACCAGTGTGGACATTTCAGCAAGACAATGATCCAAAAACACAGTCAAGGAAACTCTCAAATAGTTTCAGAAAAAGAAAACCAAGCTGTAGAATCAGATATATAATTAGAAATATGTTTTCTGATAAAAATGGTAACGTGTTGCATACTAATTTCCCCCACTGTATATGTGTGTGTGTGTGTTTTCTACTGTACACCTCTAGTGTTACAAGCTTTATG
This sequence comes from Danio rerio, assembly GCF_052040795.2. NCBI lineage: Eukaryota > Metazoa > Chordata > Actinopteri > Cypriniformes > Danionidae > Danio > Danio rerio. The sequence continues at coordinate 28,496,108 of NC_141039.2, forward strand.
ACTTGAGGTATTGTGTCCTTTTGGGGGGAAAAACTGTATTTATAGGCTTTTGTATTTAAATCCTTTTCCCTATGAAGAAGAGTAATAGCAAAGGTTGCCTTAGCAGTTGCTACTAACTAAAGCCTCTTATATGCATGGCCAAACTTTTTGGCTTAACTGTGTCCAGATGAAATCTAAATAAAAATACAAGGCAAGGACAAATACAAAGACAAACAGATCTTAACTAGAGCCACATGCCAGGAATCACAATGAGCAAACAAATACACTAATTACATCACGTCTTTGTGTTTTCTGTGTGTACGGCATTGTCTAGTCACAGTGCCTTATAAACATTTACTGCCATCGGCTGAAAGCTAATAAAAATCCCTCTGAAGGGTAAGAGAAAAAGTGACTCAAAAGTTACTTTGTTGTAGCAACTCTTTTTTTTTCTTTATTGCTATCGAGTATAAAAACCTTATGAGACACTGTATGTGTGCTTGTTTAGATGTGAGTAGCCATCACAAGGAATGCTGTAGTCATAAAGGGATGGACTCTATCAGGGAAAATTCTTATGTAGGCTGTGGTGTTTAATATTGCCTTCTTGGTGTTTAAGGGAGCCAAAGTGGGTCAGGACCAGGAGAATATTCCCCACTATTACAGCACCAACACCAGACTAAACTATACCGATAGCATCCGTGGTTTTATGTTTCCCCCGTTCTGACTCTATCATCCAAATATCACAGCATAATCATGAACAGTAGAGCAGGCAGCCTTTTTTCCAATCTTCTGTTGTCCTGGTTTGGTGCGCCTCTGTGAATGGTCTCGGTGTCTTATTCTTAGATGACAGGAGTGCCACCGATATGCTCTTTCTCTCTGAGTTACTGTTGTTTTTCTATTTGCTGGAACCAATCTGGGCATTCTCCTCTGACTACTGGCATCGACAAATCATTTCCCTACAGAACCACCACTCACTGTTTCTTTTCTCCTTTTCAGATTGAAAATTGCAAGTTTCTGGGATACTTCTGATATACCATGTTGAAAGCCACCTAAATCACCTTTGCAATAGCCCTTTACACAGAGTAATACCGGTAAATAACTAGAAAATTTCTAGAACGACTTTACCAGTAGATCAAAATATGTGCTGTTCACGCAGGCAAGGACGTTCCAGAATTTTTCCGGAAAAGATCATTAACACATTCATTTCAAAATACATTACATTCTGCCATCACTAACCAGAAATGAGTGCTAAACGGCTGCACTTGTATTAAACATGAGGGGGGTCCGTCATTCTTTTGATGGTTTCACTTTTATTTATGGCCCATTTCCACTGAGTGGTTCACATATTATATGAGAAAAACAGATGCTTAATACACAAAAATACTTGCGTATAAATGATCATTACTAAACTTTCTATGGATTTGATTATAACTGCAGATCAATTATAGTGCAAAACAGTCTACTGTAATGTCTACAATTATATAAAATAAATAAATAAATGCAACATTTATGAATGCATACAGCCCCTTACAGTCTCCAATAGGTTACAGATTACAGACAAATTACATACAGCATACATTTAGACCTGATTTAGCTTAGAAAACAACACGTAACATATAGCCAACAGTCAGTGCAAACCTCTCGTCTGTATCTTCAATATTCACCTGCATGTGTAACCTCTTGTTAAAAAGTAATTCCGTTTTTCCGAGTTCATAATAGTCCAAAAGGTGATGATAATAGTTAAACATGGCACTTTGTTCATGTTTTAGGTTTTCCTTTTGCTTTCCTGCAATTTTTCCTTTAGCATTCACACAAAGCAGCCTTCCGGGAGATTAACTGTAATGTTACAACTTCTCTTTATGGAAAATTGCCAGAACCAATTTTCCGGTATTTTCAAAAAGCGCCTGTTCACACATGATCCCTTTTTACCGGCAATTTTTCGGAAAGGCTGTATGTGTAAAAGGGGCTAATATCTATAGAGTGGAGGAACTATGATGTCACTTTGTAGGCTAATCGGCTGCTAGCATAAAACTGGTTCCCTCGTGAAAATCCCTATGGGATTTTCCATAGGCTTTTCGAAGATTGCAAATAATAAGCTCTGTGTTCAAACACTGTTCATTACACTTACACGTTTTGTCCAGCCGGATAATCCTCACACGAAAATACAACTTTGAGCACTTTTGGATCTTAAATACAAACGCAAGAATTAAAAAAGCTAACATTAGGCTATATACGGACTACAGAGCCCTCGGGGCGCTTGCCTGTGACGTCAACACCACCCTGCTACAGGCAACTTTTCAAGCTTATTTTTTAGAAATAATTTCCATGACAAAGAGTTAATCTCTCTGTTTATTATATTATAATCCACGGTATATATTATAAACAAATAAATACGCAAAAACACATAGACCTATGTGCCTTTTGGATCATTTTTACGTGGGAAATACATCTGTGTTGCTTTACGGTTGTTCTAAAAGTTTTAAAACTGTTTGTATAAATCTGCCTACATAGTATTATCATAAGACATATTTAAATAAGTGTATTGCTCGTGTGCACACAACCTGCTTACCTTAACAGACGACAGAAATGAGGCGTGAGAAACAAGTCTATCAAATGCCTGCAAGTTCCATCATCATGGACACAGAGCAACATTCAATATTCCTTTTTTGTCACAAAATACACTGAAAAGCAGCCCATACAGTCACATGCTGTACATTTTACGGAGGAGTGTAAATATTGCAGTTATGACAGAGTTAAATGTGTTCAGATGAAGAAGAAAAACCCGAGGAAAAATCACTTGATCACATTAAAATGACAGTTAACATGCATGTATTTTTTTTTACACATTTATTCATACGTTTGCATTACTGAGAGAAGGAAAGAGACAGGCTGCACTAGAAAGCAGTATCTTCATAATATTGTTTATTAAAATAAATGATCAACAAATTAATCTGTCTCGACAGCCTTTACAAGTGAAGGAATTATCTGCACACAATCTGAATTTCAACTTGATAGCAACCGTCTTTTTAAAGAAGCATAACCGATTTAAAAATTTAAGAGTGTGCTGTAACTGATGTGTTTTATGTCATAGAACAAAACATGAAAGTATTTTGAGTTTGTGTTGGCCACGAACCTTATTTAAGCGATTTTACTGATACCCCATTGAAAAAAAACCATTGACTTTGGGACGAGGGAACCGGAACTGCTAAAATGCAAACTCGCTTCCGGGTTTTTGTATTCAAATTGACGTCATAGTTCCTCCAGTCTATCAGCTTGTTAAGTGGTGACGTGTTTGTGACGTATGTAATACTGTTTCCGGGTCCAAGCCGCCATTCACTTGAGTGGAGAAATCATTCGTTTATGATCACTTTTTATTCCTATCACACGTTAAAGTTAATTTTACTTAAAGTCATAGTGTACACAACAATCTCTGGGCTTGCTGCATAACAAATACCAAAATTTTAACAATTTATAAAACAATGAATCACTTTCTGGCCATCGGATATTAGGCATGGACATATATATTGCGATCGTGACTTTCGAAAGTATTAAATCGCTTTGTAAACATTTATTATTACCATTTCATGAATCTCCCCATTCAGTTGAATAGAGTGCTTGGACCTGGAAGCCGCTCCATGTGACGTCACACTTAACAAGCGGATATGCCTACATACAGTACATTAAGTTTATGCCAAGGGATTGGCTGATTAAATAATTGTGTTGACAAACAGTTAAACAACAAATTTGTGTACTTCTCTGGCCAGTATGACAGGTACTGACACCTAGTGGTGTGGGTGTAGCATCATGCAAATATTTTTGCAGTGATTTTCTTATTTACTGAAAGTGTTTGGTTGAGTAATGAGTAACAGGGTTTTTTTTTTTTTTTGTAAGATGAAGTAAGCACTCACTTCAGCTTAGTTTTTTTTTGTCAGGGGTTGCTTAAGAATGCTAAAAAAAATGTTTCACACATTTGCGAAAATCCTTAAGGAAGCTTAAAAATTGATAAGTTGTTCCTTTTTAAAACTTGGAACTACAATATGCAGGAAACTGGTACTTCAGGACAGAATTGGACACCCCTGCACTTGACTCAGGGGTAGTAGACTTGAAACATGCAAATCTGAAATCATTTTCAGAAAAAATATGGCACTAGACCAAGATAGTCTTTAGTCTTCAGTCTTTATTTTAAGTCACTTGCACATCTTAATCATTCAGATGCGTGTTGCTACATTTTTTTCTGCTTCTGACATCAACACATCAACATTTTTAATTTAATTATTCATCATTTCCCCAAGGAGAGCAATAATCAACAGTTGGAGACTTGCTGGTTTCTTCTAATCAGTGTAGCAATGCACAAAGTTTGACTGTTACTGCTTTTAGCCTCATTGATTAGACTTTCTGTATGTTTTAATTTTAAATAGGTTATATTGTAATATATTTTTTTAGTGGTGTTCCTTCCTTGAGCTTTTTTGTAAACCATTAGGCCAGGTTCACACTGTATGGTTTATAATAGTCCTTTGCGCTTGTTGTTTATCACATTATAAGAACATGTTTCCAGCTTTGCATGTCACTCTGCAGGATTTCAGTTTTCATTCATGCCAGACTGTACAACAGTCAGTGTTCATTACAAATGGACCCAAGCGAGAAGACCCCTACAGAGTTTTTATATTATCAATCTATGACACATTCAGCGGCATTGAGCCATGTTCATGTTCAATTTCGATCATGGCTAGTCACGAAAAGAAAATTGGAGAAATGAAGATGATGCGTGTGGACAAGAGGACTCTGTGTTTTATTGATTATTTGACTGACTGTAGGTTTGTGCCTCAATTCTTATGACACTACCTGAATTTCATTGGAGAATGCAGTGGCCATAAATCGGCTATCAGTGAACAGGTCAAACTTGTGATCAAAAGGTTTACAAAAATTGACTTCAGATCAAAAATGCATGCAAAATTCATGCATGTGCAGCAGTTTGCTCAGATTCAATATTCCTTATTTAGTCAATTTTTGTTAGTCTTTGATTGGTTCCCCCTGTGTCTTGAGTTAATCTTCCATGTGTACTTAAGCCCTTGTGTTTGCTTTGTTCTTTGGGTCATGTCCGGATTTGGCAGTTTTATTTGCAGCTCAGTTCTGTTTTTCTTGTTTAGATGAGGCTCTTGTTGTGGATCCAATTATTTTGCTTAAATTATGGTTACCACACCTAAAGACATAGTTCAGATGTTGTATTTCCAGACTTTTTCAGGGATTGTTTTCTCAAACCAGTTTAATCCGTGTAGGACTATTTTCACATCTCATCCAAAGCCTTTTTTAATTAGATTTTTTTGTTATAGGCTAGGCAAGGGCTGGTTTAAGATTTTGACAGTGTGATATCCCTGGATAAAAATGTCACGGTTTCACAATATTGTTATTACTGCTCTAAAATATATATTTTTGTAAATGTCTTGGTAAAAAACAACATTCCCCAAAAAACACAAAATATATAATTTTAAGAAACATTTAAAATATTTTGCAACAGTAAACATGTCCAGCTAAATAATCAAATTAAATAATTGACCTCTTCTTTCTGTATTAGCTTAAAAAACACATATTTTTTTACAATTTAAAAAGGCATGGGTATCTTCCTTTTGTTTGGATATAAAGTAAAGCCATTACACTGTTGAGGTCTAGAGCAGGCTTGGATGTTGGTTTATAAGCCATTTTTTTAAATGTTTGCTGAATCGTGGGCTGACCAGTTGATTTTGATATGGAGGGTCATTTTCTTGGCACCCTAAAAGTCTTAATTAAATAGTTGTTAAAAAACACATACAAAAAACCTTACATATACCATAGGAATCTTATAACAGAAAATTTTTGACAGTTTTTAAACGCCAAACAATGGTAAACCTCACCCCTTGCCTAATATAGGTTATAAAATAAGTGAAATCATTCAGAGTAGTGATATAGTTTTATCAGTGGTGGAAAGAATACTGAAAAGTACTTAAGTAAAAGTACCATTATTTGCCAAAAAATGTAGTGCAAGTAAATTAAAAGTATCTGTTGTATTACTAAAAGCATGAGTAAAAGGTAGACCTTTCAAAAGTACTCAAGAGTAGTGAGTATTACGCTGTAAAAAGCTGATGTGTTTACATGCAATTTGTGGATGCGTGTAAATGTAACATTCTGTAGTGCATTTACAGTAGTTATTGCCCAGCAGCCACACAACATCATAAGATGTTAATATTAGGTTAAATTTAGATTGTGATGTTAGGTGACCAAAATTCAATGTCTAGCCAGCGTCTAAGGACAACGTTATTTTGATGTCCAATAACGACATCAAATGACGTTGATTTTAGGTTGTTTTAGAAAGTGACCAAAATCCAACATTGAGCCAACATCCTAAATCATCATATTGACATCAAATACTGACATTTATTCATCAGGTATGGCAACCAAAATCCAACATGACATCATAGTGGTAATGTCCACACAACATCAAGCTGTAACATTAATAGATGTTGATACTTGTTTAATTTCAGGTTGAACGTTGGACATTGGCGTGGGCCTGACATTGGGTTCTGATGTTATCCCGATTTTCATTTCCCAACAAAATGCAACATCCCCAAGACTTTGGGGTACAATGGCAATCTGGCGTCATGTAGATGTCTTGTGCCTGTTGGGTGTTTGAGGCCATTGTGGTCATCATACAGTAAACATCTGTCATTTTCTCATCAGTGACATGCATCTAAACAGTCTCTGGCTCATTGCTTGTAATTATTTTGGGCATCTTCTTGGACACTTTTAATGCTTCCAAACAGTTTGCTGCAATTATAAATTGCCCATGTCTTGAGGTAGTTCACGATGATGCGATTTATCTTTTATGTGCGATTTAATTAAACAGGAATCACAGAACGGATTTTTTAAATCTCCATAGACAAGAAAAAATAAAGTAGTGACTGCAGATTAAAGGAAAGTAGTGGAGTAAAAGTACCAATTCTTCACTAAAATCTACTCAAGGGAAAGTAAAAGTACACATTTTTAATTTTACTTAGTACAATTTAGTACAACTGAGAATAGAAAATACTCAGTTACAGTCATTTGAGTATTTGTAATTTGTTATTTCACACCACTGAGTTTTACATTGGAAATTGAAAATACTTTAGCTCTACAATTTCCTCAAAGTACACACTTATGAATGTTTATCAGCCAATCAGATTCAAGCATTCAACAGCCCTATATCATAAACAAAAGTATTTTCATTAAAGAAATGATGTTCTCAGTTTTAGCCTGAGTGGAAAAAAGGCCAATTCAAGTTCCACAAATGAGCAGCCGAGCCTTTTCCACTGCATTTTTCTGTCATGCTGCCTCTTGTAGGAATAATGATGTCTGAAGGTACTGTTGGCAAATAGCAAGGACAGGCCGAATGGAGCTGAGAGTTACTAATAAATGAGCAGAAATGTGTTTTTGCCAGATGGAAACATCACTCTAGCAACCACCCAAACATCTCACAGAGGCAGCTTTTATACCCCCATATCAGAGGATTTCGTAAAGTCATGGTTATCTGGAACTGAGATCCACGATGACATCTTTACTGGCAAGCAAGGGGACTTTATATCCCACTGTGTAGTGATACAGGATGAGGCAAGAAGTTCTGCAGCTGAAATTTGTAAAACTGAAGGCGATAATAGCAGGCCTACAGCAGAATGATTATTTTTTTCAACATATTAAGTTTTAAAGGGCTCATCTTTGGCTATGCCCTTCTATCTAAGTAGATTGGATTTTGTATTACAGCATGCGTTATGGAGAATGCTTTAAAGCCAAACCAAGTAGCTGAAAATGTCATCCAAGTAGGTCGACTTGCAGAGCCAGCTAAAATCATAGAGGCGGTTTACAAGATTGGACTACAAATCCATGAAAACTGTTCTCACCTCATCCTGCAAATCAAATAGATGAATAAGGATTTTTCCATGAGACGGTCGCTGCACTTGTCTGTGTAACGGAATTTGGCAATGCTTTCTTTATGTCATAGTATAATGAGGAAGACAGGCATATTTGTAATGGTAATACTTAATAAAGCACATCCTTTTGACATCTTCATCCAACAAAGATGCATATAAAAAGCATTTTGACCACCCTCATAACCTTAATGCATTTTCCATGGACTGTGCATGTCCTTAACCTCTAATGCAGTTGGAAATCACAAAATGTTATATTAGTAGGTAGTAAAGTAGTGGTCCAGAGGGTATTTGTAATGCTCGTTGTGTTTATAAGATGCAAAACAGTGTGCAAAAGAGTGCTCAGGCTTCATTTGAAAAAAAAAATCACATGTTTTTTCATATATCTTACTTTGATTATATACAGCTACTTAGCTAACATGAAAATGTCATATTTCCTAGTCCCTCTAAAAGGCCCTTCCACAAGAGGCTCTGATTGGTCAGCTGTGATTTGCGGATCAGCTCCATGTCACCAGTAAAGCATTTGGCCTCCACAAGCATGCTCTGTACCATGATTCCCCTCCATATTTTATTCTAGTTGGGTGACATACGTTTTTTCTTACTTATAATTTTGTAAATACTTGTGAAACTTTCTTTATTTTACCGTCAAGCTTTTTTAGCATGGAATTTGATTTACAAACACAAGTTTTCGCCACACCGTTAATTTATTTGGAACAAAATTGTACTGGTGGACTAATTATTTAATTCAGATGGTCTTCTCTTTACATACAAGAAATTCTTAACAAAATATAATTTTCCTATACCACCAAAGGAATTTACAATGGTTTTTGGGTTCAATCTCTTCTAAAATATGTACAACAAAGCAGATTGGATCAGTTTTTGCCACAATTTTCACCCAGTGGCTCTTCAAAAGGTATAAAATATGCTTTTCCTATAGTTGTAAGAATAATAACAGATCAATAAAAGCCCTTCTCAGAAGGATGTTGCAAATACAATAGCATATTGGAATCAATTTATGAGTGATGTTGATTAGAAAAAAAGTTTGGACCCCACAACCATACTGGACTAAGGCCAAAGAAGAAGAAGAAGAAGAGGAGTCTGGTTGCCTGACTCGGCCACATATTGACTGAAGGTATCTGTGCAGTTGATAATAATAATAATATACATTTTTTGGCCAAGTGAATACAAAAATTCAGTACACATTCTTTGTTATGATCAAGACACAGTTCTGATGTACAATTCAGAAGGTATACCTTTGGGGACAAAGATAAAGTCTTTTTAATTATTTTTTAAAATCATTTTGTGAATCTCTTTCCAGTACATTTTGATTTTGTCACGGCCCTAAAATACATGCATCACTGTGCCAGTGTCTAACTTACATGTGAATCATAGCTGGAAACAATTGGGAAATATTCTATGGAGGTGAACTGGGGTTAGATAAATCCTGTGAATACATTTATCATTTTGCTCATGAACCAAAATTGAAGTACTTTTAGGATAGATATTTGAGCAGGCAGATAACCACTCCTCATCACTAAAAATAGATCTCAAATCCTTTTCTCATAATATCCTTAAATAATCAATGTTGGAAGTACCAGTATTAAACAGCAATGTATATAATTCAGAGATATTTTTTTAAACGTACATGAAGAAAAAAGCAGTTTTTTCTATCGCAGTAAAATCAAATTGTATATTACCTTCTTTACCTTCTTACTCTAAAAGGTGCTGAATTTGCAGGATTTTATAAAAATCTTTACTGGGAAGAATAAATTCCTGCCTTAACTCGTCATGATTTTATTTGGCCATCATCGAATAGGTGACCCAATTCCGACACTACTCTTGATCTCCAAGTCGAAATGCCAATATTCTGTATTGTAATGGGAAAATCAGGTGTAAGTGTAATAGGTGACTTAAAACTCAACTTATTTGGGATGGATAAATATTTTTTAACATCCTACCACAACAATAAAATATTTATTACTGTAAAAACATTAGTCAGATGTTGAATTTTTTGTATATTATGAATAAATGGTAGGGAGAATAAGAGTCTAGGAAAGCATCTTGTGGATTCAATCTCAACCCATCATGAATCATATCTGTAAATAATCGCTGTCTTTTAACAATCAAGGTTAAAGAGTTTACGTTTAAACTCCTTCAGAATCAGAGTATATCCTGCCAATCAATATTTATCTAATTTTTAAAAAGATATAGATGTTAGGTGTAGCTTTTGCGGGCAGAGGCCAGAGAGCGCTGTTCATTTACTTTGGTATTGCCCCTATGTGTCATTTTTTTGGCAAAATGTAATTGACTTCATTGCTGTCAATATTGATGAAAATATTAGTTTACACTGGAAAGATGTTCATTTAGGAATTTTAGCCTCTGCTGTATAAATAGTGTAAATCAGAGTAGCTGTTAGCAGTATCTGTTTGAGCCTTAATCAGACAGAAAATTAAAGGATGAACCTCATGCCTGCTCTCTAAAATAAAATCTGACAAGTGTCTGTAATGAGTGAAAATAGGGTGTGGCTCCTTTAAGAGAGAATCGCCATTTTATGTGTGTGCGTGCGTGTGTTTGTGAACAGTATGTAGACGCATGTTACACGAGAACCGCATGTGTGCAGGACCGATGTTTATATTTATTTTTCTCTGATGCTGGAACTAAGTTATTTTTCTGTAACATACAGTTGACAGAAAAATAAAGCACGAGATGTGGGATGTGACCCGTGTGAGCTTTGATTGATTTTTGCTGCAACAAGAGTTAGGCGAGCTATCCTGTATTGTTTTTATCTAACTCAAAGCGTTACATGTCTTTTACATAAATTTGGAATAAGCATGTGTAAGTAATACGAAACTTTCACATATCTCTTTCGAGTTTATTATCTGAGATGTAGAATGCAGGGAAAGCGCCTGGGTAGAGAAACAGACAGAGACGTTTTTTGCCTAATCCAGCACTGAACTGGGAGAGATTCTGGAAGCTAGCTATATATATATATATATATATATATATATATATATATATATATATATATATATATATATATATATATATATATATATATATATATATATATATAGCTAGCTTCCAGAATCTCTCCCAGTTATATATATATATATATTTTTTTTTTTTTTTTTTTTTTGTTCTCTGGAACATATTTAAAATTAACTGATAAGCACTTCTCTCTTTGTGTCGTGTCCTTTAGATGCACAAATACAAAAACAGAACAAGCTCTGTGGAAATAGCAGCGTTTGGATGCCATTTTAGCTTTTTCTGCTATGACATTACAGTGCCTCTGGCCACACCCCTTTGCTGTGAAGGGTATGTGTGCGTGGTGAATGCGTGTAACCTGAAGTGCTGAAGTGACCTCACTAGCCCGGATGAATTTTTGTTGAAGTCGCCAAACTTTGTTTGTTGTAGGCTTTGCTTAGCTAACTCTGTAGCCAATGTCTCCCCTTGCATTGAACTTTGAGCGCATTACATTCAGAGATGTTGTTTATGTTCACACAGCTACATTACACATCAAATAAAGTTTAATATATGATATCATAGTGGACCACCCCTTTAAAAAAATCCTTTATTTTAGCCATGTCAATCAAACATAAATAATTTTGCCATGTTGTTTGTTCTGAGCTAAACAGTTTTATTAGAATAGGGATCAATTTGAGTAGCTTGCATTATTTTCCAGCATAACACTAACCGTAACACTGTCAACATGTAAAAATCTCATTCTTCCCCGTTGTGTGTGGTGTGCTAGCTTTTGCTTTCAGCCTTAACTTTTTTCTGAGGCTGTCACTGCTTTAATATTTGTCCTCCGGTCATGGGTAGTAAATTTTCTGGTAGATGCTCAAAGCCTTTCTGCATGAACACAAAAGCTGTCCTAATATAGTTCTCACCATAGTCCTTTAATGGGTCAGTTGAGAGAAACAAGTCTCATAAATACACTTCAACTGTTTGGTAGAAGTTCCCTGCAGAGTTCACCTCAGGTCCAAGATCGCACCTTAAACCCTTGTGGCCTTCCCCTGAGTCTGCACTGTGACAGAATCCCACTTTGACTGTTGGGTAGATGTGAGCTCTGCAAAAAGGTGCATTGTGGCCACAAAGGGGAAACCTGCGAGCACCTTTATGGAATGATAAATGGGACAACCTATGGTTTCATGGACATCAGCGGCTATTGTAAATCAGCAAGACCACAAGTGCACATGCGTTGATCCATTTGGGAATCGGCCCCAATGTGGACTTGGCAGAAGTGTGCAACAAGGCCAAATAATGGCTTTGAAGGGGGCTCTCATTAACACCCTACTGAATGGTGAATGGATGACAGGGACACCCTGCACACTTGTGGACTTAATGCACACATCCATTTAATGGCTATTGCATGTCTGCAAGACAGCAAGTGCATGTAGGACAGTGCTAGAGAATTCTTCAGGAGATAGGACAGGGGTATCCAGTTGACTTTTCTGCAGATGAACTAAAACCCTAATTCAGGGCTTTTCAATTAGTTTGTCATGGGGCCCAGTTCATGAAAAGCATCCCAACTGAGGGGCTGGAGAGATATGACTTGCACTATGAGTGATGACACAACAGCATACAAGAGCCCATGCATTGTATTTTTGTCTCATAAGACACCCATGTTTGATTTTTCTGCATTAAAATGCTAATATGTTGGATTTGAAACTACGTAACATCACTGCATTGTACAAAAGACTTTTTTTTTTTTTTTTACAAACATTTAAATGTTGTATTTCAAAGCACAACAAAAGCAGTGCATTGCTCAAGTAGGCTTCATCTACATTTAAACTCATTCTTATGTTATGTTTTGAACTGCATAACAATTAGGGATGCAACAATTATAGATTTTGGTTGTACGATTATATAGTCTGAAGAATAATCATGGTTTTACGGTTATCACGTCTAATGTACAGTTAAGCTTCATATTAGCTAGGTATTTAAATGAACTGTTGTTATCATCTGTGTTCATACTGTACATAATTTTAATAATTTGTAATAATTCGTCGAACATATTTTGTTTACATTGCACTGAAAGCTACGCTACAGCATGTGATGGTGTCTATTGGACGTCGCTCCACTTGCGCATGTATATTGGCATGTATTCTTATATTGGAAATAAACTTGCTTGTGGAAAAGATGCAATATGTGAACACCCCGCTGTTATAGTTAATCCAGTGTGTGTGCGTATTAGCCTTGGTGTATAAGCTTGGAACTTTAAACTAGCGAATAGTTGCCAATTAAACTTCTTGATTTATTTGCAGCAGTTTTGTTCCGTGCAACAGAAACACAGCATTGAGAAGCCTTTAAGATTAATTAACTGTGAAGAATTAAAGTGCGATTAATAGTGAAATCGGCTAATGGTTGCATCCCTAATAACGATATCACTGCATTTCAGCTGATCGCGCCACTCGCTTAATGTCAGGTGACTCGCGCTCTGCGCAGCCTTCAACTGCAGCTCGTGCTGTATTGAACAAATGTACATAACTTCATAAGTATAGTGACCGTTTTTTTGACAGAACTTAATTTATTTTTGATGGTCACACTATTTGGAGGGCCATAAAAATTTCCTCAGGGTCTAAGTTCAGCCTGCGGGCCACCAATTGAATAGCCCTGCCCTAATTAAACACATGTAAAGCAGCTAATTAAGGTATTTTTGCTTGTGTAAAACTGGTGTATTAGAGATAGCTGAAGTTAAAGACTGAAGATCATTGGCTGCGTCTGAATTTGCCTACTACTCGTGTAGCTACTGCATTAAAATTTTAATTTAATACTAAACCATAACAAAAGTACATTCTATACAGTATAAATGTGAGTAGTATGATGTCATGATCTATATACCCACATCAGTTGTGTCACCTAATGCCTCAGTCAACCGAGAGTTTGAGCATGCAAAATTCTGTTGTATGTCCATAGTGGTCATGCTTTGATCTTCGATTGGTCTCACACAGTCACGTGATGTGATTTCACAGTTCAGAGTTCACCAAGCTTGAACTTGCAATGCAGCGAACTGTGAAACTTGTCGCATGAGCTTGCTCTTCCGCTCTGATCCATTTGTGTGCATATGAATGGAAAGTCCAGTGTGACTGCAGCTTCACTCCATTAAATGAATTCTCTTGCAAAGCATTATAGGATAGAATAGCATCCATCGGATGTGCACTTCAGAATCTCGCTGGAAGTAGTAGGCCGTCTGGGATCTTCTTGTATTCTGTTTTTCAAATTCTATAATTTTGCACATTCTACTCGGCTCGCATACTGTTTTTAGCGTGCTATATAGTATGGAAATATACTTTTTTTATGCAGCCATTTTCTTTTCAGGACCAAGAGTCAAAAACCTTGCTAAAACTTCCATAAAACTGGAGCCTAGCAATCGAACACTGTGTCCTTAACAAATCTTTCAATTTCGATGGTAATTTTTGTTTCATAGAAATCCATTCTTATTTCACTTGAATTGGCTTCATGCGTGTTCCTTCTGGAAAATTATGTCAGACCAAGGTTTCTGTCTCATAATCATGCCATTGACTTATCAGATTATATCACTATAGACACAGCCACAATTCATTAATTCTCTATTCAGCATAAATCAATAGTCACTACTTCCTCAAGCTGTATGATTAGAAATTCTGAAAATGAAGCATTAAGGCAGTAATAATCTGATCTGATTTTTCTCACATTTATGACTCAAGGTGAACTTGATATATTTATTAGAACATTAAATTACACCCAACACTTCTTTTTACATGAAGGTACATCAAATTATTTAATTAAACCCAAGTGTTTGCTTTGAATGTTAATGATGCTTCAAATTAGGTGTGTTATTGAGAACAGTCTTTAATGAGTAAGACTTGTGGTTTTTGACTGGGAATTGAGAAAACTATTAGAGATACAATATGTATTTTTTATTATAGAAAAATGTCACTAGATTTAATTCAAAATAAATCACACAGTTTAGTTTCACAAATAAAATGATCTTTAAAAGTCATAATTTTGCATTTGACTAGAACAATTATGACATTTTAGTGTAATTAAATAAAATATTGTGAATATACTAGGGTCCATTAATATTTGGACACTGACACAATTCTAACATTTTTGGTTCTATACCAACACAATTGATTTACAATTAAACGAACAAGATGTGCTTTAACTGTACAGTGTTAGCTTTAATTTGAGGGTAATTACATCCAAATCAGGTGAATGCTGTAGGAATTACAACAGTTTGCATATGTGCCTCCCACTTTTTAAAGGTCCACAAGTAATTAGACTATTGGCTTTTAAGCTGTTCCATGACAGGTGTGTGTTATTCCCTCATTACAGTGAGCAGATAAAAGGTCCAGAGTTTCAAGTGTACTATTTGCATTTGGAATCTGTTACTGTCAACTCTCAAGATGAGATCCATAAAGCTGTCACTATCAGTCAAGCAAGCCATCATTAGGTTGAAAAACAAAACAAAACAAACCCATTAAAGATAGCAAAAATATTAGGCATGGCCAAAACAACTGTTTGGAACATTTTTAAAAAGAAAGAATGCACCAGTGAGCTCAGCGACACCAAAAGATTCGGAAGACCACGGAAAACAACTGTGGTGGACGACCAACAAATTCTTTCCCTGGTGAAGAAAACACTCTTCATAACAATTGGCCAGATCAAGAACACTCTCCAGGAGGTAGGCGTCTGTGTGTCAGAGTCAACAATCAAGAGAACACTACACTAGAGTGCATACAGAGGTTTCACTACAAGATGTAAACCATTGGTAAGCCTTAAAAACAGGAAGGCCAGATTAGCGCTCTAAAAAATGTGCATAAGATTTCTAAAACAGTGCTGGAACAACATCCTATGGACAGATGAGATCAAGATCAACTTGTACCAGAGTGATGGGAAGAGAAGAGTACAGAGAAGAAAAGGAACTGCTCATGATCCTAAGCAGTGAAGCATGGTGTTAGTAGTGACAGGGCATGGGCATGTAATGCAGTCAATAGAACTGGTTATCTTGTATTTATTGATGATGTGACTGCTGAAAAAAGCAGCAGGATGAAATCTGAAGTGTTTCAGGCAATGTCTTTTTGCTCATATTAAGTCAAAAGCTTCAGAACTCATTGGATGGTGCTTAAAGCCTGGTTTATACTTCTGCGTCAAGTGACCGGCTTTACTCACGGCGCAGGCAACGCGTGTAGCTGTGCATTTATACTTCTGCGCGCTGTCTCTGTTGGTCTGCATTAACACTTCCGAAACGCTAGTTGGCAGTGAGGTGTAAATGGTCCTCTGTGTCGAGTTTCTTCGCTGCTGTCTTGCTTTTCCTGAACACGTTCTGGATGTACAAGCGACTTAAACTCGCTCATTTTGAGGCAGGAACCGGCAGACGTGCAACAACTTTAACTATGAGGTAAACACAAAACAAAACTTTCCATCCGGAGCTCCTTCACGGGACTCCACACTTGTAAACAATCGCTCGCGCCATTCGCGCGACTCTCGGTCCCGCCCAGATTCGTCAGTGCTACCAAGCCGACCAATCACAGAGCTTACGCTACGCGTTGTTCCGACGTGTAGATACATTTTTTGAGGGGTGCACGTCAGTGATGCCGACGGCCACGGCGAAGGGCTATGCGTCAGCGCTGTAGCATATGCCAGCGTTTGATGCAGAAGTATAAATCAGCCTTTACTATGCAGATGGAGAATGACCCAATATTTTTATGATCTAATTTGTACATTTTAGTATGATTTGCTGCTCATCCCCATATGATGGGTAGGTTTATGGCTAGCATTTAAGGGCATGCCTCCATTTTAAAAAGTCCTAATTTTAGAAGATAATATACAATTTTTACGATTTACCATTTTTCTGACAATATGTAAAATGTTTCCTCGTGAAATTGGGCTGTAACAACTGGTAGTTTTTTTTTTTTTCCTAATTATTTAAAAAAATGTATTATCTAGAAGATATTAATGCCCTTTTTTGTAAAAAAAAAAAAAATTAAAGGACACTTATTTTACCCCTATTTCAATATTTAATTGTTTTGTGTCTCCAGAATGTGTCTGTAAAGTTTCAGCTCAAAACACCCATCAGATTATTTTATATACCTTTCAGAACATTGAAATTTTCTGCTCTGAACACAATGTAGCTGCTCTTGTTGCCTGTCCCTTTAATGCTAGTTCTCCCTACCCACCATTCCCACTTGCCTGTTAGAGTGTGCCTCAATCTCCGACTATGTCAGATAAACAACACTGTGACAGACATAAAGGAAGCAGATCATGCATAATGTTTGTGAGAAACACTACAGTAAGAACTTTCCTAATGACTATTTGATGTATTTGTTTCGGAGTTAATTCAAGCCTTTCTGCGATGATGAGTCACAAACCATTTCACGCACACACACACCGTGGATACACTCTCACACACACAGCATGCTTGTTTAACTTTGCTCTGTTTTTCATGGCAAATATGACAGGATACATGTTAATATCCACTGCTCTATGGATATTGGTTATGTTAATGTACCAAATAAACCTTATTTAATGTCCACAAACCAGGATTGAAGCATCTTTTATAATTGTACTGACTGACGGCTGTGGGGATGAAGTAAATATGGTAAAATTGCTGTAATTCATTACAAACATGCACTGTTTTAGAAACGTTTTAGACTTGTAAAACTCATTCTTGATCACTGATGATGATTGTTTTGATGATGATTGATGATCAAAGCGAGCTGAACGGATCTTTTAATCCCAGTTGCTTTGCATACGTCCTGTCTTGTTGATATGATTATACGCATTACTAGGGAGACATGTTAATATGCTGCTGTCAATTATTTGGTGGGCATGGCAATAACACTCCTATGTCACGTTGTGTCACGGTGTGGTGGAAACACTATACCTACACACAGTTCTGTCCAAACAGCTAACAAAATATTATTTTCATCATAGGTGAAACCTTTTTACAGATTCTTTCATTTACATGCATTTAAATCTGTTAACTTAATCTATTAAATAGATAAATTTTTGTATATTATTTATATGAAAAGGGCCAATACAAAAAAAATCCCCATTGAAACAGAGAAATCATATTTGGAGTCCAAATTATCATAAAGATGTTGGGGTGAGCCACCATAACAATCACATGATGTTTGTTCTCAATACCGCAAAACATAATGGCCTTCAGAAAATGTAGCAATCTAGTTATTTTTCCGGGAGTTGTTTTTAGTATTATTATTACACAGCAGGAAGGCATTTGTAGAGTTTATCTGCAAATCTGATCACTTCTGGTTTGTTACAAGGCAACTGGCTGATACTGGTTGCCATGGGAAACTTGAATATGAGTACGACTTGTGCAGTTAGATAGGCCACAGGTTATTTTTGTGTATGTGTACTGTGATTCAGACTACACAAAGAGCTGCTGACATCTCTTCGCAAACTTCCATTTCTCCCTAATGATCTCTCACCAAAAGAACGATGCATGAAGAAGACGGATTGTCCACCAAACACCAAATCCGTAGCGTAAAACAGCCAGAGGATCAGAGAGGATGTTATTCTACAGGAAAATCATAGTGTTGTTTCAATGAAGCAACCTAGCATAGGTGCTTTGAGGGGAAACGAAACAAAAAAAGAGAGCTAGGAAAAGGGAGAGGGAGTCGAGAGTTTCCTCCCACGTACACACGCAGGAAGTCACTGCTGAGCAGATGCAAAGCGTCATTAGTAGGGCTGACTTATCTGTGCTGAGGTAATGCATCAGACCACTTCTTCATCCAGACCAAAGATGAGAGTTGCAAATGAAATGTTTACACAGCTATTAAGATCAAGACACTTGACACAGTGGTGCACAAAAGGCACGTCCTCCTTGTTCATTTCCGCACCGTGAAATCGGAGAGCCTCACGCCGCATCGTGAGGTTTAGAGGGCAGTGACCAAAGACCACAAAAAAGGACAAGAGATCACTCCAAACATCAAACATCCTGGAAGCACAGAGGGAGGAAGCCGTTTCATTGGGCCGTGGAAGAATTCAGAGCAAAACAAAACAAGCAAGAGCAGTTTGTGCGTATTATTGCGCACGCAGGAATGTGTGTAGGCTGTTTCGTTTCTTCCATATAGCGATTACGTACATCGCTGGTAAAAGCACTCTTGTTTGTGCTTGTGTGCTCGCCATGGAGGAGAGAAGTTTTGATGTGGGGGATTTATTGGAGGTTGAACTCCTCTGAGTTTGAGTGAGTAATACAGAAGAACGTAGGAGAGAGGGAGAAGGAAGTGATGAGAGGTGGTTACCCATAATAATAAATCGGGAGATGATAAAAAAGAGAGAGGCTATATGTCATAAACAGCTACTGTGCATTATGGTATAATGCATAAGCTGTGTGATTGTTATTAGATCTTTATAATTGTAATTGTTATGCTTGGCAACAATGTAGGTAGGTTTGTAAAATTCTGGGAATTTTCAAAGCTGGAAGTTTTATATGGAAGTTAAATGGACAATATGGGATTAATGGGGAAATATGGAAATGTACAGGAATAAAATGAGAATAGAATTTAGAATTTTTCAAAATTGCAGATTAGCACACTGTAAAACCCAGCAGTCACTTTTCATTTATTCATTAATTTTCTTGTTGGCTTAGTCCCTTTATTAATCTGGGGTCGCCACAGCGGAATGAACCGCCAGCTTTTTCCAGCACGTTTTTACACAGCGGATGCCCTTCCAGCTGCAACCCAACCCTCTGGGAAACATCCACACACTCACTCATACACTACGGACAATTTAGCCTACCCAATTCACCTGTACCGCATGTCTTTGGACTGTGGGGAAAAACCGGAGCACCTGCAGGATACCCACGCAAATGTAGGGAGAACATGCAAACTCCACACAGAAACGCCAACTAAGCCGAGGCTCGAACCAGCGACCATCTTGCTGTGAGGTGACAGCACTACCTACTGCGTGGCCCTGCAGTCAATTTTAATAAATGAAATTTTAGTTAACTCAATATTGACCGACACTGAATTGACTTGAAAGTTAATTCTACTTATTTAAAAAGAGTTTTGAACTCAGTGTTTAGGGTATGAGTTAATTAAATACCTCATTACTTCAACTTAAATAGAGTAAGTTCACAGTACTCTTAAAGAAATGTGTTTTTTAACATGGTTTGTATTAATCGATTTTCTCAAACGGTTTGACTTGCCTCAACTTATTGGGTTTTTACAGTACTCAGTTGGTTTGAGTTTTTATTTACCAGGTTTTACTGTGCTCAGATTGCTTTGTTTACTCAAATGGATTAAGTTCACTGTATTCATTAGAATTAGTTTTAAAATTTAAATGGTTTGTTGCATTCGGTTTCCTCAAATAGTTTGAGTTATTTTTTTGGGTTGTACAGCCATACAGTGTATATAACTAGGAATTAACTTGAATATACTCGAAAAATATCTTTAAATTGATTAAAATAACTAGATTTAATGCAGTTTCAATAAAATCTCATACATTCTGAGGTAGGGGGAAGGGCTATTCATCAGTCTTCTATTACCCACATTTCTGTAAATGAGTCTGAAAATTACACCCAGTTAAGTAGGTTTTGATATAACTTGTGTAATTAGCAATGGGGTTAGTAAATTGTAGTAAGCCAGCCAGTATATCACATATGCTAAATGTAAGATAGAACTGTTAATGTATTTGTATTAGTTAGTTTGCATGCATGTCAGCTTATGACCAAACAAAATGTTTATTAATTAATTCATTCATTCTTTTTCTTTTCGGCTTAGTCCCTTTATTAATCAGGGTCCGCCACTGCGGAATGAACCACCAACTTATCCAGCATATGTTTTACGCAGCATATGCCCTTCCAGCCGCAACCCAACACTGGGAAACACCCATACACTCTTGCATTCACAGACATACACTTAGCTTACTCAATTATCCTTTACTGCATGTCTTTGGACTGTGAGGGAAACCGAAGCACCCGGAGGAAACACAGAAATGCCAACTGACTCAGCTGGGGCTTGAACCAGCTACCATCTTGTTACCATAAATTTCTAATTTGTAGGTTTTAAATTTCTAATTATTTTCTATAGATATTCATAAATTCCTAAAAATTATTTTCAATTTGGTGGTTAGTTACCAAAGTAGAAAATTTTCCAAATTAAAATCCCATGGAAACTTTCCACACCTTTGCCATGACACACTAGGTGATTTCAGGTGTTATTGATGCAAGATTATGCAGTCAGAAAATTTTGCTAAATTTAAAATTGTAGGTGACCGCAAAAAATAAAAAAATAAAATAAAAAATCTGTAGTGTTAATTATGAACATGGCTTGTCTTGACAAGAAATACTTGCCAGTTGTGGCTTAGCATGCAGTAAAATTTATCATCGAGTTCCCAGTTCCTGTGATTCTTGATTTGTTGGTCATTAGAAGGAACATTAATAAATTTGTTGATGATGTTATACAGTATGACTTGACATCACTACTAAAATGTTGTAGTTTCATAAAAGATCATCTGTTTTTGGTAGCACTTTATTTTGCTGTCCAGTTTCATACTTCGTAAGCAGATTAGAAAATCTGGGTAATTACTAGGTGCTAACCATGAACTTGCTCCTTAAACCAACCAACACATTTAACCAGTACTTTCTCAATAAAGTTAATATCAGTGCACATACATTAAAAGTTTTCTTTTTTTTATTGTTCTTGTTTGGAAATTAGCTAAAGCAATTGAAATATCTAAATTCATGAAATCAAATAAAAAATAAGTTAAATCATTGACAAGAAAAGCTGAATAACTTTTTCCTCAAATCTGGTATTTAATCTTCATGAGATGAAATTCAGATTTAGATTTTTATCCATTCTTTTATTCACAACCCTAAAGATTTATGTTATAAATGTCATCAATATGAACATCAAATCAAATCAATATGAATGCAATTTGTTGTCATTATCACATATAACACAGCACTGGGTGCGTTACTTTACTGACATACCCTGCATTCACAATATATGAGAAATACCTTATTTACAAGATTTAGAGGTTTATGTCCATGTAGATCTCATAATTATAACTAATTATAAGTGTATACTGATTAGAGAGCTCCAACTTGTACCTTGTGACCACTGTGCCGCAGCAAATTCGCTTTACAGTCAGTCTGTTTAGGCATTGATAATGTTGCCATAGAAACGCATAATTCTGTGTCCGAGGACATGAAAAGATCTGAGTATAATGTCACGTGTTGTCATCTCGAAATTATAGTAATAACTACATGGCATGAATGCAGCTATTCACATATTCTCTTTTGTAGCCTCATGGAATAGTGAGTTGTGCATCATATGCACTCTTCACAATGTATTTATTTTTTCTTTAATATAGTTTGATGAATGCAATTTTTAATGCAGCCAAAAACTATTTCAAGCTGTTGTACCTTTGCAGAAATTGAAGATTTATTACAAACACACTGTAAAATTAACAATAAGTCTACAGCATTAACCTGCATTGTCTCTAAGACAACATGATTTTCATTAGTGTGTCCTTCAGTATAAGATTTTTTTGAAAATGGATGACAAATTTTATTCATCGGTTGTCAATTATTGTGCAATCTCTTATAATGTATGTGTAAAGATCATGAACATTTTGATAAATTTAAATGTAATTAATTTGAGTCTATTGTATTTTTTGCATAATCTTTGTGTTCCTACAATTTATCATGTTGAATTGTTTCACAGTTAAAAAAAAATTCTTGGCATCAGAATCATGATCTGTTGTTGACTTTGTTTGCTTTTATTATTTTTAATTGTCTGTCTGTCTATCTGTGTGTCTGTTTTGTTCTACATTACCTGACAGAAGTCTTGTCGTCGATCCCAGTTGTAAGAGCAACAAACAATAAGTTGAATTCTAGTTGATCGTTTGGAAAAAGTGGCAGAAGGTAGATTTTTCCGATGAATCATCTGTTGAACTGCATCCCAATCATCACATATACTGCAGAAGACATATTGGAACCCACAAAGACCCAAGATTCAGTCAATCAGTCAAGTTTGGCGAAGGACAAATCATGGTTTGGGGTTACATTTCAGTATGGGGGCGTGCGAGAGATCTGCAGAGTGGATGGCAACATCAACAGCCTGAGGTATCAAGACATTTGTGCTGCCCCATTACATTACAAACTACACGAGAGGGCAAATTCTTCAGCAGGATAACACTCCTCATTCTTCAGGCTCCACATCGAAATTCCTGTAAGCAAAAAATAAGGTTAAGGTGCTCCAGGATTGGCCAGCCCAGTCACCAGAAATGAACACTATTAAGCATATCTGGGGTAAGATAAAGGTGGAGGCATTGAAGAGCAATCCAAAGAATCTTGATGAACTCTGGGACTCCTGCCAGGATGCTTTCTTTGCCACTCCAAATGACTTGATTAAGTTATTTAAGTCATTGCAGACATGTATGGATGCAGTCATCCATACGCATGGGAATAATACACAATATTAAGTTTGTCTGAGCTAAGTCAGATCTTAAATAATTAAAAATCAAGGCATGATCGTATGCTATTTTGGTAAAAGATGCATAATTCAGAGGGCTTTGCCTTTCATATGAGCCACTTCTGATACCAAATGATCAACTAGAACTCAAATTATTTTTTGTTGTTCCTAAAAATTGGATAGGAGAAGACTTTTGTCAGATAGTGTATTTATTATTCTCTATTTCACTACTATGAAAACTCATTCTGTGCAGTTTTAGTGTTTCTAATGATCTTTTTTCATCAACATTTGACGTTCTATTTCTAACACAGTTTATTTTGGCCATCTAGAGCCATTCTATTCTGTTATATTATTATTATTATTATTATTATCATTTGATTTAAAGCAAACAAGTACATTCTTCTATTGTAAGTTACTTTAAATTGTTCACACTAGGGCTGTGCAATTAATCAAAATTAAATTGCAATCGTGATTAGTTTATATTTATATTAGCGATGTGATTAGTTTATATATGCATATTAAACAAAAATAGTAAATAACATCTGAGGTGCTTCAAAACCAATCCGCTATGCATTAGAAAATTAAACATTTTAGACTTTCTGCAGTGGTGTCGAGAGGCTTCGCCGACATGGTATCGGTTGTCGTGAACTATGCCATTACACAAGAAGAAACGATTGAATCTTGTGTCACGATGCCCATTTACCACCCCCCACGACAACCTACATCAAGGAAATTTTTAAGAGCTGTCACAGATTTGTTGCAACAGCTTAGAGATTAATGAGCTGAATCTTCAATTATATTAAAATCAGCTTGAAGCTTGAATTAAATTGTAAAATTAGATATTTCCCCCAAATCGCACATCCCAGGTCCACACGATAAAAAATCTTGCTGTTTTACATTTTTGTTCTAATTATTTTTTTTCAGTTATCTCAACTTGTATTGATCTAACTACATTTGTTAAACATTTCTTAGCTTTGTCGAAACCTGATTAACTTGTTAAAATAAGTTAAAGCAACATAAAAACATTTGCTCATGACTTTTTGACATAATTTTTTATAGTTCAGTGTGATCATCTGATCTATACTGAAAATTTAGGAGGTCTTGTTCGGTCATACAGAAAATCATAATACTGCTGACAGTTCATAATATACCCTGCAGGGCTATATAATAAGAGTAACACAGTATGCTGCTTTGAGCATATTCAGAGAAAGAGAATGAGTAAAAGTGTAACATATCCTGTTTTGGAAAGCACAGCCACTGTTATGTGTGTGTGTGGTTGACCGGATGAGGTCAAAGGTGCAAGGAGGGTTCAGATAAGCAGCCTGGGCAGTCAGGCAGTGAATGGAAGGCCAGTTGGCCAGCTGGGTCACAAGGACATTGGGAGAATCTGAGAGTAACACATCGACCCTCGTGGAGGCGGGAAAAGAGAGTGCGTCGCACAGTGTGTATCAGCTCCCCCCTACGCTTCTTATTTACGACCAACCATAACCAGGAGCCACTGGCCTGGAGCACAGCATGTCTATCCCAGGACGCTGTGCTTACAGGAAGCCAGCGGCCGTGGGTCCTCCCTGTGCTTTATTGATCTGGAAGTTGTTTGTCAGGCTGAGAAGATGCCGCAAGATGAGACGCTCTTCGGTGTAGCCAAACGAAGACCAGGGCCGAGGAGAGGCCAATAAAAGCTGAGCAGACTGCACCAAAATAGAATGTTTTAATTGGGAGGAAGTGGGCGAAAAACTGGAACAATGAGGAGGAAGAAAGGCATGTGATTAAAATGCCGGAGGTCGAGAGGGACTCCACCTCAACACACCTCACACCAAACGGGGACAACACGACAAGTCCTGCTTTCTCATCTCTCCGGCAAGCTGTTTTTCCTGTGCGTTCCCATGCGAGAGGTCATGTCATTGTTGTACAATGATAAAGCAGCCCTTCATCCTGTGTGGGGCATGCTGATCTTGTAGCTACAACAAACGTGTGTCAAACAGGGGGTGCAATACCTAACAAATGATTCATTCAGATTTGCTGAGGCACAGATATCCTTATCGTTCAGTATTCCCTTAAAAAGCCAAGGCTGTAACTGTGTATATTGATTACAGAATATTTTATCAGTCTATCAGTCTTTTTATTTAGCTCTTTTTCTTTCCATTTCATTAGTTCATGCTCTTATTCTGTCTGTTATTCTGTATTTATTGCTGTCTATTTATTCTGTATTATTCTGTCTATTTGTCTGTCTAACATTTGTATTGCGCTACATATTTACTGTAGCATTCTCTCTTATTAGTTTGTTTTTTCAATCTGTATATATATATTTTTTGTTTGTACTATCATTCATATCATTCATTTTTTATATAGTGTCTGTCTTTTGTTCTATTTAGCCTTCTCTCTTATTAGTTTGTTCCTTCATTCTATCTATTTTGTTTGTTATGGTTCATGGTTCATTCATTCATACCATCTATAAATTGTGGTCCGCTTTGGTGCATTTCTCACAACACTACATTTGCACAACAGTTAATGCATTTCTCAAAACAATTAGTACAAACTGCAAAACCTAGTTGATAACCTGCAAAAGTGTGTCACTTGCTCAAAATGGATCGCTCATTTCTCAAACGCAAGAGTTCATGTCAATGAAAGTGTCAGTGTCATCAAGATGAAAAGTCCTGACACCATTGTTAATGAACAAGATAATCATATGGCTTTGTCATGTTTTCATTATGACAGTTTACTTGGGTAGAGCTGTGCACAACTCTAAACAATATTGCAGTACATGTACATATTGGAACTGAACCTACAACATACATAAGTCTGCAAATCATTCATGAAATTGTTCAATTTAGAAGACATTTTCAGAAAAGAAAAAAAGATTTACATTTTTTTTATGAAATTGGCTTGACAGATTTTGACAACTAGTTTAACATTTTTGTATGTAATGACTCAAGTAATGAAATGAGGACTATTAGTTTTATATGGAATGACTATTCAGCATTCACAAGTTTAGTTAATTTTGACCGACATGACATAAGCAAATTATAATGTCGCAGTAGTTGAACTGTTATAAAACAACAGAGAGTTGTATGTAGGCAATTGGATGCATGTCAAAAAAGCATTTGCAATTTGGTGGAAGGACTAAGAAACTGTTACTAAATGACTAATTGTTTTGAGAAATGCATTAACTGTTGTGCAAATGTAAATATGGTGTGAGAAATGCACCAAGCGACTGAGAAAAAAGGTAAATTAAACAAAGTATGGCAGTTGATACAATTGATGCATAAAGCAAACAGTACCTCCACATTTTAATAAAGGAACCATCTATCTATCTATCTATCTATCTATCTATCTATCTATCTATCTATCTATCTATCTATCTATCTATCTATCTATCTATCTATCTATCTATCTATCTATCTATCTGTCTGTCTGTCTGTCTGTCTGTCTGTCTGTCTGTCTGTCTGTCTGTCTGTCTGGTGTTTATCACTGTTTTATTAGTTTGTTCTGTCATTGTCAATTTTCTAGTTTTTATCATTTTCATTAGTTTGTTCTTTCATGTAACATTAGATGATTGCTATCATTTTATCCACTCCAGTGTACGTTGTTTGTCTAATCTATAATTTTATCTCAAATTCTGTCATTAATTGTGTATATCTTTTTGTCTGTCTCTGTCAGAGGTTCTGCATGACAAAATGAGGTAGTGATGCCACATGGCTGCGCAACAGTGCTGTAAACATTTTTTGTACATGCATCTCTCTTTCTCTTTCTCCTCCTCCTCATCCCCTCTCAGATCCGCACACTGTGTCATTCCCTCTCTCAGTTCTCTCCTCCTCCCACCTTGAGTTCACATCGCACCGACTGACCAAACACTCAGTGGATTAGGATGATGAGGGCAGAACTGTCTTCAAACACAGAGAGTGCCTGACAATAAACCTGTAATTTGCACTTTATTTAGGTTTTCTCATAAGAAATCGAGTTTGAGGATGCATAAGTAAACGCGCTTTTTTACTTACACTTCACTTTTTGTGTTGACATCACGCGCGCACGGAATCAAATCTACACCCGCGGTGAGATTTATTTACCCATCTTCTCCAGTCGGGAAAACGTCAGGGAGGAGAGGACATGCTGAACAATTTAAAGTAAAGAAGACTCAATACTCATTAGCATAGTTTGGGAGAAATTCACAGGCGCATCGGCAAGGGAAAGATTTCCTTTTTGCGATTCCCGTTTCCTCTGCACATACGGAGAAAGAGGGGGCTTCAAAAATCCTGCTGTCTTCAATTAAGAGGTTCAGTTGACTAAAGTTCTCATTCTTTAAAGTTGGTTGAGATGGTTTGAGCTGTGAACTCGACGCGGAAACAAGAGTTTTGCCTCAGCAATCACGAAACACGAATCAACTGATAAGAGACAACGGCGCGGATTTACAGAGGAATTATGACACCTTTCGACGGCCTAAACTGGGGTAAATACAAAACGTAGTATTATTTTCTGTTATGTGATATCTTAGATATTTTTTTAATTAGGCTAAATGCTGGTCTGTGTACATTTGCGTCACGTCTTAAAAGTTAATGCGTTTTACGGTGTGGAAAGTGGACTGTTTAAACTTATAAAAATGCGTCTCCAGTGCGCGCGGTTTCATTCGGTTTGTTCTGTTTTATTTGACGCTGTCATTAACACTTGAGAACGGCTCTGTGAAATTCCCTAAATGATTAATCCAATTTATTATAGGCTAGTGTCATCTTTTAATTTGCGAATAAAATGCTTATATAATGTTGGCATATTATTAATAGCCAATTTTAAAAGCCAGGTTAAATTAATCAAAAATATTTAAGATAATATAAAGAATTCAGACACAAAACCTCTAAATGCCGTCTGAAATGTCCCTCTAAAATGAGCATTTTAATCAGGGTTGTGTGTAGGTTCAGTAATCTCACTTTTATAGCAAAGACGAAGTCAATTTCATGTAGGCTACTTTAAAGTGAAACGAAGGAGGGTGAGAGAAATATTCATTTTTGATGAAAATTTCAGACGCACTTAGAGGTTTTTGCACCTGAACTCTTCATATATGTTGTTTTATTATTATTTTAACAACAGGTTAAATGCTTTAAACAGTAAAAAGTTTGTCATCTCTTAAAAAAAAGTTCCAAAAGTGGATTCTAACATATGATTTTTTTGTTTGTTTGTTTCTTAAAGACTCTTTCACTTGTTAATATTTCTTAAAGGTGCTATTATCTTAAAATGCAAACTATATTTTTAAGAATATGGAAAGATTTCTTAAGGTTGAAATCATAGAGATGAATATCACAGTATGCTTATTGTAGTAAACATTTTATTAGTATTCAGTTTCTTTCTCATTTCATTTCTGTATCTTTTTGTGAGTGATGAGCATTATCAATTCTGTCCAAAGTGTGTCTCAAGTGTGTCTCTGTCTTGATGATTTCAGATTCGTAGTCCTTTCTATCCACTTTGAAAATGGAATTGTTTCAGATGGGGCCGCTGAGGCTCACTCTTCTCGTTCTTCTGAGTGGCGTGTCATTTGGAGTAGTTGAACTGGAGCCTGTGCCTGAAAACCAGCCTCAGTCTCCCAGTGCCCATGCATCTCAAAAGAACATCACCCTGGCAGTTATCCTGCCTCTCCACAACACGGAGTACCCTTGGGCTTGGCCCCGTGTGGGCCCTGCTCTGTACTGGGCCCTGGAAAAGGTGAACTCTGATCCCAACCTGCTGGCAGGTTACCATCTACAACTGGTTTTCAATAGCAGCGAAAACAAGGAAGGACTGTGTTCGGATTCAGTGGCTCCGCTTGTGGCTGTAGACCTGAAGTTCTCATACAACCCCTGGGCATTCATCGGACCAGGTTGTGACTACTCGTCCTCACCTGTGGCACGTTTCACCACACACTGGGAGGTTCCAATGATTACCAGTGGCGCAAGAGCACTGGGTTTCAATTTATACTCTTCCATTACCAACATCGGCCCGACACACAAGAAGCTGGGCGAGTTTGTGCTCAGGATGCACCGGCATTTTGGCTGGGACAAACACGCCATGCTCATGTTTAACGATAATAAAAACGATGACCGGCCGTGTTACTTTGCCGTGGAGGGGCCGTACACACAGATGCGTGAAGACAACATCACAGCGGATGACTTGGTGTTTAATGAGGATGAAGAACCCCTACGTTATGATGAGCTTCTCCGGGATATCAGCCACAAAGCTCGTGGTAAGTGACATGCGGTTGGGTGAAGAAGATATGTCTAGTAGGTATGGCAGGCTGACGTTGAAACAATAGTTCACTGAAACATTCAAATTCTGTCCTTATTTACTCACCCTCCACTTGTTCCAAAACTCTTTGGGTTTCTTTTTTTTTGTTGACCAAGAAGGTGTTTTAAAGCAGTGTCTCTCAGCCAAGTTCCGGAAGGACCACCACCTATGCACATTTTCCATGTCTCCTTAACCAAACTCACCTGATTCAGATCATCAGCTCATTAGTAGGGCCAGACAGAATCTACAGACATTTTTTGCTATTTCTGCACAGAACTTTGTAAAAAAAAAAAAAAAAAAAAAAATCTCGGTATTTATGCATAATTATTTTGTGAGTATCATGACTAAAATATATAAAATAAAAAATAATAGCTTTTAATCTTTTATTAAATGTTTACAATGCAAATCTATCTACATCCACTTATTTGGTCAGCAAAGCAAGTCCCTCATATAATATATCTAGCAAAAGACAGAAAATATTACTTTACAATCTGTATTGTAAAAATATCAAGTAAACACTTTCATATTAGTCAAAATTATTTCAGGAATTAATTTAAAAACTGAATAAATATAAATGTACACACATTTACACAAGTAAATAAATAGACTTAATGATGGGCTAAAAATCTGTGGATTTCTGCGTGCGCAGATTCTGTATGGGCCTACTCATTAGCAGACACTGAAAGACATGTAATGGGTGTGAAAGACAAAGGAGACATCTAAAACATGCAGTGTTAGTGGTCCTCAAGTAACGTTGTTGAAAAACACTGTTTTAAAGAAAGCTGGAAACCCCTGGCTTTCCTGGTATTGTTTTCTACTATGGATGTCATTCAGCAAAATAGCCTCTATAGTGTTTAACAGAACATTAAACTGTTAAAGGTTTGGAACCACTCGAGGGTGAGTAAATACACATTTTAAAGTGCACTATTCTTTAATGTCACGAATTTCTGATGAATTTTGGTCATGTTACAGTTAGTTTGAGGCTTGGGTTACTTCATATTTTCATTTGCTATGGCACATTAAGTTGAAATTGCCAGCCGGTTTAGTTTAAAGTGCAAAATATTTTTAAATATTTTTTATAGCATCTAGAAACAAAGAATCAAAAAGGAACCGTAAAATGAACATAAGAAAAATAATTATAAATCTAACAATGTACTTTATTAATCCTTTATTTTATTCACACATGCATGTCAACTTGTTGGGTCTGTGATTATTGCTGCATTTAGTAGTGCTGTTGCTGTTCTGTTTGTTTTCTGACTGTAAAACAAACAATGGCTCATTTTATTAGTGCAAATCATTTTAAAGCACATGTGCAACCTGCTTATACATCATATTAGTGGTTAGAAAAAAATCTGGCTGTGTACATACAGAATTCAGGTTTTCCATTAATTTCAAATTACATTTATATTAGTTATATAGTACAGGTTACTGAATAAAAAAAACCTATTAATTTCTTTGTGCAAAGAAGCACATTTTTAGTCCTCTACTTACCTTCTGATTTTAATTGACAGCCTGTTAGATAATAAACTCTTTGATCTTTGCTACTGGAAATATAAGTCACAGCATGTTTGGTTTATTATGTACTTTATGAATGGAATTGCAATTTTATGTCACAATACAATACCTTTATGTCACTGTACAATACATTTCTGTCCTTAAATGATGTTTGAGTTTTCAGCCTCTTTCAAGTTATGAAAAATTGAAACAATATTGTTTTGTTGAGATTAGGATTGAAAACAGTCACCATCGGAATTTCGAACAGTTTAGAATAGTCCAATTCATGAATATACTAGGTTAAACATTTTTCTTTCTCTATGGTGTCATGAATTATTCATGAATTGAATAAGAATATTGCTTTCAGTTTCCTGTCTATTCAGATATTATTTAATCTCTTCTTGTTGTTATTTAAATGTAATGCAACTTGAGAAAGACACAAGGGGAAAAATAATTAGGCTGGTTGTCAATCCCATATGTTTACAAGCAACCAAATAATCTGTTAGTAATCAGACTAATGGCTCATTTAAAACACGTGGTGGTGTTGGCTTAGGTTGTGTTTCAAAAAACCTTCCATACATGGTGTCATTATAAGTTATACTTTAATAGTTTAAGGTTGGTTTGGACAGTTTGTTTTTCATATCATTTTTTAAATTTCATCAGGACTCTGATGGGACACTGATGATGTTTAGGCTTCAGGGTCATTGAATGGCTTTCTTGTTTTATTGACATTTATTTCTTCTGCTGAAACACTCATAGAGAGGCTACATAAAAGTTGTGCCATATTTTTCGACATCTCCTCTAATGTTAATTTAGTGTTTATCTAGTAGTTAATTAATTCTAGTGTTATCCATTTGTCAGTTTGAACTAATATGCCTTCAAGATTAGTTGACAATTTGTTTCATTTTACAGTGCCTTTAACATTTGTTTCATGTTAAAGGTCCTGTAAGTTTTTGACTCTTCTTAAACATAAAAATGCCATAAAATATTCACAGATATTTAGGAAACATGCTAAGTGAACATGTTTGTTTATCTGAAATACAATGCTAAAGTCACTTATTGCAACACAATCTCACGTCAATTCATAACTTTTTAATTTAGTGTCTAATTTGTATGAATTTGTACAATCTGATTCATACAATTTAATATGATTTGCTTATCCCCCAATGATGGTTGGGTTTAAGAGCGGGGTTGGGTACCATGTCTCCTTTTAACGACTGAACTTTAGTTTGTACAAACTTGTACGAATCTCCCACTAAACTGATAAAATATAAAGTAGTTATGTTTCCTCGTGAGATCAGGCTGGTTAATCTCCTTTTTAGAATATGTGTTACGTGTCAGAATTTCTGTCTTTGTTTTAATAGCAGCCTATATATATATATATATATATATATATATATATATATATATATATATATATATATATATATATATATATATATATATATATATATATGATCAATATCACATTATTATCACATTATTCGTAGCAGTGCGATATGGCTGTATATCAGCACTAGTGAGAGGCGTGCAAAGGCATAAGTATGGCATAAAGGCATAAGTATGATTTTGCATTTATACTTCAGTTCGACGGAATAGTCATGTAGCCTATATAAAAAGAAAATCAAACACGGAGAGTCTAAAAATCCTTTTGTATGAGGAATTACTTCCTTCTGCCATTCTTTCACATCTGCAGCTGACATCAGAACAGCAGAAACCATTGCTAATTCACCAACGTCCTTTTAGAGCTAGTATTTGAATAATTTTCTAGCATAATATGTAAAGTGATGATAAAAGTTTTTAGGTTAAAGTTATAAGGCTGAATGACATGAATTGCCATCAGTCTAGAGACATTCCCCAGCATTCCCTAGAAAGCAACGCAATTACTACCAGAGTAATGTTGTGTTAGCTATAAGGAAAACTCTAAAGACATGCGGGCATTTCTGCTTTTTCTTTTTACGGAATTAGTCTGCAGTAACAAAAACAGGAGACTCATTAGAAACAAACAGATGGCCAACCAAAAAGTAACTCAGGGTTATACAAAGAGTGGCCAACACAAAATACATATATTCCTGACATACCTGCCAACACTACTGTCTCCCGTATTTCAGTCCCATCTTCTGTGTTGTTCTGTCTCCCGGAAAACTACCGGAATACCCCCCCACCCTGACAAGCTGATGAATGCTGATGTGCTTTATCTCTGAAATTATAAACATTTAAAATAGGCACTGACCTTATAAATAAACTGCACAGTTGCTATTTAAACAACTACAGTCTTGGCTAAAAAAAGCCTCAAAAGTACATTATGTTGTCCAACAGCTGCAATATTTGTCAAACTGTATTTGACAGTTGATTGATCTGCTGTCACTTTATGCAGGCGGAGTAGTACAGAAGGGTGAGGAGGCTGTCTGGGTATTGCAGAATATCACACAGCTATCAGCCAATCATATTTTTATAATGTGCAAATAATAGAAAAAATGACATATGTAAACATTAGCTGAACAACTTATTTTGTAAGGCTCGATCGTCAGGCATGCGCGCTCCTGTTAGTATTATCAATCTGTCAACCTGCATTTTGTCAACTTCAGTTTTTATTTTTTCCAGAGTTATGACTCAAAAATATGCTTTAAAATACAAAATGCATTCACCGAATATGTAACTGTTTGAATAAGATTCTATCAGACTACTCCCATTCTATCAGAATGTTCTTGGATGACAACAGAACATCAACAATCTACTCAAGCGCTAATGCAAATATTGAAAGAAATTTGACTCACAGATTTATAACTAGAGCCTGCAGACTTTTATTAAGTGCAGATTTATTACTGCGAGCTGCCATTGGACCTGCACAGGTGAGCAAAAACAGGAAGCAGAAGCTCCCTGAGCTCATCTGTGCCTGAGGCTCAAAAATGGGCTCACTGAAGCACAGCTCTGGAAACAATTAACTGAGAAGAGATGCAAGAGAGGCTCTCTACCTCGTCCCCGTGCCCTTATTCCCAGGGCCTGACAAAAACAGTTGAGCATTTCATAAAAGCTTGTAGGGGTAATCAATTTCTGAGAATATGAAAATTGGAGAGTGACATGAAGGGAGAGCCAGAGATATACAGACGTGATGAGAGGGGAAAGAGTGAAAAAGGAATATTTTTCAGGAAATTGATGCATTTCTGTTGGCTCCACACACCAGGTGAAAGAGACATGAGAGGCAAGGTCGACTCTTCTTCAGGGATTGAATACAAAAAAGCTGATAGACAGGTGAAAATTGATAGATGTACAGAATTAAAGAGCTGAGAAAATAGATTCGTGCTTCACCGTCTGTGGCCCTTATAAGGCAAGAGTATACTCTTATTGTGCTGTTTTCAGTAGTTATGGGAGGAAAATGATGTACTTGAACATCAATATTCTGTCTCAAATTACTCGATCGATTGCCAAGAATGTTTAATTCAGTGCTAGGAATTATTTTCAGAAGTGCATGCAGGGTAAAACTTGTGTGCAAAACTTTAAAGACATGCACTTAAAATGCTTCAGTAGCATCTGTTGCACTTATGTGTTTATATCAGGCGTAAGGTGCATTTAGACAGCATAAGCTTTAACCTTCTGATACTGTGAGAGTTACAGCAAAAGACAAAAAAGCATGAATAGAGATGCAATTTATCTTAAAAAAAAACCATCAGCCAGTGTTGGGTGTCATGAACTTTGAATTTAGCAACACAGGTTAATTGGAAATGTGTGCTCCAGTCTACATTTTTAAAACTACAAAAATGTACTTGAATATGAGCAATTCCAAATGTCAACCAAAATATGGAAATCGTTTCTGGGTTTTTTAGGTAAGCAAATATTTTACAGTGCTTTAGAAATACTCAAATGCAGCTGTCAATGTTTTCAGACTATTCTATTTGATTTACCAAAGTCACACAAGTGGCAATTTCACAGTTCACAAATTTCATTTGGTTTTATATAGTGCCAAATTGTATCCTTTTGGTTATCATTGTTTCTTTTGGGTTGTGCTGTTTAATTTACAGAATTTCTACAAATTATGTTGTATACTGCAAACCCGCAGACTTTTTGTCAAATCCAAAACACGTGTTTATTTTCCTCATATAAAGTACAAAACATGTTTACAGGCTGATATTTTTCTGCTTCCAAAACACTATGGTTAGTTGTTCTGAAAAATATAAACGAAAGTTTTAATATAATGTTAACATATAATTTCTATGCGAATTTATGTATTGAGTTTTTACTTCAAATATCACATCCATAACGCTGGAATTGCTCATATGTTTACCTCAAGTTTCTGGGTAAAATGAGCACAGGCAATATGACACTAACAAATTTTGCCTCACAAATGAGTGTATTTCTCGCAATTCCCATGTTTTTTTTTTATCTCTGAGTTGTGAGTTCATATATGAAAACTACAGTGTTTTATATCTTGTAATTCTACCTTTTATCTCTAAGTTGGGAGTTTATGTCTGAAAATGCATCTGGGGCGAGAGATGCCTGGTTGTTTTTTTTTTTTATTAGAATGTTTTTTGGGTGAAACATGACTCGTTCTTGTTCTGAGCTGGTGTGCTTGGTTGTATTCTATACTAATAATGTGTTTACTGTATTTGGTCTTTTACAGCTTTTATGCATTGAGGAAAACTATAATTTCTTCATATTTCAAATATAGTCTGTTCTAAAAACCGCTTTGCTGTTTATGAAATCCAAATGCATTTATATATAAAATTATATAAGAGTATCTCTCATCAGTAAATTGGAGGCCATACTTAAATGGTCTTTGAACACAATTAACTGCACAACATGCCACACTATTTGATAATTGTGATGCTGTGTTCACACCAGACGTGGTTTGCATGGTACGTAGTATGCAAATAGGCACATTCATTTGCATGTAAAATTTGCGCCATGTGCAGGTCTTCTTTCTGTCCAGTGACTCTAGCTTTATTGCTAAATAGCTAACATGGATTTTATTGAAAGAATAGCTGTGTTTATCTGCTTTAAAAATGCTGAAAAACATTGTGTATTCATTCAGCAATATGTCTGAGTCCACTATATACTCTCAGAGGTGCACCCAGCTCTGTGAGTGCATCAACTTAACTTGCACTGCTTCATCCAAGCGAATTGTGTCATTTGCTCCACCTCATTTGTGAGAATTGTGCCCACAGAATGTCTATTAGCATCTTTGCATTGATTTAACATGTACATCACTCGCACTTGATGTTTCATCTGCATCTGCATGCCAGGCTATAAACACCAACATAAGAGTCTATGAGATCATCTGCATTTTGCAGCCAGCTCCCAGTGGCCAGTCAATAAACTGCAGTTTCAGTCACTTTTTTATCAGCAGACGGTTGCCACCTGGCATCCGTTCTTTGTACGTGCATTACTAAATTAGCTGGATTTGGTTATTGATGATTTGACATGATCCAGGATTGTTTTGTTATTCAAAACTCATCCAAGAATTGTTGTTATAGCAACAGTTATGATAGCTTAAACCTGCTCGGCGGCAGGCTTATTTCATATAAACAGGATTAGATTGGGTCTGTTTATTGTAAAATGTACCGATTTCTGATATTTTCTTACATTATATACACTTGGGAAAATAGTAAACAGTTTTAAAAAAGTGAACATGTTTTGACAGCTAATATGACAGTGATTTGATGATTCGCATAAGTTATAGACACCTTTACCAATATCAAAATGCTTTTTTGATGTTAAATTAATTTAAACAGCCAGTTTATTCCTTACGCCGATTAAGAAACTTGAATAGGCCTTCTATAATAAAGAAAATCTGCTTCAAGATTTTTGCTTTTTGCAGCCTACAACAAATGTGGAAAGTTATTACGTTTCATATTTAACAAAACATTTACAATGGGTGTTATGTAATTTTGCTCGCAAGAATAATTGAATAAAAGTATTAAAAGATCCAGGATCTGCCAAATCATCTTAGATCATTTAAGTGACATATAAAGAATGGACCTCTGGTAATGAACCTTTTTCAATATTATTAGGTTGAGAGCTTTGCTGGTTCAGAAATTTTCACTTTATCATCACTAAATTTTGATACTGCATGCAAATCG
Source organism: Danio rerio (assembly GCF_052040795.2). NCBI lineage: Eukaryota > Metazoa > Chordata > Actinopteri > Cypriniformes > Danionidae > Danio > Danio rerio. The sequence continues at coordinate 28,533,257 of NC_141039.2, forward strand.
AAAGATAATACAATATAAAAAATTCTACTGTAGTTTTATTTTTATTCTATATATATTTTTAAAATTCTTTATTTAACAGGGCAAAAAGATAGCCCCAGAAATAAGACAGCCCCAGAAATTTCATCTGCAGTCCAAGAGAAGAAAAATACAAATCATAAAAAACAATCAACACAATTATTATTAAATAAATAATATTAAAATGTAAATTATTAAACTCCTGATGGTCACACTCCTGGTGCATTTTTACAGAGTATTTCAGATGCAGCTTGAACTGTGCTAAGGTCAGACAGACTAATGTTAATTGGTAGAATATTCCAAATATTAACAACTCTCAGAAAAAGTGGCCAACTCAATCACCTCTTGATGAAGCTCTAGTTGTCATATGTTGTCAGTACAAAGGGAAACACTTTTCTTCAATGTAGAAGGCACAAGATTATTAATAATTTTGTACATTAAACAACAAATGTAACACATAAATACATTTCAAAAATAGAAAATATAATTAATAAAAATCAAACAATGATGATATTCACAGGGTTTATTCTCAGATGTTTTATAAATACTCCAGCCACAGAAAGCAATAGGTCTACTATATTTAATGCACTGTAATCTGAGATGCAACAATTGTAATTGTGCATGCTATTTAGGATGGATAGTATCTGAATTTACTAAGCACTGAATCTGAATTTCTCCAGACGACATGCCTCAGCCTGAGTGCCAGTAGACGCAGCAAAGGCTTTTCCTATCTTGCTGCATGCAATCGAGAAATAGCTGCAGCGCGTCTGAATATTGACTCCCTATCTTTGTGAGTAATTGCTGTCTCTCTGGAGTGAGAGCAGAGCAGTCAAAGCAGTGTGTGAGTGTGAACGGCCTTCTGCTGGGCCACTATGTGCTCTGACGGGGTCTAAATCTGTTGCGGCCGCTGTTGTGTGAAGGCGAATAAATGGGTTCAGGCATTTGAGGACAGGCTTTTAGATGTCAACCAGAACATGGCATACTTTTAATAAGGGCTCCGCATTCCTTGATCTCAGAGTCACACGCATACAAATGCATCTAAACAAGCATTCTGACAGTCACACATACACAATCACACACACATATGACAGATTTCATGTATTTTCTTTGTTGAGCCTGGTAATTTATTGTAATTAATACCAACATTTAAACTGTTTTTATTTAAATTAAATATTAAATATTATTAAAATGCTAAATATTATTCACACTGCAATTCAAACTGCTAAATCTGTCAATTATGTCATCTACAATGATAAATATATTTTTTTACAAATAATGTTTTCCAACATTGTTGGTTTTATTTCACATTAAGGTATTAAAAACAATTAACATTCTAAATCAAGACACATTTACTTCAAGATGTTTAAGATATATTTTTTGTAGGTATGCTTTGATCGATTGGTCAGAGATCGGTATCGACCAATAATTACATTTAATGACTCGATTAGTACTCGCTGATCTGGCCAATCTCATGAACTGATCGCAAGTGTTACGAGTTTACAAGCAGAGGAAGACGCAAGTACGCACTCAAGTTATACATCAAGGTTACACATACAACCGCTACAACACGTGAAGAGGTAAATTATGCATAGGGGCAAGAGTGATCGCTGCTCTCCCAACACAGCAGCTAAATACATACTTAATCCAGTTAGTAAGGACCGGTGCATATCGCAAACCGCTTGGGCCCACCCGCAAGAGGAGGTGAAGGAAAGTTGTATCAAAATCTGACTCCCCAGAAAAATCTGACTCCCTATTCCCATACACGCGCATCAAGCAGTGCCTGCAGCTAAACTCACAGCGGTTTATCATGACACTTATCGATCTTTTTTTCTTGCAATTGACAGCAAAACCAAACATAGAAGCATTGTCTGATTGACAAACGGCACCTAATTATCCTCAAAAGAGTTTAAAACATCAATCGGGACGAATTCATACACCATTTTGAAAGTAAAACATACTCTAATAGGTAGTGTAATCTACAAAGCAATAAGTGCAGTGTGTGGGTGAGAAGAGAGCTGTGTTGCGATGTGATCCGTTTATGTTGTGGTTCTGACTACTAGTGTTGTTTTAAACAATTATGACAGTCAAAATTAAAAATTAAATAAATAAATACTACATTAAGAAGTTAACCAATCATTATTTGATGTATTTGTTGTGGAGTCCTTTCTGCTATGAGTCACACACAATGTCGTTACAAAATTCATGGACACTCACACTCACACACACACACACACACACACACACACACACACACACACACACACACACACACACACACACACACACACACACACACACAAACACACACACACACTGCACGTGCGTTTAACTTTGCACTGTTTTGCACTGCAAATATGACAGGATACACATTAATATCCACAGCTTTATAGATATCGGTTATGTTAATGTATAAAATAAACCTGATTTAACGTCCACAAACTATTTTAATCCTAAACTTGCATTTTCAGATTTAAACATGATCGAAATGTCTGATATAAAGAAGCAAAACAGTCCATGTATTGCCACATGAACAAAATCCCGTGTGACTTCTGTCCATGTTGGCTGTGGTTTATGATTTTATTTCGGTTTGTATGACTCCCGTTACTTTTATTGACCTTGTCACCCTGCCATTTCTCTTTGCAAGCAGGCAATCAATCAGTTTACAGACTTAGCTGGTACAGAGAGAGCAGAGGTACATTTAAGAAGGAGACTTTGTCCTGATCCACTGAAATTAATACTGATGTTATGACTGCACATGAGGTTTTGACATGCTTGACTCGTGTGTCGCATACTGTGTGTACATATTGCAACCTGTGTTCAGTTAATATTTACTATTAAAACAATAACACAATTTTTTTTTTACAAATTTTTATAAATAAATGCATGCATATATATATATTTTTTGCCATTTAACATCAGAGCAGAGTGATGCGATGAAAGTATATAACCCAATTGTAGTTGTTTTTTGGATATTTTAATGAAAAATCTTACATATTGGGTCTTATAATGAGTCTTCTGTCACTTGTCTTCTGTAATGTTTATAATTTTTGTAAGTTAGGCATGTAAATTCTTCTCTAATATTGAAATTGTAATCAAGAGTTTAGAAACGTATCACAATGCTAAATGGATTAATGATATTATTACATTGTTCAAAATAGGGCTGGACGATATTGGAAAAAACTGACTATGATATTTAGTTTTTCTGCAATATACACTCACCGGCAACTTTATTAGGTACACTTTACTTGTACCTGGTTGGATCCCTTTTGCCTTCAGAACTGCCTTTATCCTTCGTGGGATAATTCAACAAAGTATTGGAAATATTCTTCAAAGATTTTGGTCCATATTGACATGATAAGGTCACACAGTTGTTGCAGATTTGTCGGCAGCACATCCATGATGCAAATCTCCTGTTTCGCCACATCTCAAAGGTGCTGTGTTGAATTGAGCTCTGGTGACTGTGGAGGCCATTTGAGTACAGTGAACTCATTGTCATGTTCAAGAAATTGTCTAAGATACTTCATGCTTTATGACATGGAATGTTATCCTGCTGGAAGTAGCCATCAGAAGATGGATACACTTTGATCATAAAGGGATGGACATGGTCAGAAACAATACTCAGGTAGGCTGTGGCATTGACGCAATGCTCAATTGGTACTAATGGGCCCAAAGTTTGCCAAGAAAATATCCCCCACACCATTACACCACCACCACCAGCCTGAACCATTGATACAAGGCAGGACGGATCCATGCTTTCATGTTGTTGATGCCAAATTCTGACCCTACTATCCGAATGTAGCAGCAGAAATCAACTCAGTTTCCTGTTTTTAGCTGACAGGAGTGGTCTTCTGCTGCTGTAGCCTATCCATCTCAAGGTTTGAAGTGTTGTGCATTCAGAGATGCTCTTCTGCATACTTCGGTTGTAACAAGTGGTTATTTGAGTTACTGTTGCCTTTCTATTAGCTCGAACCAGGCATTTGTGCCCACAGAACTACAGTACCACTTACTGGATATTTTCTCTTTTTCTAACCATTCTCTGTAAACCCTAGAGATGGTTGTGCGTTAAAATCCCAGCAGATCAGCAGTTTCTAAAATGCTCAAATCAGCCTGTCTGGCACCAACATCCATGCCACGTCAAAGTCACTTTAATTACATTTCTTCCCCCTTCTGATGCTCGGTTTGAACTGCAGCAGATCGTCTTGTTGATGTTCACATTCCTAAATGCATTGAGTTACTACCATATGATTGGCTGATTAGAAATTTTAGTTAATGAGCAGTTGGACAGGTGTACCTAATAAAGTGGCTGGCGAGTGTATATTACATTATGAATATAATTTCATAAAATGACTATGTTTACATGGACACCAATAATTCGATTTTAATGTGATTAAGACAATACTCTGATTAAGAGTTAACCATGTAAACAACGATTTTTGATTAATTTAATCAGATTAAGGTCATAATCGAACTAAAGAGAAATCCAATTAAGACGTGTGTATGGAAATTTTAGTCGCAATATTGAAGTGCATTACAGATGCGTAAACACTTTAATCAAATTATTACCATCATGTAGGACTTTTCGCAGCGTTTTGCTACAGAATAGTCCACACACACACATGCGCGCTCGCACTTATACTTACTGTACCTGCCTTGTTAGTGCAGACCACAGACACCTGCATCATGAAATGCAGATGTTTTTTTTTTCTTCTATTCAGCATGCGGTATGAACTTCCATTAAAACAACACTTCCAGCAGTTCATAGTTGCATCCAATATCTGGTTTGTTACAAAGGGCGTGCATGAAATGTTCGTGAATAAAAGTGAAAGTGCCAAACTGCAGTTAATGTCAACAAATTAAAAATAAAACACCCGAAATTACATGAAACTCGAATTATGTGCTAAAACATGAAAACGGGATCATGAAAGTAACACTCAAAAAGCAACTCATGTAATCTCATGTACACCTTAGTCTTATTATTTTCTTAATTAGATTAAAGCAAATCATTTGATCACTGATGTCCATGTAAGCGTACTCAGTGACTGTCTTTGTGAAGAATTAATAATTTTGTATCAGAATAATTTGTTGGGGATCTGCATAAAATAAACAAAATGAAACAGAATAAAATAATTTAAGCACAGATCAAAACAGCAGAACAAAGAAAAAATAAATACAAATAAAAAGCACTTTATAGTTTTCGGTGGAGTCAAACTGTATTGAAGTACAGAAATTCAATATGTTAAATGTAAAATATAACACTGCATATAGACTTTAATGTATTCAATAATTAATCTAGTTAAAGTGTCAAACTTCATTTCTTGTGCCAAAAAAAGTTTCAATTTACTTTAAATCTTACAGTCACGGGTCTTAAAAAAACACTTACAAATAAAAGTCTTTCATGTTATTAGATTACAGTAAAACTTTGTATGTTCTGAACAGTATAATAATACAATTACATTTTTTTTTTTTAGGATCTGCAATGTGTCTATGCTGAAATGATAAATTATGCAGTCCTAGTACAAAACATCAACACCAACAGGTATTTTATTTTGGCAGGGCATTTTGGCATTTAAAACCTCAAACATGATTAAGTGTTAAGAATTTTTACTCGTAGTCTGGTCAGGCCAGTTGCTTAGACTTACCCTTAAAAATTGTATCGAATATGGGTATTTTTTCACATATTTTCATATCAAGGTTAGAAATTCTAGTATTAAGACTGATAGATTGTATATTTCAGAGAGCGAGATGAATCCTGCAGTTTTTGCACAATTGTATGTTTTATGTCTTTCTGGGCTATCAAGGTAGTAATACATCCAACATCATAATACGGTGATATGCTGGAGATTTGGGATGGTGTTGGCGGTTTATCAGAGCTTCATTGTGAACGTCAGTGCTCTGGCTGAGGAGGCGGTATAGAGCTAATTCAAACAGCATGGTTGTGTCCAAAAGCTGGATTACATCCTGAATGTGTGCCTTTTGCGTCAGTGTTTACCCCCAGAGCACTGTTTACTAAATCAAAACAGCGATCTGTGTGTAAAGAGAGAAATATGCCAGCATATAGTATCCTGAGGGAATCTGTGCTCTTATCACCTATCATAGTAGAAATAGATCAATTCTTTTTCCTATTGTAATTACATACTAACGCTGGTTGCAATTTTTTTTTTCTCACATTGTTACAGATGATATCAGGAGTGTGAAATAAATGTTTGTTCCCATGTGGCAACCTGGTTAATTTAGCGAAACCCAGAAGGTGCACAGCTGAAAGAAGATGAAAGCAGTTGTCGTGGTGACAGTGACAGTGGTTGTTAGTGTGTTGCTAAATGGTTGCTTGGACTTTCTGAGTTTTATTGATGTTGTGGTCATGCGTGCTGTTTTTGAAGATTGTGTTTTTATGTCATCATCATTGTTGAAGTTGTTTTTGATATTGTTGGTAGTCATGGGGAAATCTACACATCTAAATTTAAAAATAATGCCACTGTTGTACTAATAATAATGTTTGACAGTTATTGTGTTTTATTATCCAGTGAAATATGAAATAAGAATAATTTATTCATAATAATTTAAAGCTTATTTTAAGAAATCAATATAACATTATAGTTATTTATATGTTAAAATACAATATTTTATTAATAATAATAATAATAAAAATAATACAGTGAAATTGAAGATTATTTAGAAAACAATTGTAATTTTAAATATTGTAGTAAATTAATAATTGTGAAAGTAATGTAA